>NC_041215.1:132305439-132383987 GCF_002837175.3 Physeter macrocephalus | reverse complement strand
GGGATGCCACACAGACAGGGGCACGAACCCGCGTCCTCTGCATTGGCAGGCGGACTCCCAACCACTGCGCCACCAGGGAAGCCCGGGGTGCAGGTTTGATACCTGGTCGGGGAGCTAAGATCCCACATGCCTTGCGGCCAAAAAAATCCCAAAACATAAAACAGAAGCAATATTGTAACAGATTCAATAAAGACATTAAAAGTGGTCCACATCAAAAAAATCTTTGAAAAAATTCAATCAGAAAAACATTTCCTTCAGTTTATCAGAAGCATTTGACAGCTTGTGTCTGGAACTGCTTTTTAGCTTTGTTAGTTCTGTTTCTTTGTTTTCTGCTTCTCCTTCCCTCCCCCCTCTTTGCTCAGAGTCACAGCTAGGACACTTTCCAATTCTCTACAACATACCAGTCTTTGTGGACTATAAATAGGAAGACAAACAAGGCTGGGCAGTTGGAGAAATTGTCATTCAGGGGTTGGTGATGGTAATACGTTAAATGGGAAAGTCTGGCATGCTTTAGGGAGGGCTGAACATTTTCAGGTAGAGCTGGATTTTTTTTTTTTTCTTCTTTAACTGGCTGGGACTGGGGGGACCCCTAAAGTTAGGACAGAGCTGCTGGTGGTCATCCGCTGAGCTGGCAGAGTGAGTTTGAGCACACGTGGCCGGGACCCTTGAGGAATACTTTAAGTCCTTCTGTAAGCACCAACATTGTCATCTCTGCTGCAGACGTGAGAAAAATGAGTTTCAGAGATGAAGAGACACCCCCTCCCCGTCAGGTCACTTGGATTGCTGCTAGGCTGGGGGCAGTGCTCCATCTTTCCTAAGCTGCCTCCCTGGTATGGAGGGGCTATCTGTTTTGTGTTTACCGTATGGAGCATTGGGGAGGGGGGTGGCTTCTGTAACTAAGTGCTTTAAGGATGGGCAGGTACTGAGGGATGGATGGGTATTTTACTCCTTCTCTCTGCCCGAGGCTCACGTTGCAGCGCTGAAGTCTTGGCTGCTTCAGTCTCTTCCATGAGAGCCCGACCACAACTGTCCCCCCTTCCCCCTTGTCCCCCATCCTAATCTTGGGGGGGGCCTCACCTCCTTCAGCAGGCTTGATTTCCAAGGCTTCTTTGGAGCCAGGGTTCTGGTTCGGATAGTCTGCAGCAAACTGAGTCTCTGCCGGCCTCTAGTGAGAGAGTTTGAAGCTGCAGGTGGGTGAACGTGGTGTTTCTGTAGAGTCAAGCTGACCATGGTGGCCTCCGTGAAGCTGAAAGTCCTGGAACATCTTGCTTCACCGCTTGCTTTGTATCTGGCGATGTCCACAGTGGAGTTAGGACCCCTGAAGCAAGAATTACAAAGAAAGGCTCACCGGCAAGGCATTTTGGGGTGGTGGTGGTGGAAGCCGAGACTTTCACTTAATGAAACACGCTTCCCTCTAGGGATTAAGAGCGTTGGCAGTAAAAGACACAAGTTGGAATGTGGAAAAAGCGTGCTGAAGTTGTCTTACCTCTCACTCTGCTTTAGCTAATGTTCTTTCCTCTTGGGGAAGACAATCTTTAGAGGAGATGGTCGTGAAAAAAACCCCTGAAAACGGAAATTTCACACATATTTTAGGCACTTGAAAACCTGGAGGAGCCTCTTTCTGGGATGACTTGGAATACATCAATTTTTATTCTTTCTAGATGGAAAAATAAATTATGGAAGCTGGATAGAAGATGTCTGATAGATAAATTCACAAAAATTTTTTAAAGAAGAGAGGTAAAAAGCCATAAAACTTCCTTGGGGGTGATGGAAGGATGTGCAGGTGGGGGTGGGGAGGGGCAGGGACAGCTCTTTCAGGTTGGCCTATTTATTTATTTAAAATTTATTTTGCAGAGGTCTTAGTACAAGTTGGCTTTAAAGAGAAATTCATTCAGGTCACATTTCGAATCTGGAGGAAGGGGGTGGATTATTCAATAAATGATGTGGGGGTTACTAGCTAACCATTTGGAAGAAAATAAGGTTAATGATAAACTTCACATGACAGATCAGAATAAATCTGAGATTAAATATTTACGCTTTTTAAAAAGTCATAAAGGCAGTAGACAAAAACACAGGCAATTGTTTCTGTAACCTTGGTGGCAAGGAAGGATTTTCTAAGCATGACATTGGTGACAGAAAAGGAAAGATTGATAATTTTTCTTTTTTTTTTTTTGCGTTACGCGGGCCTCTCACTGCTGCGGCCTCTCCCGTTGCGGAGCACAGGCTCCGGACGCGCAGGCTCAGCGGCCACGGCTCACGGGCCCAGCCGCTCCGCGGCACGTGGGATCCTCCCGGACCGGGGCACGAACCCGGGTCCCCTGCATCGGCAGGCGGACTCTCAACCACTGCGCCACCAGGGAAGGCCAAATTGATAATTTTTGAAAAAATTTTGCTCTAGACAAAATTGAAAGGGAAGTGACAGAGCTAATGTATTTGAAACATAAAGTATTTGGAACAAGGTTCTACAAAGATCTCTTAGAAAACACCAAAAAAGGTAAATAATCTACTGCCAAAAATGGAACACAAATGGAAAATAGGAATGGTTCAAAAATGTCAGAAATATTGAATTATTTAGTTTTAAAAAATAGTACGTACAGGTCTACTGGATTTTTTTCTTTCATGGCTGTTAACTAGGATGCTGCCAATTTTTTGCTTTTACAGACAATGCTTCTTAAACTATTGTGTAAATGGTTCTAAAGGAGAGATTCCCAGCAGTGGAATTAATGATTGGTAGGGTGAAAACATTTGGTCTTTTGTAAATATTTCCAAGTGCCCTCCAAAATTTTTGATTCAAGTTACACTCCCATCAACTCGATATAAGGGTGCCCATTCCCCTACATCCTTGTGGAAAAGTAGGCAGGTTTGGTTTCTGTCTTTCTTTCTTTTTTTTTTTTTTTTTTTTTTTTTTTGGCACGGGTCACGTGGGATCTTAGTTCCCGGAACAGGGATCGAACCCACGCCCCCCGCAGTGGAAGGGCAGAGTCTTAACCTCTGGACCATCAGGGAATTCCCCATGTTTTCAGCTTTGACAAAATAATTTGTCACACGGACACATATACACCCCTTTTAATAGGCTTGGCTATAATGACCCTAGCTCAGGCCGGAGGGGACTGTTGCGAATCTCTCGGTGCCGCTGACTTTGCCCCTAATCGACCTTCCCCTGTAGTTCCTGCTCATATTCCACAAGGCCGCAGCGGGGGAACTGCAGGAGGACAGTGGGCTGATGGCGCTGGCCAAGCTTTCTGAGATCAATGTTGCCCTGGAGGGCGTCAAAGGTGCCAAGGACTTCTTTGAAGCCAAGGTAGGTGCCTCCTTCCTCTGCAGGGCAACCCCTCCCTCAGCACATCCTGCCCGGCAGGAGCTCCCAGCCAGCGACCAGCTCACCCACTCCCTCAGGACAAGCGCAACAGCAAGCGCTTAATCGTGTGAGCTTGTAGGGCAATGAGAGTGCGTTTGTGTGCCACCTGAAAATTTAAAACAAAACAGGAAAACTGCCAGACGGCAAATGCATTGGATCCTGGTTTCAGGTTCAAAGAGGTTTGCTGGTGCAATGCTGCCAGGTTGGCTCTGAATCCAGACTTTCCTAAAGAACCCCTCCTTTTACCCCAAACCACAGATGAGTTACTTGAACAGCTGCCTGCACGTTTGCATCTTAGACACCTGTGTGTGAACACGTGAATAATGGGGCCCGAGGAGGGTGCCTTGGTGGCTTGCCCTGAATCAGAAAAAGTATTTGCATCATTGACAATGGCTGAGAGCTGGGAAGGAATCTCCAGTGCCTGGTCTTGGAGCCCTTCTGGGTGCTTCCATTCATTCATGAGTTCATACGGTCATTGAACGTTTATGGAGATTTTACCCCTGCTGGGTGCTGTCATCTTCCTCTCCGCAGGGCACACCGGCAGAAAGAGCGATCAGGAGAGCCCTCCGAATCCCCCTCCACAGCAGTGGAGTGCAGTGGATAAGGCTACCTGGGTTCAGATTCTGCCTCCTCCACTTACCTGTCACCTGTCTGTGCCTCAGTTTCCTCATCTGTATAATGGGGTTGATAATGGGATTGCCAGGAGGATTACATGCATTCACGTGTATGAGGTGTCTAGCAAGCTCCTGGCTCACCGAGAGCACTCTGTATGTGATATGAGCTGTTGAGACTCCCTTCCGCTCCAGGCAGGAGACAGCCAGCCTCTTGTGGAGTTTTGGCTTATTCCAGGAGTTTGCCCAGAGACAAAGTGTCCTTGGTGATAAAGCCCAGCCTGCTCAGGCCCCTAAGCAGCACTCTCTCTTCACTTCTCTGTGACGTTGCCTTGGAGACAGGAGTCCATCATCTTTCTGCCAGTATGTAAGCTGTGAATGGTGGTGGCCTCCTTATGCCTGAATCCCCTACTGCTGTCACCTGGCAGGTTCAGGTACAGGTGGACCACTCACTGCACCTTCAACACCAGCATCGTATATCCAATCTTGAAAGTGGTTTGGCCCTTCCTTCATGACTTAACATTGGTTCAACTCAGTTCCAGAAATGCCAGGCACCAAATCAAGCTCTGGAGAAACTCGCGTGGATAATGATGAGTAGAGAGGAGGGGTGGTGGAATGAGTGCTCTCTATTCATTGACTGAGTCACCATTTGCAGATCTCCCGAGATGCCTTGGGCAGGGGCCTGGGAGTGAAAGCCAAAGTTAACAGGACCCTGTTTTCAGCACACTGCCATAGCTCGATATGCCGAGTACTTAAGTCTGTATGGAGTCTCTGGGAATGTCTTATCTGGGCATTCCCAACCTTTTATAATCTGGCTCTGATCCCAGATCCAGCCTTCTTCACCCCTATGCACAGTTCTTCAAGTACGGCCACGTCTTTTCACAACTGGGCCTCAATACCTGCTGTTTCCTCTGCCTGGAATGTCCCACCCAAATGCCTCTTCCGCGAGAACTCTACTCATTCTATCAAACCCAGCTTAAAGAGCTGCCTCTTCTTGGCTGCTTTTCCTGACTCTCGGGGCTGAGACTGTCCATACTCTTCTGGGTGCCTCTATTATGAATGGAAGCACTATTATAATTTATCTGTTCAAGATATTCTTGGACGCTCTTGGTAAGAGTATAAATTGCCCCAACTTTTTGGAGAGCAGTTTGGGGCCAGCTGTTAACATTTCATATCCCAGGGCTTCCCTGGTGGCACAGTGGTTGAGAGTCCGCCTGCCGATGCAGGGGACACGGGTTCGTGCCCCGGTCCGGGAAGATCCCACGTGCCGCGGAGCAGCTGGGCCCGCGAGCCATGGCCGCTGAGCCTGCGCGTCCGGAGCCTGTGCTCCGCAACGGGAGAGGCCACAACAGTGAGAGGCCCGCGTACCGCCAAAAAAAAAAAAAAAAAAAAAAAAAAAAGAATTGCAGGGGCTGGGGAGGAGGTAAGGATTAATCCCCAACTCCCTAGAACTCTCAGTATTTATGACCACTTGATTGGAGGTGGAAAGTATAATGCCACAAGGTTATTGGAGTTGTGTGGCCAGGGATTGATGTTTAAAAAAATCAAGACAGGACCCATGCCCGTGAATGTGAATGGTTCACGGAGGAAAAGTGATAAGCTGGGTTTTACTGTTAAGTCCGAGGTGACTTCAGGCAAGGGAAGATCTGCCCCTTCGTCGGAAGGGTACGCTGTTGGTTCTTTTTTAGCGCCCCTCCTACCCAAGCCTCTTTAGATTGGGTATTTTTCTTTCTAGTATTTCTCACTACCTGGCATATATTTATTGATTGTCTGCAAACACAGTAAAAACGAAAGAACTTGTGCCTTTTGTTTGCTAATAGTTTCTGCTCAGGTCCTGTTGGACAGAACTTGGCTACACCCAGCTAAATGGGAGGCTACAAAATGCCTTTTTTTTTTTTCCTGGGGATCCATGTGCCCAGTTGTAATTCTGCTACTAAGGAAGATGAGCATACTGGATACTGAGGGTCATGGAATAATCTCTTCCACACTTGTCCACTCCTGAACCGACCACTGGCAAGGGCTGGAGTATCTACCTATTGGAATCTATTGGATTCGCTCCTCGAGCCCAGGGGTGAGGTCAGTCTCCCCTAGACCCTTGGGCCAGGTGCCAGGGGAGCATCTCTTAGAAAGAAAGAAGGAGGAAATGGGTGTTTCATGGACACTCAGCCACACAGACCACAGGAGCTATCTATCTTCACAAGATACAAGCTGAAACCCGAGAACTAGAGGGAATTGACCAAGGGCAGAACGTAATGGTGACTGGACTGTGGGAAAGGAAGTAACCAGAGATACAAGGAAACCCTGGAGAAAATGCTATTTTGGAGGCCAGGAGCAATTTCAAGAAGAGGTTGAATCAGATGAGGCCAGAGCAGAGGTCCTGGGTCCAGCAAATGGGTCAGTGGAGATTTTTGAGAGAGGAGGTTCACTGTGGAGGGCAGATTGTAATAGGGTAAAAGGTGGGTGGGAACTCGGGGGAAAGAGCCCTGATGGCTGCTTTTCTGTCTAGAAGGTTGGCAGAGGGGCCTGGACAAAGTGCGGATGGTAGCGTAGGATCAGGAAAGAACTTCTGAGTTTTGGGGTTTTTTTTTAAAGCCTAGGGAAGATAGATGTTGGTGTGTTTTTATGTCACAGGGAAGTGATCCAGGGAGAAGAAAACATGAAGATAAAAAAAGGAAGGGGTGATTGATGGGACAAGGACTTGGAGATCACAGAATCAAGAGATGAGGTAGACTTTTAATGTGGAGAAGAAGGAGCCCAAGTAAAGTAATTGCAAGGGCCCCCAACCCTCCTCTGACCTGGCCAGGAATGGGCAGGTGGGGTGACTGACAAACATGTGAGTGCTGGTGATTGGCCAGACCCTCTGCTGAGCGCTTCAGATTCATGTGTTATCTAATGCTCACACAATCACTCTGGAGGTAGGTGTTACTGACCCACTTTGCAGATGAGGAAATTGAAGCTTAGACAGTGGTTTGTTGTTAAATGTTAAGCAAATGGCTGTCTGGACAAACTGTATATATATATATGCCTAAGTTTATTATAAATGTATTTTACAGATATAAAAGATATGTAGCACACAATTTGCAAATAATAAAATATATACTATTTTAGTTGTAGATTCCAGATAGCCTATTGATTTTTTTTTTTTAATAAATTTACTTATTTTATTTATTTTTGGCTGCTTTGGTTCTTCGTTGCTGTGTGCTGCTTTCTCTAGTTGCGGCGAGCAGGGGCTATTCTTCGTTGCGGTGCACGGGCTTCTCATTGCTGTGGCTTCTCTTGCTATGGAGCATGGGCTCTAGGCGCGCAGGCTTCAGTAGTTGTGGCTCGCGGGCTCTAGAGTGCAGGCTCAGCAGTTGTGGCGCACGGGCTTAGCTGCTCCACGGCATGTGGGATCTTCCCGGACCAGTGTCCCCTGCATCGGCAGGCGGACTCTCAACCACTGCGCCACCAAGGAAGCCCTATATTTTTTTTAAGATTTTTTTGTTATAAACCTTTTTTTTTTTTTTTTTTTGGCTGCGTTGGGTCTTTCATTGCTGTGCGCGGGCTTTCTCTCGTTGCGGTGCGCGGGCTTCTCACTGCGGTGGCTTCTCTTGTTGTGGAGCACGGACTCTAGGCGCGCGGGCTTCAGTAGTTGTGGCATGTGGGCTCAGTAGTTGTGGCTCACGGGCTCCAGAGCGCAGGCTCAGTAATTGTGGTGCACGGGCTCAGTTGCTTCACAGCGTGTGGGATCTTCCCGGACCAGGGCTCGAACCTGTGCCCCCCCTGCATTGGCAGGCAGATTCTTAACCACTGTGCCACCAGGGAAGTCCCTTAAGATTTTTTTGATGTGGACGATTTTTAAAGTCTTTATACTGAATTTGTTACAATATTGCTTCTGTTCGTTATGTTTTGGTTTTTTGGCTGTGAGACATGTAGGATCTTAGCTCCCCAACCAGGGATCGAACCTGCACCCCCTGCATTAGAAGCCAAAGTCTTAACCACTGGACCACCCGGGAAGTCCCTAACAATGGCTATATTTAACAACCAGCTCATAAAATTCCTGAAAATCAAACAACTGGCTTGCAAGCAGGTACTAGTCAGTACACCTCTGAGCCTAGAGATGTTCAATGAAGCACCCAGGGTCTCACTTCCAGAAGCACAGGGAAAGGAGGAAGGATACAATGGGTGGGAGAGGAGTCCAGAGTGGACGGACTGCATTCCTCTGTGTTTTCTAAATGAGGGAGGAGGTGGGCTGCTGAGAGTGGCAGGATCCTTAAAGGCTGCGGCTGTTTGGATGACGCTGTGGGGAAAGAGATGGGAGGAGGAGGGCTGAGCTTTACTGAAGGCCCAGCCCAAACTGGAAATCCTCACCTCCCAGTGGGTCCAGATATGGTCCTTGTGAGCCTTCTAAGAAAAACATGTTCTCAGCCTGCAAGCAGGAATAAAGTCCTTGGTCCAAGGGCAGCACTTGGCAGACTGGGAAGGGAGAGGTGAAGTGTGTCAGGCAGAAGTTCAGGTCCTAAAAAAAAGAAGTGCAGGTCCCGGGAGTTGGAGGTACTGTGACAGGGGTGTTGCAAAAATTGGTCAGGCATCCTTTTCGGGTTAAAAAGTAAACTAGGGCGAGGCCAACACACTAGGGAATGGGAGTGTGAACCCTGGTTGTAGGGGTCTATGGATGCTTGGGGAGGCTGGGTAGATAGTAAACTCCAACCTGGACTTCTTGCCAGAGTCAAGAAAGAGCAGTTTCTGTTGAAATTTTTGATGACATCAAAATTTAAATATTTGTATGACCCGAGATACCTTGAAGTTAAAAGACAAACAAAAGACTTGAGGAAAGTAACTGAAGAAAAATATATAATGGGGGACTAAACCTAAATTATGTAAATAATTGCAAATTAAAGGAAAAAAAAAACAACTGCATAAAAAAATGGGAAAGCATACAAATGGGTAATTCACCAAAGAGGAAATAACAGAAGTTGCCAATTTTTTTGCCTATCAGATTGGCAAACAGGAAAAAGGTTAATGATAAGCGTTGGTAAGGTTGGGAAATGAGCACTTGGATTCCGTGATGGTGGGGTGCAAACTGGAGCAGCTGTTTGGAGAGCAGTTTAGCAGTCTTTATTAAAAATAAGGTACGTGCGGGCTTCCCTGGTGGCGCAGTGGTTGAGAGTCCGCCTGCCGATGCAGGGGACGTGGGTTCGCGCCCCGGTCTAGGAAGATCCCACATGCCGCGGAGCGGCCGGGCCCGTGAGCCATGGCCGCTGAGCCTGCGCGCCCGGAGCCTGTGCTCCGCAAAGAGAGAGGCCGCAACGGTGAGAGGCCCGCGTACCGCAAAAAAAAAAAAAAAAAAGTACATGCCCAACATGTTTGCAAATTCTACCAAATTGATGAGACACACAGAGAGGAAAAAAAAAAAAGAATCAGTCCTAGAATAGAGGATAAGATGGATTTATCTGATACTGTATTATTGAAGATGGATTCATATCCCATTCACAATGCCAACAAAAAACATTCAGTATTTGGAAGTAAATTTAGAAGGACTGATTCAGAGAAAGCTGAAAATTTCAGTTGGTAACATTAAAAAAACCCCAAACAACCAGTACTGAATGAAAACTGAGTCATTCAGGGAAAACTGTACATTATAAAGATATCCCTTTGCCATAGGCAGATTGATGCAATCCTATTCGAAATGCCTGCAGGAAGCTCATTTGGTTTTTGTTTTCCCCTAGAACTAAAGAATATTATTGTGAAATTAAAGGTGGAAAGTAGAAGTGGCCAATAGGCGTGGATGTTAAGGGTATCCTGAAAAAGAAGCTGAGGCGGAAAAGCCAACCCCAGCAGATAGGAAGGGGCATGTGTAACACAGCAGCAAATAAAGTGACGGTGTCCTCGCTGTTAGAAAGCAAACACTGGAAGACCAAGGGGAGGGAGTATTGGGCGGGGGTCAGGCCCCCAACAGGACCAGGATCCCAGGTCACGTGGCTGGAGACAAGCGAATTCTGTCTGCTGGGCTGCTCCCTCTCCAGGTTTCTGTTTCCTCTCTCACTCTGTTGGTCTGTCCTTGCTGTTTCTCTGCAGGTCCAAGCCTTGAAATCTGCCAGTAAGTTTGAAGCGGAGCTAAAAGCGGAGCAAGACGAGCGGAAGCAGGCAGAAGAGAAGAGGAGGCTCCGCCAGGCGGCCTTCCGGGAACTCAAGGCCGCTTTCAGTACATAGTTGGGCTGACCTTGACCTCTGGCCACAGCTGTGCCTCACAGATGCCCCAGGGAGAGCTGGCCGGGCATCCTCGCCCCTGCTGACCCTTTGCCCCAACAAGCCTTCACAACCACCACCCAGCGCAAACTCCTTAACCTCATAGGGGTGGCGGGGGGCGGCTCTCATCCCCATTTGGGAGCCCCTCCCAGAGGTTCCAGCTGCCCCCGCCAAGTCCCTCCCCTGCTCGCCTTCCTCTACCCTTCTCTGTAGCCGGAGTGTGCCTCTACTTGGCAACCTTTACTTTTTCCTTGTCTCTTTCCCACTCCACATCAGAGTGGTCTGCTGTGTTAATTTGTACAGATGCTTCTTTCTTTGGCGGTCCTCAGAGGAGATAGTCCCTGGAGGCCTATGATGTTAATATCGCCCATTTTCTTGGGTACTCCTTTTCTGTGCCTCTTCCCGTCATGCCCCCTCTCCTTTGTTTCTCATCCAACTTCCCTGTTCTCATTCTTAGCCTGATCCTGCCGGGTGCTTTTGCACCTTCTGTCCTCTGATGATGGTGAGGTTTAAGGCAGGCCAGGCTGGACCACTCCCTCTTCCCTCTCCAATAGGGGGCACGGCATGCTGCTGAGATGACACAAAATAGTGAAAGGATAGGAGAGTCTGTTCCTTCCCATCACCTTTCTCCTGTCCTCTTAGCATTCCCCCTAGATCTATCCTTTTCATTCCTCTTCCCACTTCAGCCTTTTTTTTCCTACCCCTAAATACTGTGCTACTTAACTGTAAGAATGATTATAAGTAATATTAATGAGTAGAAGAATTCCTGTTAACTCGGACCTTATGCAAATTATATTACAGTAGGACCCCTGACATTCCCAAGTGACAAATCCAGAGCCTTTCAAAATCCCCAAAGTCACGACCATCCTCACCACCTAGCTGGTTTCCAACCTCTGCTCTAAGGTGCTGTGGTGAAGCTGTTCTTCAGCATAATTTTTTATGTGTTATGGGTTCTTGGGGCTGCTCACAAATATCAGGGGTTTTTTGTATTTTATAAAAGAATTTCTAACATCATATTTATTTCTTCTCTTTTTTACCTGCTGTCTCTACAAAAAAGAAAACATCTGCATTTTTACCTTACGGCTGTTCTTTTTAAATAAACAGTGCAAATGGACTTTGCCGTCACATCAATGTGCTTCTAGCCTTCTGTGAATTGGAGGGGAGAGAAGGGTGTTTTCTGTGGGGACCACATCCAGCCTAGGCTCCTGTTTCACACCAAGTCCCCGAAGTAGAGTTAGAAGTGGTGATTAGAGGTTTGGCTTTCACTCCGGGGCATTCTGAGTACTGAGGTGGCCTGTCAGCTACTCTTCCCCTTCCCATCACTGAGGATTCTTTCAGCTGCAGGTAAAATCTGCAGCTTAATTTCTCTTGCTTCCTGGACCCCTTGAAACTCTGATGAAGGCCAATGACCCTTCCCTCCCATGTATAATTCCAGGGTATTTAGGGGACCTAGGTAAAGACCGCTGGCCTAAAAGAACACCCTTAGCTCCCCAGGGAGAATCATTTCTGTTTCTGCACAAACCCGAGACTTACAATTCTCAGGCATCCTTTTTCCATGTAGGGTCACCCCAACCTCCCCACCAGAGGAAGTGGATACGGAAAAGGCATGGAGAGACTCTTGCCATATAATCCAGCAATCGTGCTTCTTGGTATTTATCCAAATGAGCTGAGATACTTAGTCCGCGCAAAAACCTGCACGCGAATGTTGATAGCAGCTTTATTCATAGTTCAAAACTTAGAAGCAACCAAGGTATTCAACAGGTGAATGGATAAACAAACTGTGGTCAATCCATACAATGGAATATTAATTCAGCGATAAAAAGAAATATTATTCACTGTTGAAAAGAAATGAGCTATCAAGTCACAAAATGACATGGAGGAAACTTAAGTGCATACTGCTAAGTGAAAGAAGCCGATCTGGAAAGGTTGCATTGCATATGATTCCAACTATCTGAAATTCTGGAAAAGGCAAAACTATGAAGGGAGTAAAAAGATTAGGGTTATCGGGGGTTAGGGCGGGGAGGGAGGGGTGAACAGGGGATTTTTAGAGCAGTGATAACATTCCGTATGATGCTATAATGGTCATTATACATTTGTCAAAATCCATATAGAATGTATAACACAAAGAGTGGACCCTAATGTTACTATGGACTTTAGTTAATAATAATGTGCCAATATGAGCACACCGGTTGTAACAAATGTACACACTAATGCAAGATATTAATAATAGGTGAAACTGGAGGGGGAGGGAGGAGAGGGGTTTATGAAACTCTGAACTTTCTGCTAAGTTTTTCTGTAACCTAAAACTGCTCCAAAAAATAAAATCTATTGATTAAAGAAAAAAAAAAGAAAAGAAAAGAAAAAAGAAGGAAGGAATGGAGACAACAGTATAATGACTTCAAATGTCCATTTCCCTCTGTGGACAACTAGAGCCATGGATGAGCTAAAACCTCTGGATTGCAAATGATAGAAAATGTAACACAAAAGAACTTAAGGGAAAAAAATGGACAAATATTGGGTTATGGAACTACAGAGACCAGAAGCAGCACTTCTTTGCCCCCTCTTGGTCATGAAGTCCTATAGACAGTGTTCCCTTCATGCTTCTTACCTACAGTTCCCATCCTCCATCTCCATGGCCATGGCCTTCATTGGTTCTTTCCTGGGCCTCTACAGTGGCCTCCGAACTGGTTTCCCTGCCCTCATTTTGCCCTGACTGTCCAAACTGCCGTTAGGATAATCTTAATAAACTGTGGACCGTTGCTATCATCCCTCCTTCAGTTTTTGGCTCCCCACCTTCAGGATCTGGGCCCTGCTCACCGCCTCCTGCTTCATCTCTTGCCCTTCCCCCTCCCTTCCAAATGGTACACTCCCGGAACATGCAATACCCAGCATTTCCTAGAAAGTGCCACTCCTCCAGACTTTTGCACATGCTGTTCCCTGTGCCTGGCACTCCCTCCCTTCCCCTGGAAAACTATCTCTCGTTGTTTGTGACTCAGCTAAGAGATTATCTTCAGGAAGCTTTCTTAATGCTTGCAGCCTAGGTGCCCCTTCTCAGGGTTCCCATTTCACCCTAAGTTTTTCTCTATTGTAATCCTTATGACATTATGCAGTATCCTTCTCTTTTCTTCTCTTCCTCCTTCTTTGGACTACGGACTCTTTGAAGGGCAGAAACTGCCTTACCCACTGCTGTAGGCCTAGTATGCTGCCTCGCATGTGACAAACTCCCACCACACGTGCATGTTTGTTTCACAAGGACGTACCAGGTTTGTTGGAGCAGACAGAAATGGGCAAGGGAGGACCACTGCCACTGACTCAGGGACCTTCTAAGCACCTGACATGGGAGCCTAGCCTGAGAGGACAGCTCTGAAAGTGAGGACAGCAGAGATTGCACAGACATCTGTCTCACTGGAAAGGTGATGAGTCTACTCCCCAAAGGCCCCCCTTTGACTGAGAAATAGGGAACACCAACAAACAAATCAGTTCTGCCTCTGCCCTGGAGACTGTGTGATGTAATAGGAGTTGCAATCAGATACTAGGCTAGAAACGTAGCCTCACTGAGCCTCCGTTTCCTCTTCTGTAAAATGGGAATGGTGATTGTCTACCTGGCAGATTCCATCCCTGGCATATATTTAGTGCTCAGGACATACGGGTCCCCTCTCTGTCTTCTACCTTGCACTGCTACAACTCTGTCTCCTTCTGAGCCCTGGGTCTTTAAAGTCACATGCGAGGGACTCCAGGCCAGGGCGGCCCAGAAAAGCTCAGTCCTGGCTGCTGCCTTGGCCCCAAGCCCAGATGCCCACTCACCTAGCTCCTCTGTTTTTTTTTGAGTCTCCTTTCCCAACCAGCCTGGAGAGATTTTTGCCAATCTGCCTGTTCACCTGCCACGCCCCTGCAGCTGACACTTGCTGAGCCCTCCTGGCCTGATCATGTGACCTGACACCTGTGGCCTTGTCCCTGCTCAGATTTCTCCTCGCTGACCCTGCTTGTACACCAGGCCAGATTCTGGCCACATCCCTACCCACCAGCCTGACTGGTTGCGGGGGAGGCCAACTGGTTCTAGGGGGCCAACTTACAATTCTACAACTTAGGGAGGCACTGAAGATGGGACCTTATCAGGGGTCAGTTTCCCTGCTCCCTTCCTCTCCTTTCCAAAACCAATCGCTTTTGGCACTCTACCACATGGTATTGGTGGGAGTGTACATTGCTGTTGCCCTTTGGAAGGGCAACTTCGTAGACTGTTAAAATTTTACATTGTACTTGTATTAGTCATTTATTTCTGCTTTAACAAATCGTCCCAAAACTTAGTGGCGTAAAACAATAATTAACATTTATTATCTCACACAGTTTCTGAGGGTCAGGAATTCAGAAGTGGTTTCACTGGGTTCTAGCTCAGGGTCTCTCATGAGAAGTCAAAACGCCAATTGGGGCTGCTGCCATCTAAAAGCTTGACTGGGGCTGGAAGATCTCATCCACCACTCATGTGGTTCACAAGTTGGTGTTGGCTGTTGGCCAGAAGCCTCGGTTACTTGCCACGTGGACCTCTCCACCGGACTGCTAGAGTGTCCTCACAGCATAGCAGTTGGTTTCCCTCAAAGTAAGTGATACAAGAAAGGGGTAAGCTGCAATGTCTTTTAAGACCAAGTTTCAGAAATCATGGTCTATTGGGACTTCCCTGGTGGTCCATTGGTTAAGACTCTGCACTCCCAATGCAGGGGGCCTGGGTTTGATCCCTGGTCAGGGAACTAAGATCCTACACACTGCAGCTAGAGAAGTCCGCACGCCGTGACGAAGAGCCTGTGCAGCCAAAATAAATAAACAAATAAGGCACGTTCTGTCATTTCCATAATATCCTACTGGTTACACAGGTCAGCCCGACTGGTCAGAATTCTTGGGCGCCATCGTGGAGGCTGGCTCCTGCAGAATCAGTCAGGGTTCTTAATTACAAGTAACAGAATCTAAGCGGACTGATTTAAGCAGAAGGAGAACTGATCGAAAAGACAAGGAGGAGCCCGCAGAATCACTAGCGGGGTTGGGGGACCAGGCTGAGAAAACAGGCAGGAGGCCAGGTGGCTGGGCGCTACAGCCGAAAGCACGCCACGGGAACAAGACAGGCCTGGTGCCCCTGCCCTGGCTGATAATGGCTTTGGGGTGTCTTGCTTCTTCATGTGCTTACTCCAGATTCAGAGTCTGAGGCTGAGCCCAGTCACACGCCCACGTGTTGGAGATGGGAAGGGTTAGGATCTGGACCATTTGTCCTCTATAAGGGGAGGTGAGGTCTGTCTCCCACCGAGATGCTTATTTCCCCCAAACATGGGAACGTACTTCAGATGCAGAACAGTTGTGAAAGAATGGCAGATGTCTGCTGCAGAGATACTCATGAGCTTTGACCCAGGGATATTTACCTCTGGGAACTTATCCTATGGATAAATAGAAACATGAACAAGGGTATATTTAAAGGGATACTTGTTATTGCATTGTTTGTTTTAGCAAAAATAATGGAAACAATGAGGCTGTCTATCAGCAGGCGGTCAATTAAGTGCATTCAGATACATGCATGTAAATAATCACTGCTAGGCAGCCAGTGAAAAGGATGTGGAGGACCCCATGACGTATTCTTGGAAAAAGGCCAGGAGCAGAGCAGTATGCACAGTACTGCTCAGGTGTTTTGTTTTGTTTTACATGAGAGATATAAAGCCATGTCTCTGCCCATGTCAACTAAGCTGCATGAGGTCAGTGGCCAAGTAGATTTTGGGTCAAACTGCTTGTATCCTCAGCTCTTGGTGGTGCTGAGAACTAGGAAGTACATCGTGCTTGTTATTTATACAACATTTTGGAGAAAGCCATACAAGAAACTGTCACCAGTGGGTTACCTGAAAGGGGAGAGAAACTAAGGGTCCTGGGTAGGTCTGGGGGGGGATTTAAATTTTTTCCTTTATATGTTTTTGAACTCTAAAAAAATTTCAAACTGTAAACATGCACTGCTTTACTATTGCAACTGTTAGTAACAGTTACTAAAAAAGAGAGGGGACTCTCTGACCGGAAAGAAAGTGAGAAGAGCAGTTGAACATGCATGTGGAAACTCTTTGGGACAGTGAAAGTATGAAATCCTAAATATGCAAGACTCAGGAGAAAACGAATAACATTTTGGCACACATCGTGGGGCATCCTCCTGTATTCCAAGACAGTTTTTATGATTTAATTTTCTTGGTAAACATCTGGAGGTTGGAAATTAAAAAAAATAATTTAAAATATGCGAGTACTTTTATAATAAAAAATGTTTTCAAACATAAAAGTGGATCTGTTTCCATAGTTATCATCTGAGCAGCTTTTCCTTGATGTTTGCTGTGCTCCCTGGCTCGCTCTCTTGCCACACTCTCTTCCTGGTGTTTTCTCTTTGCTTTTCAGCTGTGTGCCCAACGCTATTATTTAGGGTACCAGTCTGAGCGGTACTGCCCTCTCCACTGATGAATCCATCCTCCTTTTTTATCCACTTTCAAATTTCTGCGTCCTCCCTTCTTCATCACCTACTCTTTCCTAACCTTCTGTTCTCCCTGCTCCATAGACACCTCTGGTCCCCAGTCCCAGACTCCTTGATAACTCTGCAGATTTGTCATCGCCCATCAATCTCTTCCTTCCTCTGTTCTGAGACTGGTTCCTGCTTCTACCTGGTCCTACCTGTAACTTCTCTCTGTCCACCAGCTACACCTTTTCTTCCCAAGAGCCTGCCTTAACTCCATACTTTTCCTCTCTGCAGTTGCTGGGAATCACTGCAGTTGCAGTGATTCCCCAGGATTTCAAAGATCTCCTCTCTATGGGTGACTCTCAGATTTTTAGCTCTGACCCCCTCTAATCTCCTTCATTTCAAACTGCCTCTTTATTTTTATTTATTATTATTATTTTTTTTTTTTGCGGTACGCGGGCCTCTCACTGTTGCGGCCTCTCCCGTTGCGGAGCACAGGCTCCGGACGCGCAGGCTCAGCAGCCACGGCTCACGGGCCCAGCCGCTCCGTGGCATGTGGGATCTTCCCGGACCGGGGCACGAGCCCGCGTCCCCTGCATCGGCAGGCGGACTCTCAACCACTGCGCCACCAGGGAAGCCCCAAACTGCCTCTTTAAATTGTTGGATGATTGTATTAGTTTGCTAGGGCTGCTGTAACAAAGTACCACCAACTGTGTGGCTTAACAGACTTTCACTGTCTCACAGTTCTGGATGATAGAAGCCCAAGATCAAGGTGTTGGCCAGGTTGGTTCCTTCAGAGGGCTGTGAGGAAGAACCTGTTCTATGCCTCTCTCCCAGCCTCTGGGGGTTTGCTGGCAATCTTTGGTGTTCCTTGGGGTGTAGAAATATCACCTGGTTTCCTACCTTCATCTTCACATGGAGTTCTCGCTCTATGCATGCATGTCTGTGTATAAATATACTCTTTTTATAAGGACACCTGTCATATTGAATTTTGGCCCACCCTAATGACTTCATTTTAGCTTAATTACCTCACAACCCTATCTACAAATAAGGTCACATCCTGGGGTACATTCTGAGGTTAGGAGGCCAGCATATCTTTTGGGGGGACACAGTTCAATCTATAACGATGATGTTCTAGTCACTATTGATGTGTAACAAATTATCCCAATATTTAGTGGCTTAAAACAACTATTTTATTATGCTCATGGATTCGGTGGATCAGGAATTCAGACAAGGCACAGTGAGGATGCTTGTCTCTGCTTCATGATGTCTTGGGCTTGGATGCCCGGGTGTGACTCGACAGCTGGGGCTGGCATCATCTGGTGGCAATTTTCACTCAAGTGTATGACTGTTGATGCTGGGACTTTAGTTGGGGCTATTGATGGGGCCAGTTACTTGGGCCTCTCCTTGTTGTTTGGGTTTCCTTGCAGAATGGCACCCTCAGGGCATTTGGACTTAACCCTACGTCAGCTCTTGCTTCAAAAGAGGCTGTGAGCAAACAAGCTCTATAGCCTTTATGGTCTAGCATTGGAAGTCATCTCATTTCACTTCCACCACGGTCTATTGGTTATAAGGGCTTGAGGGGAGGGGAATCGGACCACCTCTAGAGAGGGTAGTGGCAAGGTTCTATAGGAGTATGTTGAACACATGTTGTTGAACGGATGTTGTATTTTCTTTAGAAAAATATATCTGTCACAGTCGATCAACCGGCGTTCCTTACAAATTAAATTTATTTTGAGCTAAACTCTTACTCCTCCCTCCCCCTAATGAGCTATTATTTTCAACTTCTCTGCTTCTATCAATGTTACAATAAAGCTGAAACTTTGTTATTATCCCTGAATAGGGCAGGCAGAGTCTACTGCTGTAATTTTACAACTACTATTTGATGAAACATAGGAGAGTCAGAGTGAATAAAAGAAGAAAAGCGCCCTTCCTGAGGAGTGGGTAATCAAGAATTTATTTGATTTTATAGGTATTTTTTGAGTATCTATTGTGTACCTGGACAATGCCAGCTGCTGAGGATGCAAAGTTGAATAATGCAGTATGTGTAATGGTTCAAAGCATGGGATTCCGTTAGCTTTTATCATCACCATCGTCATCATGCCTTAAATTTGTTTCCTGCTCTCTGAAAGCTTATACTTTAGGGCTAAAATTATGGCTAAGGCGCTCTGGAAAATGGTTTGGCAGTTTCTGACAAAGTTAAACAAACATTTGCCACATAACCATCAATTTCATTCCTAGGTATTTACCCAAGTGAAATAAAAACCTTTGTTCACACAAATACCAGCATGTGAATACAGCAGCTTTATTCATAATCTCCCCAAATGGAAACAATCCAAATGTCCCTCAACTGGGGAATGGATGAACAAATATAGTGCATACATACAAGGAAATACTACTCAGCAATAAAAAAGAAGAAAGTACTGAAACGTGCAACAGTGTGGCTGAATCTCAAATGTACGATGCTAAGTGAAAGCAGCCAGTCTCAAAAGGCTATATATGCTCTATGGTTTTATCTATATGACATCATAAGGCAAAATTATAAGGACAGAAAACAGAACAATGTTTTCAGGGGCTGGAAGTGGGTGTTAGGGGTGACTACAAAGGATCATTGGGGGAACTTTTGTGGGCAATAAGACTATTCTGTACCTTGATTTTAGTAGTAGTTATACACACCTGTATAAATGTGTCAAAAGTTGCAAAACTGCATACTAAAAATACTAAATTTACTATAGGTAAATTATTCCATATATATAATTTTGTATATGTATATTTTATACATATATAAAATTACCAGCACAGGTGGCATAGCATCAGAGATGTGGCATGATAAGCCACATCAATAACACATGATTTAGGCTTTTAAAGATGAGCGGGAGTCATGCAGGTTGGTGAGAAATGGTGTAAGCGTTGGGAATGGCATCATGACAAGAGGAAACAGCATGTGCAAGGGCTAAAGCAAATTTTAGCATATTTGAGGACCTTCAAAGATGGGCATATCCGGAGCATTAAATTAAGGGGACAGAGGAAAGGGAGGGGAGCAATGTGGGTGATTCTAGAGTTCAGCAGAATGGGACCGTGAAGGATCTGTTCAAGATTCTGTGTTTATAACAAGCTTCCAAGTGAGGCTGATACTGCTGGTCCATTGATCACTTTGAGCAGCAAGAGACAGCATAAAGGTCAAGGGAGAACGTATTTCAGAAAGTAGGGAGTGGTCAGTCACAATGAAGACGGGAAAGCACTAAGTCAAGATGAGGACTGAAAAATTCCAGTTATCCACCTGTAGCTTGAGGTGTCCTTAGAGCAAGCAATTGGTGGATGGGTCAGTATAGAAGCCACATTAGAATGGTCGATGATTGCTTGCCCGGTATGGGAATCAGGAAAGTGCTTATACACACCTCTTTTGTGCTGTTTGGCTTTGAAAGGGAACAGAGAGGTAGGGAGGTTGTTGGAGGGGGAATTGGAGTTTTTAACATTAACTTTTAAGACGAAAGATATTTGAGTATTTTTAAAAGCTAATGGGAAGGATACCATAAATAAGGGAGAGGTTGGAGGCACAAGAAAAGAACAGGATGACCTGAGAAGAGTACAGTTGCCAGATGTACCAAATAATAATACAGGGCGCCCGGACTTCCCTGGCGGCGCAGTGGTTAAGAGTAGGGGACACAGGTTCGAGCCCTGGTCCGGGCAGATCCCACATGCCGCGGAGCAGCTAAGCACCTGCGCCACAACTACCGAGCCTGCGCTTTAGAGCCGGCGAGCCACAACTACTGAGCCCACGTGCCACAACTACTGAAGCCCAGGCGCCTAGAGCCTGTGCTCCACAAGAGAAGCCACCGCAGTGAGAAGCCCGCGCACCGCAACGAAGAGTAGCCCCCGCTCGCTGAAACTAGAGAAAGCCCGCGCGCAGCAACAAAGACCAAACGCAGCCAAAAATAAAGTTAAATAAATAAATAAATTTATATGTATAAAAAAAATACAGGGCGCCCAGTTAAAATTGAATTTCAGGAAAACGATGAATAATTTTTTAGTGTTAAGTATGTCCCTGATATCGCTGGTGGCCTGTATTTCATTTGGCAACCCCCAGTTGGGAGGTTTTTAGGTCAAAGAATTATAGTCCCGGATGCACTAGGACGGAGCTGGAGCTCTAAAGTCCTCCCCTGCTGTCACATTCCAAGAATCTAGAATGAATTCTCAGTTCTTCCGGAACCGTTAACAAGTAGACAAACTGCTCTGAACCTCAGCTTTTGTCACTTCCCTATTTCCTCTAGGATGGCAAACGGGCAGGAAAATGCTGGATAAAAACCTGTGGAAAAGTTCTGGTGTGGAAAATCAGCTCCTAAATGATGCAGAGCTTTTTGAACTGCCAATGGGCTCTGGATTGGGCGCATAGGACGGTGAGTCACACGGCGCTTGGCCCACCTCCAGCTCTGGACACCAACTCTACTCAACTCAAGGGCAGGCAGGGAGCGCCGGCCAAAGGACCCGCAGGCGCCTGCGCCCTGCCGCGGCCCCGCCCTCCTCCAGCGTGACATCCGGGGCTCGGGCAGGGGCGTGCCCGGGAAAGAGGGGAGGGAGGCTGCGGAAAGGAAGGATGTCGTGGGAAGCTGGAGGAGCTGGGAGGGAGGGGAGGCGGGGCGAGGGCAGAGCAGGGGGCGTGGCGGAATGAGCACGCTGTCACGTGACGTGCGTGGGGACGTGTCGGCCATCTTGTGTTGTTGAGGCTGAGGACTGACTTGGGTTCTGAGAGACTCCCTGTCCCGGACCGCAGGTAACCAGTGACTCGGTCTCGCTCCCCTGCCCGGCTCCGCTCCGCGCCCCGGCTCCGCAGTCCCGCCTGGGTCTCCCGGGCCTGCCGCCCGCGCTCGCGTCCCCGCCGCTCCGGCCTGACCCGGCCCAGCCGCATGGACACCCCCAGGCCGCCCGGCAGTCGCCGCGGCCGGCTCGGGCGTCAGGCGAAGGGACACTTCAGGTGCGGGGTCGGAGTGACTCCCCGGCCGGGGGCAAGCCGGCCCCGGGCACGTCTCGGCCGCCGAGCTGGAGAGCCCCTTCTTCCGGGGCCCGTTGGCATCGCAGGGGGAGCCGAGGAAGGGAAGAGGGTGGTGGGATGGACAGTGTCAGGCCGGCTTGCTTAGGGGCCGACGGCTCGCCTTCTGCTACCTGGTCTTCGGGGCCAGCCACCCGCCCAGCCTCGGGGTGCCCGGGGTAACAGCTGCTGCGGTCAGACAGCTGTTCCTGCCCGCGTTCCTCCCCACACCTGGTCTCTGGGAGATGCGCCCTTGCCTTCCTCACCGAGCATCTGCACTGGGGAGATTCCTTCCGTGGCGAGAGGACTGGGTCTGGACCAGGCCTGAAGCCAGGTGGATCCATGATCGGAACCTGGGACGGAGGTTGGGAAGGTAGAACCCATGGCAGCTTTGGGACCCGAACGTTCGCATCAGGTTGAAATGGGCATTAGCCTTAAGTGACAGTAGTTCCCCGCGAAGCACTCAGAATATTTCAGTTTTGTGGCTGAAACATAAACCAAGCGACCAGAGAAGGGGGGTGTCAAGAAAGCAGGTTGTGTGACTGTGTTTGGGAAACAGTAACGTTGCTTTGCATTTATCTAGCACTGTTTTTTGTTTTTTGTTTTTTTTTTAATTTTTTCTTTCCCTGAAAGAGCACTTAAGCACACCTAATTTCTCTGTAAGAAAGGTAAGTATTTCAGTTTAACTTGCAAGAAATTGAGGAAGGGGCCAGAACCTGTGAACAGATTCTTATCCAGTGTTGTATACCTTGGATTATACTTAGTCAATGTTAAATACCTTGGATTGTAGGCAGTTTTGATTCCCAGTTTGTATGCATGGAAGATAGTCTTTCCTTACATAGTATTTCCTTTTTAGAATCTAGTGATTTCTTAGATTAAAAAAAAATTGTCATCCTTTCTGAACATTAACTTTCATCTTTCTAATATTTGCAGCTCTGGCCTTTCAGAGTTTGTCTGTTTTGGATAGAACACAAAGCGTTGTCTCATTTATTGGTGTTTTTATGTGTTTTAACTAGTTAGTGTAGCAGCTTTCAGAGTGCTCGAATATGTACTTTCCTGTTACATCAAATGTTACGTCAGTAGAAGACACTAGAAAAAAAAAGTAAAAGTGGTATGTATCCGGAGAAATGTCACAATCTTTTTGACATTTAATACTGGGGAATACACTGGTGATGATGGTGATTCACTAGAAAAGAAAGGGCTTTGAACCTTTTCTATACTGGACAAAGCATTTTCGGATTTTGAGACTGAGGAGGGAGAAGGGACTATATGCTTCCGTTTATTTATTCTTTCATTTGTGCATTTATTTGTTTGAAGAATATTGAGATCCTACTACACTGGTGGGTGCTGGGAGCAAAACAGACCAAAAATTCCTGTTTCCATGGAGCTCATTCCTAGACAGATAAATACATACTTAGGTAAGATATATAGTGTAGTGATAAGTGATGTGGGAAAAAAATGAGGCAGGGTAATAGGATAATAGGGAGCTGGGGGAGGGGTTAATTTTAGGTGGAGTGCCCTGGGAAGGCCACGGGGAGAAGCTAATATATGAGGGAAGACCTGACACAGGTAAAGGATCTATTCCTGTGGCTCTCTGGAGGAGGAGTGCTCCAGGCTAGGGAAGCGAGGGCAAAGCCCCTGAGGCAGAAACTGAAGTGGGAGCCGATCAGGTGTGGCTGGGAAGAGGATGGAGGCTAAGCCTAGACAGAGAGGCGTGATCGCAGGGGAACCCAGTAGGGAGTGTGTACCCAGCTCACGGGTTCTGAGATGAGCGGGGTTATTCAGTTGTCCTGGAGTCTTTTTCCACACCTCTTTCCTCCAACATGACACCCTTCCCCTCCCCCAATTTGGAAAATTCAGGATGCTCATATAATGTATTTCAGGAAACTGTCATGAAATAGCTTTCTCAAAAGTAAAAGTTTTTAAATGAGATTGATGATAACAGGATTTTTCAAAAGGAATTGCTAAGAAGAGGATCTTTGAATTCAGAATATTTGAAAATGTAGGGAAATGAATTTCCTTTGAAATTTAGACACAAGTCATTCAGGAATATAACGTGGAAGCAGTGTATTAACTCAC
Organism: Physeter macrocephalus; assembly: GCF_002837175.3. Classification (NCBI taxonomy): domain Eukaryota; kingdom Metazoa; phylum Chordata; class Mammalia; order Artiodactyla; family Physeteridae; genus Physeter; species Physeter macrocephalus. Next base: position 132,360,225 of record NC_041215.1, on the reverse strand, counting down.
GTTGTTTTCAATGGTAAAGAATTCCTCTTAATGATTTCTGTGTTGTCCAGCCTAGTTTTAAATTCCTCAGGGACTGTTCAACTAACTTGTTTGTATATCTTTTATAGCATTTTACACGTGTAGAACTTTCTGTGCTGAGTTTTTTATTCCTCAGCTTTGACCTTTCAGACTAGTTCTTCAATTAATTTTATACTAGTAGACTTTTTCTTGGAAAAAATTTTTTTCTGGTTTTCTTTCAGCTTATCTCCATATTCTTACTACTGAGCTTTCATAAATGTCCTCTTTCATTTTAATTCATCTGAGGAATTTAATATTTTGGCTTTGAAATGCTTTTGTTGGTGAGTTGTATATATGAAAAAGAATTTGTCTTGGCTTGCCTGAAAATTAGGAGAAGTTAGGAATTGCAACTTCAGAGTGTGAGTGGAGCTCCTTGGCCAAGAGGAGACATAGTGATGCTAGTGAGGAGATAGTGTTTTAACGAATTGCATTTCTCTCTCTTGTTCCTTTGGTGAGTTTTTGAAATCACAGTTCCAAATTATAATGTCTTTGATGTCATATCAGCTCGTTTGTTCTCATGACTCTGCGTTTTAGTATTCCATATGTCTATATTTTTGTTGACCTTCACACTGGAAGATGACACTCTTCATAGTGATTGCTATCTGGGAGAACCATTTGGGGTGACCAGATTATTACTGTCCTGTTTATCCTTGCCCTTCTAAAGGATCTTTGATTTGTGCCATTTTTTAAGACTGACTTCATTTGCAGTTTTCTGTTAGCCCCTGACGACTAAGTTTTCCGTACTGTTTTATTCTATTTCTTATAGATTTTAGTGGGACCAGTCTCATTAGGTTGAATCTACAGCCTATGTTGGTGTTAATCCAGGTATATTAGAGGCAAGTTCAATGTCTGTTTTCTTCAGCAGTTCGAATTGCCTTAACATTATTTGGTCATTGTTGTAAAACTCTGAACCCAAGTTTTTTTTTTCCTCCTTAACCCCCACTAGGATTTTATGGTGATTAAGTCCTAATATTTCCACTCATTTTTAATGCCCTGAAGAATTGCATGTCTTTAAAAATATAAGTAGATTTTTATTCCACAGGCAAGTACTTATAGTTAGACTGCTAATATTTCTTGACCAGGATAGCATTTTATCATGTTTTATGCTCTCAGATAACTGAGAAATATGTTAGATTAATTATATAGGAATACAGAATGATACCTTTGTTGGATTGCCCATAATTTTATTTGAGGTTGAGGGAGAAGAGGGGAGAGGTTTGAAAAACAAAAGAATATTCTCTTTTTTTAAAATAAATTTATTTATTTTATTTATTTATTTTTGGCTGAGTTGGGTCTTCGTTGCTGCGCGCAGGCTTCTCACTGTGGTGGCTTCTCCTGTTGCAGAGCACGAGCTCTAGGCGTGCAGGCTTCAGTGTTTGTGGCACGCAGGCTCAGTAGTTGTGGCTCATAGTCTCTAGAGCGCAGGCTTAGTAGTTGTGGCGCACGGGCTTAGTTGCTCCGCGGCATGTGGGATCTTCCCGGACCAGGGATCCAACCCGTGTCCCCTGCATTGGCAGGCAGATTCGCAACCACTGCACCACCAGGGAAGCCCTAAGAATATTCTCTTAAGTGGCCAAAATTAATTTTATAAAAATATTTTCAAAGTATGATACACTTCGCTACCTCAAGTGATTAAGGAACACAATTTTATACTTTCTTGTTAACTACAGAGTTTCATTGAAATTGAACTTTTTTATAGTTATAATAATAGGAGATACCCTAGAGCTTATTCTCTTGAGTTAGGCCCAGAGAAGAGTTTTTATTACCTAGTTCTCCCCTCTTTTGCTTCAGCTTGCTCTTATAAAAAGTAGAGTGCAGGACTTCCCTGGTGGCACAGGGTTAGGAATCCGCCTGCCAATGCTTGGGGACATGGGTTTGAGCCCTGGTCCGGGAAGATCCCATCTGCTGCAGAGCAACTAAGCCCACGTGCCACAACTACTGAGCCTGCTCTCTAGAGCCCACGAGCCTAGAGCCTGTGCTCGCCGCAACTAGAGAAAGCCCACGAGCAGCAACGAAGACCCAAGGCAGCCAAAAAAAAAAAAAAAAAAAAAAAAGTAGAGTGCAGTGGATAAAGTTGGATGACCTTTTGGACGTTGTAACATGGCTACTTCTTTGCAAAATTAAATGAGAGGTGGAAGTGGCTTTTTCAAGTTGCTTTCTTGCTGTTAGTAAAATTGTCAACTTTAATTTTTAGTTACTGTTTTTTGACTTTTTGTTTGTTAGTTTTTTGTGGTACGCGGGCCTCTCACTGTTGTGGCCTCTCCCGTTGCGGAGCACAGGCTCCGGATGCACAGGCTCAGCGGCCATGGCTCACGGGCCCAGCCGCTCCACGGCATGTGGGATCTTCCCGGACCGGGGCACGAACCCGTGTCCCCCTGCATCGGCAGGCGGATTCTCAACCACTGCGCCACCAGGGAAGCCCGAGAGATTGACGTTTTAGTAGCAGCCTTCAAAGCATCATTTGATTTTAGCTGAGAAATCACTTAGAGCTGTTGTTTCAGTCTACTCCTTGTCACTTGAAATATCACCATCTTGTGGATTTTTAAGATAATGTCTCATCAGAGCATTAAAAGAAAGTTGTGATTTTGCAGCTGAAAGCACATCTGGATCTTTGCTCCTTGGACGTTTTGGCAGTGGTTATACATCTTGGGGCTCATTGATTATTTGCATAGGATACATGCTGTATTGCCGTCTTGCTAGCTGTCGTTTTTCTATCAGCTATATTAAAAAAGTTAAGACCAAATCCCTATAATGTAGTTTTGGATGAAAACCCCAAATACTCATTTCCTGAAACCCTATAGTGGTGCTCATTTGTTAGCTTCATCAGAATCACTTAGAACTTCGGTTAAAAAAATATATTTTTCAGTCCCATTCCAGAGCTACTGAGAGAGACTCTTCAGATGTTAGGACAGTGTATCTAGACTATAAGCATATCAGGTGATTCTAATATTTTAACCAGGTTTGGAATCCATTTCTTGTAAAACATATTCATGATAAAAATTACGTTTCTGACGTTTCCTAAGAGATTGCTGAGTTATTTACTTTAATACTTTTATTATTTACAGTGTTAAAAGGACCTGAATAAAGTCTGCTCAAACCTCCTGCTGTGAACCAGCAGAACTTTTGAACAGGTGAGTTTTGAAGGGAAGCACAAAGCCTGAGGGCTTATGCAAACAGATAATTTTTGCTTTTAAGGCTCTGGTTATTTTTGTCCTATTATTTCTCCTGAAGTTATAGATAGTAGATAGAAACAACTTCTCTGGTACCACTCAGATACGTTATGAACCGTGAGAATAATCGTACCCTTTCTGCATTGATCCTGGTGTGAATTTGTGTCTTAAATTGTCATAATGATTTTTTGATGGCATGAAACAGGAAGAGGAGTGCTTTGAGGGGAAGGGTAAGGAGGTACCTTAAGGCACCCAAGAGCAGCTGGCTTCATGAAGGACATGAACCGGAAACTGGGAAGCATTCAGGAGACACGGTGGTCCAGAGAGCACTTTTCTCCTTGCTGGCTAGTAGGTGTCATCTCTTGTCTCTTTATATCTTGCTTTAGTTGTCTTTCCACACGCTGGTCTTTTCTGCTTTAACAAAAACAGAAGAAAATTGCTACTTCATTCTTGGCGCCACATATAAACTCAAGCTCTAGTGCCGCTAGCCAACTGGTTACCAGCTCAGTGTCCCCACTTCAGATTCCTCGGAGGAAAAATTTGATTAGTTGAACTTGGTCCACATTTCCATTATTGGTCCAATTAGTGTGGCCTTGGGGTTGGGGTCTTGAAAGGTCCCACTCCTAAGATTGGGGGCAGGTCTCAGAGGAGGTGGAATGTAGCCTTTTTGAGGCAGAATCCCACAGAAGCTTCTAGATGTTTTTCCTTTTCCTAGAAAAATTCCTGTATATATCTTGTCAGTTTCAATTTACCTGTCCTGAAGAGTTAAAATATATGCGTATCTTTTCGGTGAATGAGGCCTAGTAGGTCTCACGAAGCATTCTTGGATCTTCCTAGTGCAGTGTTTAACAAAACTTCTTGATTTGGGGGTTCAGAGGACCATCTAGGGTAAAGGTTTAGTAAATAAACATAAGCAAATGAGACAGCTTGTGGAAAAATTCATTGTTTATTTATTTTTCATTGATTGCTATTATAAATTTTAATTTCTGTGTACTTTTTACAGTATTAAGTAACACTTGATTATGAGGAAGCCATAGAGAATTTGAAGGGTAGGACTTTTATATATGAATCTATATTCACATTATTTGAGTGGTAGCAGGGACTTTCACTTTTGGGAAAGGATCAGGGAGACAGTATAAACTTTTGTATTACGCGTTTTTGTATACTAGAATTATTAGGTAATATTGAAGCAAACTTTTTTTAAAAATTAATTAATTTATTTTTGGCTGCGTTGGGTCTTCCTTGCTGGGTGCGTGCTTTCTCTAGTTGCGGCCAGCGGGGGCTACTCTGCGGTACGTGGGCTTCTCATTGCGTTGGCTTTTCTTGTAGCGGAGCATGGGCTCTAGGCACGCGGGCTTCTGTAGTTGTGGCTCACGGGCTCTAGAGCGCAGGCTCAGTTGTGGCGCACGAGCTTCGTTGCTCCGCGGCATGCGGGATCTTCCCAGACCAGGGCTCGAACCCGTGTCCCCTGCATCGGCAGGCGGATTCTTAACCACTGCGCCACCGGGGAAGCTCCGCAAACTTTTTTTTTTTAATGGAGCATTTTGAAGTTCTCTCTTTTTTTTTTTTTTTTTTTTGGTGGTACGCGGGCCTCCCTCCGCTGCGGCCTCTCCCGTTGCGGGGCACAGGCTCCGGACGCGCAGGCCCAGCGGCCACGGCTCACGGGCCCAGCCGCTCCGCGGCATGCGGGATCCTCCCAGACCGGGGCACGAACCCGGTTCCCCTGCATCGGCAGGCGGACGCGCAACCACTGCGCCACCAGGGAAGCCCTCTCTTTATTTTTGTTTGTAGCTTGTATGCACTTGGTAGCATCTAATTGCTTAAGTCATTTTTTATAACTCACATCTTGTTATGTTAGTATATCAGTGTATCCAGATTTTGACGCAAAGCATAGCAATTACTAATCAAAGTGATCTATTATAGAATGATGTGTGGAATGACAGACCACAGATGTGACCTCCTGTGATTTTTTTTTTTTTCCAGCCAAGGTTTCTTTAGCAGATTGCAGCTAAATTCATTTTTAAGGTGGAAGAGTCCTTTCTCATATTGTACATATTCTTTAATCTGGATGTTGAGGTAAAGCATATGTAGGGCTTTGTGAGGCTTAAAAAGATTTCCACATAACCAGGGTAAAACTTTCACAGGCTCTGGGCATCCCTCTCTGGAAAAGATTGGCTTGTGGTAAGATTATCAAATGATATGGTAATGTCTATGGCATTGTAATTTTTCCTTGAATAGTTAAGTGGTTGCTAATTTTATTCTCCTTTCACCAAAAGGGGGAAAAAAAGAGAAATATTTATATATTTTTCAGAAGCAGTGGGGAGAATGGCAGTAACAGTAATAGCTTTTTCTTGTAGTGATATTGTGGCCAGTATGTTCTTTGGGAACAAAGCTCCTTTTATTCTAGTTGTCCTGAACCTGGAGGAAGTCTTGGGAGCTCTGGCCACTTCAGTATTGGTCCTTTGCTTGCAGAGACTGACAAAGAATTGGCAGAGGTACTGTCTTGGTACTTAATAATTGGCAAATCATGGCTCAGTCTTTGAAGAGATGGTTACATCCAGATTTCATGGTTAGCCCCTTGGGAATTGAGATGTTAACCCAAACCGTGGCCAATTGAGTAACTGGATGAAGCCATCTTGCAAGATCAGTGGGTCAGAGAGCCTTAATTCATGTTCTGGAATCTGACACTCCTTAATCTTTCATATTACTTCTGTCATTGTTAATGAAGTTTCTGATAGTGTGTTATGAGAAGATATACTCTTCCTCAACCAGAGGGCTCACTGTATTGCTTAATTGAGTGATGCAGAGGGTAGAAGTTGGAGGATAGTGGAAAAGAGAAGGAGATTGGAAAAAGGGGAAAAAGGACTTCCACAAAATGAATTCCCCTGAAAATTGCAAGGAAATGGGGGAAAAAAATACAAGGTAACCAAGCAGTTTTGAGCACTATGTCAGTATGTAGAGAAAAAGCTTGTGGCTATTAAGCAGAGAAATGTGGGTTTAATTTTCCGTCATTTACTACCTGTAACTTTAGATAAATAACTTAACCTCTTGGAGGCTTATTTTCCTTACTGTAAAGTATATCCCATGGTGATTTGGGAATTAAAAGTAAAATGCCCAATACAATGCCTGGCACATAGTAAACAGGCCTTCAGTAAATGGTAGCAGTTACGATTGTTATTGCTATGTAAATAGATACATTTTGATTGTAAAATGTCATCTTTATAATTTGAATAGAGGCCTTGGTGGGTTCTGTTTTTAAGTCGTCTGTCTTTTTTTTTGTTTTGTTTTCAATCCAACAAATATTTGAATACCTGCTTCGTTCCAGGTGCTGGGCTAGTCATAGTGGTGAGCAAAACACCTATCTTCATGGGACTTACTGCCTAGTGGTAGAGGCAGTCAAGAAATCATATAAGTAAATTTCAAAATGTGGCAAGTTTCTCTGTCCTTGGAAAAGATACATTTTTAAAACCCTAGATATTCTTTGAATAAGTGTCATATTTGGATCTTGGTGTTCTTGTTGTCAGGGGTATTTTATGCCTCTTGATATGCTTTCCAGGGTACATTTGTTTGTTTGTTTTAAGTTAATTTATGTATTTCTTTTATTTGTCATTTTTTCCTCTTTCTCTGAGATAGATGTTCTCAACTTTTTATCTTAGGATTCCTTTACCTTCTTAAGAGTTAGAGGACCCCAAAGAGCTTTTGGTTTTTCAGTTATATCTATCTTTATGATATTGAGAAATTTAAAATGATTTATTAATTTATTTAAAAATAGCAATAGTTTCTTTACATGTTAACATAAATATATTTTTAATGAAAAATACCTATTTTCTAAAACATTTCTAAAAGAATTTGCTGAGAAGAGTGACACTGTTTTACCTTTTCACAAATTGCTTTTTATATCTTGCTTTGTAGAAGGCAGCTGGATTCTCACAGCTGCTTCTGCATTCAACCCGTTGCTGTTTGTTGTATTGAAGTCTGTGCAGGAGATTTATCCTCACAGAGATGTGTATGTAGTTGGAAAAGGGAGGAATATTTTAAGAGCTTTTTCAGATAATTGCAGATTTTCTTTGATATTACACTAAAATTCGACACGTAGTAGTTTATAAAAGTTAGTTGCAATGTGAAATTTGAATTATATCAATGCACTTTTATATTCCATTACATTAAAATCTATTGGTCTATCTTGTGCATTAAATGGATATTTTATATTATACAGTATCAAAAAAACACATTCATTAACATCAACACCCATCAGAAAAGCCGTTACTTATTGGAAAGTATAAGTACTAGAAAAACTCGTCAAGCTCATGGTAATGAATAGATGTTTTCTAAAATTTTAACTTTTGCTTGAAAGCTCAAGTTTTATAATTGGCAGCAGGTACTATCAATTGTTTTCCTTAAAGTGACAGTCTTGTTTCATTCATTTTTGAAAAAAAGGTCTGCTATATACCCAGGTCTGGATAATTTTATTTGTGTGTCAGCTTTTTCAAGTCAATATGATGTTTCATGAGCAGAAGCAGTTAGTTGATTTTGTAACTCAAAGCAGTCACATAAATGCTTTTCTTTGAGACTTTGGTATGCAGCTGAAGTGCTTTATGTGTACTTCTCATTTCATCACATTAAGAATATTAGAAAGCTGTGTACACAGGGACCAAGATTAATAAAAATTAATAGTTTTTACTGCTTTATCAAGGGCATTCTTTTTTTTTTTTTTTTGCGGTACGCGGGCCTCTCACTGTTGTGGCCTCTCCCGTTGCGGAGCACAGGCTCCGGACGCGCAGGCTCAGCGGCCATGGCTCACGGGCCCAGCCGCTCCGCGGCATGTGGAATCTTCCCGGACCGGGGCACGAACCCGTGTCCCCTGCATCGGCAGGTGGACTCTCAGCCACTGTGCCACCAGGGAAGCCCTCAAGGGCATTCTTAAGTAAACCTGGCTTTTTTCCTCTCGTGAATATATGGCACATGGCAGTGAAGACTACTGTAGTTTGGTGCCATTAATTTGAATGATGCTAAGGTGCCAGCAGTTTTACCCATGATTAGTGCAGTGCCAACATAGTGAAAAATGCAAAGACTATCTTAGTATTAACAGTTTTGCCGTCTTGGGTATCTTGAAAGTGTTTTGTGGAATTGCTTCTCTGGGGAGTGGAACATTTTTCTGTGTTACAGTTATATATATTGATATTACGTTGACTTTTTAAAAAGAGTTTTCAAAAAAAAAGTTGTTTGAAATAGAAACTGGAATAAACATATCATTGAGGATTTTTAGATTTCAGTGAGGGTTTTTAATTCTGGGTAGATACAGATTTATTCATAAGTTGCAATCAGTTATAAAATACTTTTCTAAAATGGTCCCATAAAAATAGTCTTCTACACCAGTGCTGTCCCATAGAATTTTCTGCTATGATGGAAATGTTCTATTAATCTGCACTGTCAAAGACTGTAGCCACTAGCCACATGTGACTGTGGAGCACTTGACGTGGTTAGTGTGACTGAGGGAATCGCATTTTTTAAAATGTAAAAAACCTTTACTTTTTTATTACAACTCAAGTCCTCTTATTTTTACAGGTTTTATTTTTAAGAACAGTTTTAGATTCACAGAGAAATTGAGAAGATAGTACAGAGAGCTCCCATGTATACCACACCCAGGTTTTGTATTGTTAACGTCCTACATTACTGTTGTCCATTTGTTACAATTAGTAAGCCAGTATTGCTTATTAACTAAGTCCATAGTTTATTCAGATTTCCTTAGTTTTCCTGAGTTTATTTTTCTATGTCACGATCCCATCCAGGACATCACATTACATTTAGTCAGGTGTCCATAGGCTCCTCTCTCTTTAACAATCTTGACAGTTTTGAGGAGTATTGGTTAAGCATTCTGTAGAATGCTTCGCTGTTGGAATTTGTGTGATGTTTTTCTCCTGGATATGGGTCATGGGTTTTTGGGAGGAAGACCACAGAGGTAAAGTGCCATTTTCATCACATTGTATCAAGAGCGTATCCTGATTTATAACTGTAAATATTGACTGATTATCAGTGTTAACATTAACTTTGATACTTGGTTGACTTTCATACTTTGTCAGGTTTGTCCACTGTAAAGTTACTCTCCTCCCTCCCCCACAAGGAACTAGATTTTAAATTTTAATTAATTTAACTTGATATAGCCACATGTGGTTAATGGGTACTCTATAAGATGGCACAGTTCTAGAGAGTGTTTCTCAGTTTTAAATATTATCCAAAACTTTATTTAACATCAATTTTAATAGATTTAAAGAAAGGCAGTTTAACATAAAAGAAATATAAAATGTTAGTCTTGAAATGCATTGCGTTTTGAGGGAGGCAGTCTACTTTTAGTAAGCTTAGTCTTTTTAAAAATTAACTTTCTGAGGTTTAATTTATATACAATAAAATGCCTTCATTTTAAGTATACTTGTATTAAGTGTACATCTTGATGAGTTTTGACAAGTGTATATACTTATGGGACCATAACCACAGTCAAGATAGGTAACATTTTCATCACTCCCAGAACTTTCCTCCTTCTTTTTTTGCAGTCATTTCCCCTCTCCCACCACTGATTTGTTTTCTGTGACTATAGATAATTTTGCCTCTTCTACAATTTTATATAAATGGAATTATTCAGTATGTATTCTTTTTGGGTCTGGCTTCTTTTGCTCAGTGTAATATTTGTGATACATCCATGTTGCTGCATGTATCAGTAATTAGGTGTTTTTATTGATGAGGATATTCCAAGGTATGGTCATTATAATATGTGTTTATCCATTTATCTTGCTTTGGGGCTGTTAGGAATAAAGCTGACCTTAGTTTCATGGCAATGGGTAGTGATTCAGACTGTTCTGGATTGCAGTGTTTATTTCAACACTGTAAATTAGGAATTTAAATTCTTTTTAGGATGAGGAGAAAAGCCAACAGAGCATCTATAATTTTTTTGAAGATATTCCATGAAAAGGATAATTAACATAGAAATAAATAGTATTTTGCAAAGTTTCATATAAAAATGTGCGATCCAGATAGATGTAGACAATTCTGGCTTCCTGGGGAGGGAGGGGAGTTCTTTGTCAGTTCTTTAAGGTAAATGTTTAGTAATAAAGTGAATAATGGAAGCCTGATTTTGTTCCATGAAGTTTTATCATTAGTAGATGTGTTAACAGATCGTATTTTAAAAAGTTTGCATGTTTAAAAATGAAGAGATCTGGTATTGTCATACAGATGGGTGCAGAAGGAAAATGTGTTTTCTGCTATAATAGATGGGAGGAGAATTTCCTTTTATTTTTGTACCTTAAAATTGTTTTTTTAAACCGGGTTAATGTTCAAAAGAAATTAACTTTCTTTGACATTTATGTTTGGGCTGTAAAAGTATTTCAAACGGGAGGCAAACGCTTCTTGTGGGTGTTAAGATACACATTGTTATAAAAGTAATTGAAGAATATTACTGCAAATTATGGAAATAGAAAAAAAAATCATTAATCCCACCTCATGAACATTTCTTTATTTTTATGTTCTCTTTGTCTATTTATGACATATAGTTGGCTCTCTGTATCCACGGGTTCCATATTCTTGGATGTGGAAGGCCAAGTGTAAAGGATTTGAGCATCCCTGGATTTTGGTATCCACAGAGGGTCTTGGAACCAGTCCCCCTCGGGTACCAAGGGTTGACTGTATGTATAATTATACTCTTGTGTGCAGACATTATTGTACCTGTAGTCTGTTGAATGAATGTGCTGTTTTTACAAGATTGCTTATAGTCTTATACAATTATAAGTGATGTGTGGTATATGTGGTTCCCCTCTCATGGTTGGACCTTTTCTTTTCATTGTTTCACTTAGCCTTTTTCTGAAGTTTGAAAAAAATGCATCTGAGACCTATGTATTTTAGCCTAGTGACTGAGTCTTGGCTCATTTGAATGTGGACTTGCTTATGGTCTTAAAAGAGTCAACTGATTTACAGATTATTTTATCAAGATAGTGGTACAAAAATTTTTTAATGACAGAAATTTAAGTAGGGAGTGAATTTAATATTTGTTATCAGAAGATTTGCATTTAAAATAGTTTTGCTTCATGTCTATTAAAATATTTTTAATTGTACTTGTTTTTTTCCCCCTAGCTAAATCATTTACAGTTTATTTTAACCTTTTTAAAATTGAGGTATAAGATATAGTAAATATGTGCACAAATCTGAAGTGTATAGTTGGAAAATTCTTTTTTAAAGATTTATTATTTATTTAATTTATTTTTGGCTGCGTCAGGTCTTGGGTACGGTGTGCGGGATCTTCGTTGTGACACGCGGGCTTCTCTCTAGTTGTGGCATGCAGGTTTTCTCTTCTCTAGTTGTGACGAGTGGGTTCCAGGGTGAGTGGGCTCTGTAGTTTGCAGTGTGCGAGCTCAGTAGTTGTGGCACGTGGGCTTAGTTGCCCCGCAGCACGTGGGATCTTAGTTCCCTGACCAGGGATCGAACCCGCGTCCCCGCATTGTAAGGCAGATTCTTTACCACTGGACCACCAGGTAAGTCCTCGGAAAATTTTTTACATGTGCATATAGTTCTGTAGTCATCACCTAAATCAAGTTAGTGAGCATTTCTGGCACCCCAAAAGATTCCATCGTCTTCTTCCCAGTAAGTAGTCCCTACTTCCATGGTGAGCAGTGTTCTGACATCTGTCAAAATTGATTATTTTACCTGTTGAACATTATAGGAATCATATAGTATATATTCTTTGGTGACTGGCTTCTTTCGCTGGATACAATGTCTGCGATTCATGCAATATTGTTGCAGTTATCAGTAGTTGGTTCTTCTTTGTTGGTGAGTATTTTGTTGTATAAATATACTACAATTAAAAAAAAATTTTATTTTGAAATAATTTCAAACTTATAGAAAAGTTGCAAAAAATTACTTAGGCTTTCCATATGCCCTTCACCCAGTTTGGTCACTAGTTTTTTTTTTTTTTTGGCCCCGTGGCATGCTGGATCTTAGTTCCCTGACCAGGGATTGAACCTGTGCCCCCTGCAGTGGAAGCAGAGTCCTAACCACTGGGCCGCCAGGGAACTCCCTGGTCACCAGTTTTTTAACATTTCCTCGTATTTACTTTATCTTTCATTTTCTTTTTTCTTTCTCCTTATATGCACATATGTATGTATATAATTTTTAATATAATTTTAAATTTATGTAATTTTTTTCTGTTCCATTTGAGGGTTCATTACAGACCTCATGATCCTTTTCCTCTAAATATTTTAGTGTTATCTTGTAAGAGTAAGAACATTCTTCTGCATAATCACAGTAAAAATTTCAGAATCATAAAAAAGTAACATTGATACAATACCATTGTCTAATCCATAACTCCTATTCAGATTATTCTATTTGTCTCTTTAATGTGTCTTATAGCATATTTTTTGCTGGTTCAGGATGGAGTTAAGAATCATACTTGCACTTAGTTTTTCTATCTCTGTAGTCTCCCTTAATCTGGGATGGTTCTTCAGCCTTTATTTAATTTATTTATTTATTTATTTTTTTGGTGGTACGCGGGCCTCTCACTGTTGTGGCCTCTCCCGTTGCGGAGCACAGGCTCCGGACGCGCAGGCTCAGTGGCCATGGCTCACGGGCCCAGCCGCTCTGCGGCATGTGGGATCTTCCCGGACCCGGGCACGAACCCATGTCCCCTGCGTCAGCAGGCGGACTCTCAACCACTGCGCCACCAGGGAAGCCCAGCCTTTGTCTTTTGTGACATTGGTATTTTTGGTGACTGTGGTTGATTGATTTTATGTCTATCAATTTGGGCTTATCTGATTTTTTTTCAAGATTAGTTTCAGTTTATGTATTATTGTTAGGAATATAACATAAGTGATGCCATGTCCTTCTTAGTGTATCACATCAGGAAACACATGGTGTCAGTTTGTCTCATTATTAATGATGTTACCTAACTCAGTAACAGCCAGATGGAAGAGATGCATAGGGCAAGGTATGTGGGAAGGGATGCAGAGCTTCACAGCTCTTTGGTGTGCCATCGTTTCCACACCTTCACCAACCTTGAAGCTCCCCTGTATTTGTTTATTCATTCATCTGTTGATGGACATTTGTGTTGATAAACATAATAGCCAAATGTCAGGTTTTGGTAGTTATGAATAAAGCTACTATGAATATCTTATGCTCTTCTCTTAGTAGAAATTTTCTTTGTATGTATGTTTAGCAGTGGATTGTGCGATCGCTGGATAGGTGTATGTTTAGCTGTAATAGATATTACCAAACTGTTTTTTGAAGTGGTTGAACTATTTGCAGGAATGGAGTTACTAATTTTGTGTTATCTTTTTGTTGTTGTTGTTAGGGGGGTGTGCTGCACCCCACGGCTTGTGGGATCTTAGCTCCCCCACCAGGGATTGAACCCTCGTCCTCAACAGTGAAAGAGCAGGGTCCTAACCCCTGGACTGCCAGGGAATTCCCCAGTTTTGTGTTACCTTAATCCACATTTGGCTAAGATAAAAATAGCTGTTTGCTGGAATGGGCACAGAACTATTTATTTGATACATGTGAAGAGTGCTAGAGGAGTAGCTCTTTTTTCTGCTTTTGGGAAAATAGAGGTTGGGAAGGTGGAGGCAGATTCAGGTTCCTTGGTGTTCATTCTGTGTTAGTCTTTTGACAGACCACATGCATGGTACCGGTTGGACTTAATTCCAGGTTTGCCATAGTTTTTTTCTGGGTAAGTTTTACATACCCAGGTAAGGGAGATTTGCAGTAGTAGATACTGTTTATAAGAAAGATTCAGGGGGTTTTCAAAGGAGTATGTGTTTTGAATTGTTAGTATAATAGTGGTAGCTAATCAGTATGTCAAGACTTCTCCTGGGAAGCAATATCGGGAACACTTTCAGAGTAAAACTTTCATAATTAGCCATTATGCCGGATTTTGATTCTGCTTTGGCTTCTCCTGGCTGTCTTTGTCTAGCCAGGACTTACTACGTAGATCCGTAGCTCGCTCATGTTGTTAGTGGTTGCGTGTGCCCAGGAGACATCTGACTCCTCAACACAGTGCCGGGTTTTGTGAGGCCAGGGTCTCCCTTTTCTTTGTTGCAAACCCAGCAGTAAGAAAAGGCTAGGTTGATTTCTTCTCTTTCTTCACCCTTGAACATGTACTTATATACACACAGAGTGATAGATGAGGTCCCAAAGAGGAGCTGAGGATGTCAGGAAAACTAGAAAAATATACAGAAAAAAAGAAAAAAAATTATATACTAGTAATCAGAGATAAAATAATTACTAGTGAGGAGTGATGTAGCTTAGAGTTTTTAAAAAGTTGGCAAAAAGGCCAGATTAAATAAAGTTCATTGTCAGGCACAGGATGCAGTTTATCAAAGAAGACCAACTTTCTGGTATTAACTGCAGAAGAAATATATTACTTGAATTCACTGATAAGGAATTTTGAATAATGGACAAGGTCTGAAATAGCAGGTATGTAGAAATATTCTCTCAGCTATTTTTAAGTCAACTCTATTTAAAATTTGAGGGTAGACCTTTCTCTGAGGTCCTTATCCTTAGAATTGGAGTAGCCAAAGGAGAGTAGAGGCCAGTAGGGAGGTTGAGAGGGTTATTATCTCTCCATGTGTTAAACTGTTCAAAGGATGTTTTTCAGTGTTGTTAAGGTAACTGAAGCCCATCTTGCCCTGATAATTTTACCTTCATTTTATCCCTCTGAGGTTATCAGTACTGTTTTCCTGCACAGTGGTAGGTGAATCAGCAGACAGCATCAGGATCTTCATCCTCTTCCATTCACATGCCTGTTCTGTTTCTTTACTCAGATGACCATTCAGCCTGAAATGCTCCTGTTGTCTCTATGTAATTATTAATATCTCTTTCACACAAACATTTTCTGGCTTAGATAATAGATTAGGTATAGTCACTTTAGCCATTGTTCCTCCTCCTTTTTGCAAAATCTCTTTTCTTCTGAAGTTCATGCTGTCTGACAATACAACTATCTGTTCCCCTCGTTATCAGATATAGACCCTGTGGCATCATCCTTCATTTTCTTCTTTATTCTCTCTGCCATTATCCGGAAGTTACTTCAGAGTCCATAGGATGACTGATCCAATCTTCCCAGGCTCCTGGTTCCTTGACTTACCTCCATCTCTAATTCGTCTAGTGCTTTCATTTTTATTCCTATTATACTTGCTTTTTGACATTACCAACATCTCAAATTTGTAAACTATCTTCTGTTTCTACTTCCTTCCTCACTGTGCTTCAATCACACTTTTGCCAGCATCCTCCACTTTGCCCTCTTTTCCTTCCGTTTACCGTGTTGACAAAATCCTAACCCAGGTTCAGTCCTGTTGTCAGCTCTCTCTGCCCTCTACCCAGGCTGCTAAGTTGGAGAAAGAAGCCCACAACCATGCAGATAGGTGCCATCTCCATCTTGATTGGGCCTTCAGAACTAGTGTAGCTAGCTGCAGTGTGGTGTCCTGGATTAGATCCTGGTACAGAACAAGGACATTGTTGGAAAAACTGGTTAAATCCGAGTTTAGTTACTAGTGGCGTACCAATGTTGGTGTCTTAGTTTTGACAAATGTACTGTGGTAATGTAAGTTGTTTATATTAGGGGAAACTAAGGGAACTTTCTGTAATGTCTTTGTAACATTTCTATAAATCCATAATTATTCCTAAATAAAGTTTATTTTTTTAAAAAACAATACTGTTGTAGATCACAGCAGCTAACTTTTCTTCATTCTTCTCAAACCTTACCCTGTCATCTGCTCTGTCATTTGCCTACTTATTTGAGAAAATTGAGGCCATCAATGTGAATTCCCCACAGCTTACTATTCCTCTCCACCTCCCCAAAGAAAACCCCACAAAAATAAATTTGCACATATCTTAAGTCATTTAGACACACTTTTTTGCTCTTGTCACAAGTGGATAGGCATAGTTATTTTTTCCATTTGTTCTCTGAAGCCCCATCCACCCTGCCTTCTCAGAGCTTCATTTCTATCATATTTTTGTTAAATTGTTTCTTTACTTTTTAATTCTATTAGTACTTTTCCATTAGGATATTTTCGTCTAAAATAAAAGGGGAAATTTTCTTTCTACTCTGCTTCATTTCTCTTCACCTTTTCGCAGCTAAGATTCTAGAAAAAGTTGACTGCATTTGTAGTCTTCCTTTCCTCACCTCCCAACCACTGAAATCTGGCTCTGTCCCTCACCACACTTCCGTAACTGTACTCTTCAAGTCACCAATGACTTCACTGTGGGAGTTAATGAAGATTTTTCAGTCTTTCTCTTTTTTGACTTCAATATTTGAAACTTCTGAATTTGTCCATTTTTTTTCTTTGCCAGTGCTATCTTTGTTAACACAAATTAGTAACTTACTAGGAAAAGAATTACTCATAATTCCACCATTCAGAATATGAACATCTGTGGGCATATCTATATGTACCCACTAAGAATGTATTTTAAAATGTGTTTAATATAATTATATTCTCTGTATTCTATAACCTGTCTCAAACACTTAATATATTGTTGACATTTTTTCATGTCAGTGAATATACTTATTATCATTACTGCTCTCTCTTCTCTGCTGGTATGTAGATACATACAATCTGTTGGATTTATAACACCCCTCCTTTCTCTTTAGCTCTTACTGATTCATTCTCTTCCTGGCATCCTGAATGATCTTTCTACAGTGCAGATTTCATCCTGGACACTTTCTTGCGTAAATCTTTTCATAGCCTTTCATTGCTCTTGAGATATAAAGTACAAACACTTCTGTGATATGACCATTGCTTTACCAAACTTCACTTTAGTTTTTAGCCTTATTGAACAAATGGATAATCTCCCCAAAAAGAACCTAGCTCTTTCTCCTTTCTGCTTCAGATAAAGTGAATGTGGAGAAAGCTAGAGTCAATGAATTTGATTTTAGGTGAAAGGTTAGGGCTAGAGATAACCTAACTACATGGTCTTTTTTTCCTTCCCGTATCCTCCTGCACAGTATTTGCTGAGGCTTTGTTCTTGTCTCTTGAGCTTGTCCCTTCTTGATTCCTGCTTTGGGATAGTTTCATTCAATTTTTGGTTTCAATTCTGTAGATTTACTTCCAAATCTATGTCTCTTATCCTGACTCTACACTGGAGTTCAAGGTGTATGTATATTTTAGTCTTTTGGATGGCTCCTCAGGCACCTCACATTCATTTTGTCCAAAACGGTGTGTCCTTCCTCCCAAATTTGATTCTTTTCCATCTTCTCTTTCCTTTAAAGCTTTTCTATACAGATTCAAAAAGCACCCCACCGCCAGTATTGCATGCTATAGATTCCATTCCATTTCTGCATCCTTTGTTTAGATTTTCCTTCTTCTACTTTGGGAAATATTTTATGGAGTGTTTATTTGAATGGATCCTTGGTTTTGTATAAGCCACTGTAAAGGAGGGAGGGTGGGCCTTCTGGGGTAAGGGAATGGCATGAGCCAGAACCACAGAAGAAGAATGCAGTAGAGAAGTAGAAAGTTATCATTTGGCTTTGAGTTTGGAGGTGAAACAGTGGGAGAATGAGTTGAGAAGGTGCAGATTGTCAGATTGATGGGAAGCTGAAAATATGAGGATTTTTGACTGTACACAGTAGGTTTAGTGACTTATAAAGAAGGGTAGGCATGACCAGAGCAGTGCTTTAGAAAGATTGATCTTATTGGATGTAATTAGAGGCTGAGTCGGGGAAGCAGGTTAGAATTTTATTGTAATAATCCAGACATGAGTTAACAGATGTTTAGCTATAATGAAAGGAGAATGCAGAAGGAATCTTGAAGGAGGAATTGACCAAATCTCAGGCAAAATGATTGGATATGAGGGATAGAGAAGAGGAATGAATTTCCGATGACTAGGCTTTTGAGCCTGGCTGACCAGTGGATGGTGAAAACAGTGTTACCTTGATCAGTTGTTAGATGGATATCTGGGAGGAGCAGGCTGCTGGAAAGCCACATAGGTCTTGGGAGAAAAAAGTCAAATATGTAATTCACAGCAGGGGTGGGGGGCAGTTCAGAAATTTGTGGAAGAATTTTTGGTTGCTCTTGCTATGACAGCACCTCCACTGCATGTTCTATGTTAGATCCACCATGATTCAGCAGGCAGAGTTCTACCTGAAGTGTCGGTAGAGAACACTATTGTAAGTAAGACTCAAGACAGTATCTACACAGAATTTATAGTTAAACGAACCATGAGTACGCTGAGGGAAGTTAGAAAAGGAGAGAAGCTTTTGGGGAATGGTGACTAAATAGGAAGGAAGTGAAGATAGGAAAAATATATCAATATATTGCTGGTCGTGGAGGAAGAGGAAGGAAATTGTTTCAAGGAAAGGCAGTCTAAAGAGGCAGAAGAGCATGGTGGGAGCACAGCCTCCAGAGTCTGGCTCAAATCCTGATTTGCTATAAAAATTCAGAGCTGTTTTCTAATTGGTCACAAGTCTGCTGGGGGTTTGAGTTGACAACATTTAGCTTGGTGGGGTTTAAATGACGGCAAAACCTATGCTCATTTTGATACCTCACTGCATCCTTAGAAAGGGCAATTGAGAAATAAGTCCCACTTTCCATTCCAAATAATTTATAATTCAAAGACATCGTGTAGACAATCCCTCCAGTACATATAAATAAATACATTAGAACTGGGCTCGTTTAAATTGATTTGGAAGGAGCAATCTGGGGTGGGGAATTCAGGATTAGAAGTTACAGTACTTCAAATGTTTAGATTTCTTCAGTCATAGCTTGTAGATTTCCTGCTTTAATTCATAAAGGAGAATGAGCAGAACACCATGCTGAGTAACGTAGGTCTCTTTAGTTGATAATTAAATTGCTTGGATTATTATTCTACGTTCTTAAGAGTTCTCCAGAAAACTCTTACCATAGGAAGTAGTAAATGGTGGTTAGGCTCCCAGCTCAAGGCATTAAAAAAACTTCTGAGCTTTTAATGTGTTTGCTGTATGGTATTTTGTCTCTACCTAAAGGTTTATAGGTGGAATGAGTGATAAAGATTTCCTTGCTTGATGTTCTTCAGGTGCTGCCTGCATCCAGGGCTTCTGTAACTCAAGACCGCTGCCTGCACAACACAACTCTAGGGGCTCCATTTGCATCCTTTGTGGTAATGGCGCCCCTGGAGTTTGTATTTCCACGACCTGTGTAGCCTTGTAGTAATTTAAAGGGGAAAAGAATATTAAGTCTCTAAGAATGATTTTAGTATTTTCACAAATATCACAAATAATTCAGTTTTTAATTGAGATTCACTTGCTTTATAAATTCAGTCTGGTTCAAATCTGGACCTGCTTTATTAATTCAGAGATGTTTTCCAGTGGTCACAGTCCAAAGTCCATAGGGGTTTGAATATAAAACATTTGGCTATGTGGAGTTTAAAGTGGTGGTAAAAACACTCCTTCAAGATGTTTTGTGTTACAATAAAATCATATAGTTGTAGTCTCTACAGGTCTGTTTGTTAGCCAAGTAGGTCCACGGACTTTTTTAAAGCACACTGAATTGATTTATGCTAAATAAGTTTACACAGCTGATTTGTAAGCAGGAAACTTGTCCTAATCTACAGTGGGCACCTTACCTGACTTATCACTACCTTGACAAGTGATTTCATTTGGGATGTACCATAATTTAATTGAATCTAACATGCATCAGTTGTGAGAGTCTTTGTTTTATTTATTACTAAGAAAGAAATCATACTGCCAAGTAAATGCTTTTTAATTACTTAGACTTTCTATTTTACATTTTGAAAAAGAATTCTTTTAAACTTATTTAGCAAATAAGGCTAATAGATTTTTATTATATAGTATATATTTTGTGCATATATAAAAAGGAAACGAAGTGAAATAAATTGGTTAAGATATTCTTCAGCTTTCTACACATTAAGTCGGACTCTTCTATATTGTGAAAAACTTAGGATTGTAGAAGTCTCCTTCTTCTTCCCTCTCCCCATCCGTGTAGTGTCATGTCATTAAGGGTGTTGGCGATGAAGCATTTCTTAAGAGAGTGCTCCATTATTCTCTCATTGATTTAAAATTCAGTGATTTGGTGCTTGTGAAGTTCTTAAAAGCAGTCTAAGCTGTTTAATTTTTCCTTCTCTAAATACTTCAGGGCTGCTGCATGTGGCCACATGGATTGTGCAGTGTCAAGTCTCACTAGCAAACCACAACAAGCTTATCTTCATGTGGTTTTTTTTCCTTTCTCAGGTTCTGCAAAGCACTTGCAATCATTCCTCCAGTGATGAAGAGTTACTTCACTAATATCCTATTGCTGTATTTGCTTTCTTTTCTATTACACAGTACGTTTCAATTTAGAATCATAGCATGATCTTTTTGAAGGTGTTTTAAGCAGCACTTAAAATCGGGTACTAGGAACAACACAATTGAAAGGATGCCGATAAGGAGCGGCTCTGACCAAGTTTTACCCTTGTGCAGACAGTGACAGCTGTGACACAGCTTCCATTGTGGGCCAGTAGCAGTTGTAGCATGGCACTGATTAAGATGCATTCCAGTTTCAGAGAGTTTAAAGTGTGCAAAACCATATGCCTCATGTTTTTTTTGGAATCATCAGTGTGAGGTGGGGAGGGCATTAAGTTGATCTCAGCTTGGGTCTGGTGTGCACGCTTGTCTGGCCAGGCAAAAGGTAATCAGGGTTAAGTAAGAACATGGGAATTTCCTTGGAACCCACATGGGGCCAGAAATACTTTCCAGGAAGAGGGCAGATAAATTGCTGATTATGGACATTAGCACATTTTTACTTTGCCGTTTCTGTGTTTTAGACCAATTTCTAGTTTATTGTTTTTAGATCTTTTAAACAGCAACAGTCAGGGTGATGTGATACATCTTGGACATATTTACAGTATGTTACAATGTTTACAGTATTTTCTGTTTTCTAAACTCTCATATCTTTTTTTTCAGCTTTATTGAGATATAATTGACATAACATCGTGTTGGTTTAAGGTGTCAGATGTGTTGATTTGATACATTTATATATTGCAAAATGATTACCACCATAGCATTAGCTAACACCTCCATCCTATCACATAATTACCATTTCTTTTTTTGTGAAAAAGAAACTCTTTTTAGCAACTTAGCAACTTTCAGGTATATAATACAGTATTATTAGCAACTTTCAGGTATACGATACAGTATTATTAGCTATAATCACCATACTGTACATTAGATTCCCCAGAACTTGTTAATCTTATAACTGGAGTTTGTACCGTTGACCAATATCTCCCCATTTCCCCCACCCCCTGCCCCTGGTAACCACCACTCTGCTCTCTTGTTTCTATGAGTTTGGCTTTTTAAAGATTCCACATATAAGTAGTAAACAGTATTTGTCTTTCCCTGTCTGACTTACTTCATTTTAAGATCTGGTATCTTGAAACTGCTCTTGAAGGATCACTCATGAAATTGGTTAGCTTATTATTTTAACTTGATGGTCCAAGGTAACTTTTAAAGAATCACTAGAGTGTAAAGGGCTAAGCAGACAGTGGGGAGAGGAGAGTTGTGGCAGAAGCTGTGAGATAGGTAAGGAGAATCTTTGATACACCGCATGGTGATGGGAGAGCCATTGCAAGGGAGTAACACAAATTAAAATGTAAATCTGTCACCCTTCATTCCCTCCCCATTGCTCGAAGGCTAAAAAAGGAAATCCTTAATTTGGTCCCCAGTGCCCTGCATGGTCTTCTACCACCTGTCTCACCAGCATTATCTTGTACCATGCCTCCTTTCCCCACATAAACATAAAAAGATGGTGAATTGGGATGCAAAGGTGGATTTATTCATTTTTACTTTGCCTGCTATATTGTTATAAATAGGGATTAAAAGACCTCATTCTGGTGACTGGTTGAGAGGAGCACAAGCAAAACACACTCCCTAACCATACTTTCTGGGCTGGAATTCTGCATTTAATCTTGACCAACTGTATGGAGATATTTTTCTCTTTAACAGGTTTCTCCTCAAATAAAAATCTATTGTAAACATACGGAAAAGAATGGCAGCGGAAACGCAGACGCTGAACTTCGGGCCTGAATGGTGAGTTTTCAAAATCTCATCCTGTTCAGTATTGGATGACTGGTACAGTAGTAAGGTATTTGTGCAGGTGTTGGGGGGTTTATAAAATGTGCATGTTTTTGAGACTTTGCTTTATGTGCCTGCTTGAAAACAATATAGCTAGTCTAGGAGTAAGTTATATTTGGTTAGTGACTGCATTTATACTTTATTAAGAAATCTTCCTGTTTTGGTTGTGTAATGATAATGGGTTTAAAACTCCCCAGAGTCGCACCGCCTTAGTAAATTATTTGTGCTTGAGCCCTTATCTAGGTGCATATATAATTTTATATAATTGTAAAATTTTTATGTGTGTATGCTTTCTGCTACAATGTTTGTTTGTGAGTGCTATTCATAGACTCATTTGAAAAAATAGTTTTTATTGAATTATTATTTGAGTTTTATTTTACTGATGGGCTAGGCAGGTGATCCAGAATTACACTGGTTATTAACATCCCATTTAGGATTGGGTTACCATTTGCCATAATAACAATTAATTGACCTTTGAGTCTCTTACAGATATGTTTGGACTCCGAATATGGAATTCTCATGGAATTTTGAGATCCATCACCTTGTAGTGTGACTTTTTCCCCCTCTTCTTCCTTTCCCCCCAAAGTTGGTGATTGAAGATCCTCTCATCAGTGGCGTGAATAATGATAGTTGCTTTTTCCATTCAAACATTGAACCGGAGGCAGTATATAAAATAGATAAATTGGAGTAGTCTCTTAAATATTCTTGATTGTTTAGGTGGTGGTGGTTTGATAAATGATCCAGACTTCCTGTAGTGACTCCCTATTTGAGGACTCTTATTAACTTACCTTATTATATGCATTTCTTTTTATGTGTATTTCCTAAGTTTTCTTGGCCCTTAGAGCGAGCATTTTGAGACTGAGGAGAAATCACTATTTGAAATTCTAAGAACTGATGCAACTTATATACTTTGGGAGTTTATTTTGGAAATGTTGACCTAAGTAATTCTGCACCTTTTTTAGTTCTTATTATTACCAAATCAATATATACTTCTAGAAAAATTAGAAATTACAATTAATCCAGAAGAAGATATAATCACCATAATTTCACTGTCCATGGTAACCACTGTAAATAGGTTGGTGTATCTTTCTAGGTAGTTTTGTGTATGCTTATTTGTGTAAACGTACATTTATTTTCACAAAAATGGGATCATACTGTACATTCAGTTTTGTAACCTGCATTAAAAAAAAACCACATCAGAAATATCTTTTTTTATCAATAAATATTTCCTATTATCTTAAATGGTTGCATTGTATGGATGTACCATCATTTAACTAGTCTTCTAGATGTAGCACATACAGGGTGTTCTCAGTTTTTCATTATTATAAAAATATTTTTGATGAACGTTCTTGTAGCTAAAACTTTATTCACATCTTACCAGGTGGCTTTAAATTCGTATAGCCCACTTTGTACATCATTTTATGTGCAGCTTTTCTGCCTTCATCTAGAATTTGTAACTGCTGCTCTTTTGTATTTACACACTCTCTTGTCTCTTTCTTTGTAAAAACATGATTAAAATCGTCAGCTAATTTAAGGTAGTTTTTTTTTTTTTTTTTTTCTCCCAGTATCTCTCTATTAAGAAATAACAAAGAGAGACAGTACTAGGAATTTAGCTAAAACAAAAGGAAAAAACGCACTCCTGGTGATGTTTTAGAGTCATTACACATTTAACTTCATGCTGAATGGGTTGACAAACTATGGCCATGGGACTGTAAAGTTTTGTTGAAACACAGCCACGCTCATTTGTTTCCATAGTATCTGGCTGCTTTCACACTGGTGGCAAGGTTGAGTAGTTACAACAGAGGCCATCTGGCTCAAAAAGCTTAAATATTTACTCTCTGGCCATTTACCAAAAAAAGTTTGCTGGTCCCTGTCCTAAACCATGGGTTCCCAAAGTCATTTCAGTGAGTCATTGACCCAGTCTATCAGTAGCGTCTTACACATCCTTTTCATTGGTACTCTGAAGTTTTGTTTGATGGTGTTTTGCTTGATCAGCCCAGTGTTTTACACAAAATTTGAATTGACGTAGCTTTAGCAGAGGAAAGTTACCAGTCCCATGCTTAAGCAGTAGCTTTACCTATCTGTTACCTCTGTTACCCTGCAGGCATTAGAATTTAGGAGGCTTCCCTTAGTCATCTGAAATGCTGATAAACTGAGAGCAAAGGTCTAAGTAGGCACATTACCTTCTTCGCACCATCTATCAAAATTTCTTCTGGCAAAGGGAATATATGAGACCTTGAAGTAACTTAGGTAACCCTGATCTAGAAAGTGGCAGTATGAATAGAGACTCCCGCTGTGTTTTTTCTGCATGTGACATTACATTCATTGTGAAACTTGAGGTAAGGAGCTGTGTCCAGAATAACTTGAGAATCAAAGTTTAGAGTGATTACACTGAATCTGTGTGTAACTGAACCATACAGAAACATTTAGTGATACTATATTCTTTCTACTAAGGTCATCATTTTTATAATGATGTAAAACATAATGTTCGGTAAGAGTTGTATAAAAGGAAGAGGTTTATTTGACAGTAGTGAAGATGGGAGAGCCTTGAAAATTGTGCTAGGGACAGACCATGAATGACCATAAGCATGGACTTTTTAAGGTAGGTCTGGAAGAATCATTAGGTCTTAGCTTATCTTTATATTTAGGATAAAGAAATGTATTACATAATTACCAAAGCAGTTTTTAAAAGAGTGAGATAGATTTAATGGAGGAGTAAATCATTTTTAGGTATAAAACAAGTCACTTTAAATCTTTACTCAAATATTAGCACTTTAGATGTTTTCTGACCACCTGTATAACAACTCCCCTTACTCCCTACCTCCCTTTCCCTCTTTAATTTTTTTCTTCATGGTCTATATCAAAATATAACATGCCAGATATTTTACTTATTTTCTTTATTATTTATATTCCATCCTCCAGCCCGCACTAGACTGTACGCTCCTTCGAGGGCAAGTACCTTTGGTCTCAATTTTGTACTGTTTGTTCACTGCTGTATCTCCAGTGCCTGGCACATAGTAGGTACTCAATAAATATTTGTTAAATGAATGAGTGAATTGTTGGAAAGTAAAGTTGTTTTTAATATTTTGCTATTGTCAATATGTATACACATCTTTGAACAGTTCTTTTTGTGTTGCTGATTATTTCCTTTGGAGTAATATCTTAGAAGTGGAATTATTAAATCAAAAGTTTAATTTTTAAGGCTTTGGATGATATATGGACAGACTGACCACAAGAAGGATTGTAGGAATTTAATTCCCATCCCCTGCCTGTTTACTTCACCCTTGACAGAACACAGAGTACCACCTTGAAGAAAAAATCTTTTTACTTCTAAATCTGGTAGATTTAGGATTTTAAAGAATTTTTTTGGTGTTAGTCCCAGTAGTAAAATAATTCACGCTCATTCCATAAAACCTTGGAGGAAGCAGTAGTACAAAAGGAGAAGGAAAAGATCTAAGTTACCCTTAATCGTGCCACCCAAAGGACCATTGTTAATATTTTGGTTTGTATCCTCCTATTCTTTCTTGTTTGTAAATAATTGTATACTTCAAGACATTTTTAAAAAGCAAGACAAATTCATTGTAACTTTATTTGGGGATTTTTATTTATTTATTATTTTTATTTTGAGCATTCAAAATCTACTTAGATAAGTCTGGATAATAAAGGAATTTATTATAGCGAATGAATAATTGCAGACAGTTACCTGGCTTTATGGGGAAGGAGCCAAGGAACCTCATTTGGGGTTTCTTCTGTCTCATCTCCATGGCCTTAAGGAAGTTTCCCCAGGTCTTTCCTTGCAAAAATGAATGAGGCACTTTTGTTTTTCCCAAAGCACTTTGTTTAGACCTATGTTAAATTAGTTATGACCTTGTACTGTGCCTCTTTATATGTGTTTACCTTACTCAGAAAAGAACTAATTCCATTAAGAAAGGCACTGTATTTCTCAATTTTGCTAAGCCCATTGTTTAGGTAGTGTAGGAACTTAGTAAATAAATGTTGAATGATTCAAGTCTTAGGGTGGGGGACATGGGGGCAAGAGAATTCAAACCTGAGATTGCTAGGTTACTATTCATGATCTTTGTGGAATTGCGGAGAAAATGAGAGATGTTCTAGAGGATGGAATGCATTAATAGTCCCAGTTTGCAAAAAGAGTAAAAGATAGCTGCCATCTGAAGGAATGGTAAATTAGATGTTATCCTAGGGTGTATTTTAGAAGAGAATATTAAAAGTTGTTTAGAAAACATTTTATCAAGTGCCTCATATGTTTTATGTCTTGGGTTAGGTGCTGAGGCAACAAGGATGAAGGACATGGTACCTACTTTTGAATTATTTAGTGGGGAAGCTGACACTAAATAATTTCACAGTAATGTCATTGCTGTAAAGGGAGTATAATGCCAGTACAGGATATTCAGCTGCTCATTTGATGCCTGTGGGCGTCTCATCCTTCATGGTTTTCCAAAACTGAGCTTATGAATTTTGCTCTTTTAAATTTCTTCTTTTATTTCATCTTAATACCACAGTGTGCCCTTTTCCTCAAGCCGGAAGTCTTGGAGTTATCCTGGATATTTTCTTTTACTTCTG
This sequence comes from Physeter macrocephalus, assembly GCF_002837175.3. Taxonomy (NCBI): domain Eukaryota; kingdom Metazoa; phylum Chordata; class Mammalia; order Artiodactyla; family Physeteridae; genus Physeter; species Physeter macrocephalus. Next base: position 132,333,351 of record NC_041215.1, on the reverse strand, counting down.
TATTCCTACGTCTATTCCACCACAATGTTGTGTCAATTCTACCACCAAAATATCTCTTGAATCCATTCATTTCTTTCCATCTTCATTGCCTCCACCCTAGTGTAAGCCACCATCATCTCTGACATAAACTATAAGGAGTGGCCTTCTGATGTTTCCTGGCTTCCATTCTTTCTTCTAATTGCTCTCCCCACTGCAGCCAAAGTAATCTTAAAAGTAAATTGGATCAGGTTTTCTCCAGAATCCTTCACTAGCTCTCTATTTGTATGACTGTTTATTAGCTTTTTTTCCCCACTAGACAATTATTTCCATGAACGTTGGGCAGGTACTTGTGTGTAGATTTCTCTCCTTTCCCTCCTACCACTCTCTTTCCAACCCCCATCCTCCTCATTGTCTCTGTTCTTTTCCTTTCCTCCTTTCCACTAAACCTCTCTGCTTCCAGACAGTCCCCACCACACCCCAGGTGAAAAAATATTAGATTGGAAAAAATATTCCAGATAGAAAGGACATGTGTAAAGGCAAGGGGACAGGAAAGTGTAGGTTTAAGAGGGGAATTCCAAGACGTTTGCCTTTACTGTAATGTGAAGTGTGGGAGAGAAGAGCTTGCAGGTAGCCCTTTTATGTTAAGAAGCTTTGGATTTTATTTGCTCATTGTGTGCCAGTGAAGAATTGTTGAGCAGGGAGTGTTTTATTCAGATTTGCATTTGAAATAAATAACTGGTAGTCGTGTGCAGGATGGACTATGACTAATTAAACTGTTTAGGATGCCCTTGCCGCAGTCAAGGTAGGAAATAAAAGTGTGAACAGTAATGTGTGAACAGTAATAGGTTACTTGATCGGGGGATGGTTTGAGAGATACAGGATTTAAAACTGGTGGGACGTTGTAATTGGTTATGGGAGATGGATAGAAGGTGAGGAGTAAAGGATGATTTCCAGACTCTTAATCCAGTGGCCGAGTAGATGGTGGTATCCTTACGTGCCTTTGGGAATACAGGTGATGCAGGAGGTTGAGATGAATAAGCTGATGAGCAGGGTTTTGGATGTGATAAACCTGAAGGGCTGTGAGTGGCTGAATAAGAAAACCCTCCTCTCTAGGGAAGAGTTCAGAGCTGGAATTGAGAATTGTGAACTTACACAGAAGTGCTTTTTGATTCATATGTCTTCACACATCTACATTGAAATTCTAAATTACTTTTTTAAGCTGAAGTTTGGATTTTGGATAACAGTTAACAGGTGAGGATTGTGGAGTATCGGGGGGTTTTAGACAGCCCTGCTGCTGCTACCTATCAGTTACTACTAGTACTACTAGGAGTAGCACTGGGTCTCCTGTGTTAAACAGATCTCCATATGGCTAGGAAGATGAAGATGATAAGGATAGAAAAATTTCACTTGGGCCTAGTGTTGAGGCTATTGAACTTTCTAGAGCAGTGGAGTGGTAGGGGAGAAGCTGGGTTGCGCTGGGTTTTGAAGTGGTTGGGAAGTGAGAATGTGGAGATGTCTCTGAAATGAAGAGGAAAGATGACCAGTGCTGCATAGGTAGAGGGGGATGCTGCATTAGAGAAGTTTTAAACAAATCACTATTAGATATATTTATATTTAGAGATGAGGGGAAAGCCAATAGGGAAGGGTTGAATTTCTAAAAGAGGGTTGTATGGAGCAAGATCCTAGAGGAGTTAGAGATCACTGGTGGATTTTTACGGAAAGACATATCCAAATATGTTTTAGCTTTTCCAGATATCTGTAGGTGAAGGAAGACTTGGGATAGGATTTGTTAATTATTTAATATAGCACAGCCATTATCCTGATTCAGGCTACCATCTTCTCCAAGTTTGAATTACTCTCAGCCTGCCTTGGTCTGTTCTCGTCACAGTAGCTAGAGGAATCTCTTGAGTATGCATTCTGGTCGTGTTGCTTTTTAGGTCTGGTGCCTATAAGAAGTGTTCAGTTCACAGGCATGGAAAGCCAGTGGGGTTTGTGGGTGGATTTGAAACCTTGTGAGGAGCAGATGAAATTAGGGATGTTGGGCAGTGAGAGGGAAAGTCTCTGGTGAGTTGAAATAACTGTAACTGCAAATACTGGGCTGATTTTCACTTGGAAGAGCGCTTAGGTGTGCCCTCTAGTGGTAGAAACTCTTGGGGAGCATATAGACTCAGTGTAAGATATTTTAAAATAATTCCTAATTATATATATGTATATATATTTAAAAATTAATTTTTGGCAGAATAAACCTTGGCTATTTTAAATAAAAATTTGGAAAGATTTTGGTCTTTTTAGTCATAAAAACCTAGTTTGGGACTCTTTGTTCTGCTGGCGGTGATTGTGGGCAAATTGCTTAACTCCTTGGCTTCATTTTTCTCATCTGTTATATTGGGGTTGTTGTGGAACTTAAATGAGGCAATGTATGTGTAATGTTCCCAGCTTCAGTTCTTAGTGGATATTAATTCCACTTTTTCAGGAAAGAGCTCAAATGTACATGAATTTGATGCAAACCACTGTACCGGAAGGTCCTTCAGCAGTGGTTAGATCACTCCTTCGTGGGCATGTTGTTTTCTTACTGGTTTGTTTAACCTGTCTTGTAGGAGTTGGACTCAATGACCTCTGAGTCCAAGAATAATTGGAAAGAAAGCAAAAGACCAACCCAGTAGCAGTGAACACTGCTAGCACCCAGATTGTGTCTTAATATATATATTACTAAAGAGGATCAGGCTCCCTGGTGAAATGGTTGATTCTAAGTCTGAGGCAAGAAATTAGCTGATTTTGGAACATTTGACATACCAGATAGAAAAGAAGCTGTTGAAGACTACTAGGGTTGGGTCAGAAGGACTTGGGAGCCAACCTGAAGCCTCTCCCACTGGGCAAAGATGAGATAGTTTGAGTATTGCTAAGAATAATTGCAGTGAACTGAAATACATTAATAAAAAATAATTTGTTACTATTGGAGGATGTTAGTGAACCAAGTCATTACTTTGAAAATTAGTAAGTGAAAAGGAAGAAGGAAGGCTTTTTCCTTCCTTTGTTACGTGAACTATATTAGGGAATACCAAATAGTGTAAGAGGGAAGTTTCCCTTTGTAGAACTGTTCAAGCTAGCAAATAAAGAAGAAATGATGAAGTCACTTTGCAACCTTAGTGAACTTAAGGATCTAAGCTTTGGTGGTCAGGGACTGCTTAGCCTCGCAAAACCAACCAGGCAGTATGTGCCTCCTGATGGAATAACACACCACCACATGGAAGTAGTCTTGCCAAGTCTGATCAGGACTCTGCATCCAGTCACCAATTTATATGAAATGCAGAGAACAGAGAAACACGTTAAACTATATCACAGGGGTAAAACCAGCAAAATCGAGACTTAAAAGAAAAATCCTTATCTTTTAGAGAGAACATTCTGAAATATTTACAGATGAGATAACTTTTCTTCAAAAGATTTTCTCAAAACTTGAAAATAATTTTCTTCAAAAATCTTGAAAGCCAAAGATTTCCTTCAAAATAGTATTAAAGGATGGTTAGATGGTGCTGCAGAAGGAGCAGTATGGATTGGGGACTGGGTGATGGGTACATGGCAGTTTGTTAATGTTCTTCATGGTACTTTTATATATGTTCAAAATTGTCCATAATAAAACATTAAAAAATAAGTGGAAAGAGAGGATAGAAACGTTGAAATAAAAAACAAAACCCTAGAGTCTCACTTTACTAACGCCTACTCCTTTTTTTTTTGGTATTGCTTTCTACATGTAAGCACATTTTATATATTTACTATGTGCATACTGTTTTTTTCTGCCATTTTTGAATAATGTGCAAGTATTTACTATGCTTGGCCTTCACACTTTTTAATGTGTGATTTGTAGACCATTCTCCCCTCCCCTTTTTTGTCAATAAAGCTTAGCAATTTGGGGGATATATTTTAATGCTTCTGTTGAATTTTCCTTTGTGCTAAACTACTGCATTGCAGTACCGTGGTCCCTTTTACCCTTGTTATCTATTACTTTATTGAACTTTGGGCCACTCCCAGATAATCAGCTACTCCTGATGGTAGTTTTCCCACAGTGCTGCAGTACGATCATACTCTTGCCATTTTTTTGCTGAGGTTCTCCCCCGCACCCCGCTCCTTTTTAAAATAAAAACATCTTATTATAAAATTAAAATGTTTCTCTTTTCCCAGTTCCATTCCTTAGAGGCAGCTGCTATTATCAGCTCGAAGTATATTTTTACTTTTTTTTCTTAGTAAATATGGCTTTATATTGTTTCTCCTTGTACTGCACTTTTTTCACTGCATTTTTTAGTTCTCTACACTGATCACTAATTGCTTTCATTAAAAGTGAATTATGAAATATTGCAGGCATATATAAAAGTATCATCTTTTTTATAAGCTTCTGTATTTTGCTTTTTCTTTTGTGTAGCATACTTTGTTAAATATTAGCAAATCATTCTTTGAAGTGGCTGTTCTAGTTTATATTCCCACAAATACTACTTGATAATTTGCATTGTTTTGCCTCCTTACCAACAACTGGTATTGTCAGATTTATTAATTTTTATTAATCTAGTGGGTGTGAGGTGATATATGACTTTTTAAAAAATTATGTTATTTTTATAGTTTGGAAAAAGGTGTCCCCATCTCACCCCGTCAGCTTCTCACAGACATGCCACGATACTTTCTAAGTTAAGGAATTTTCAAATGGTTGTCTAGTTATTTCTCAATGAGCTGTTTAAGTTCTTAGTGAGCTATTATAGCAGGTTGTATTAGAGCTAAAATCTTGGATACTTTGAGATAATGGGGTTTTTTTCCTGTTCTTTTTTATTTTATAAAATTTTTATGGTATATTATATGAAAATAAAAAGTCCTTACTGCCAGAATATTTGACACTTCATTTTATATTCTGTCTACTATTTTAGGCTCCGAGCTCTGTCCAGTGGTGGGAGTATTACATCCCCTCCTCTTTCTCCAGCATTGCCGAAGTATAAATTAGCAGACTATCGTTATGGCAGAGAAGAAATGTTAGCACTTTTCCTTAAAGACAACAAGGTAAGAAAGTAGGAAAGAGTTCAGAATTACAAATGAGATTTCAGGTTATGTACAGTTATATGCTGATATATGAAACAGCCATGGTTTTTCTCTCTACCTTTTTTTTTTCCTGCTTTGAAACCTGCAATAGTTCCCAGAGGCTCTTCTAAATGTTACGTACTCTTTATTTTTTTAGAGAAGACCTAACATTTCATTACAGGAGTAGAAAGCTTCATGAAAACAGGAGAGTAGTCAGAACTTAATGCTTTGCCTAACTGATTTCCTCTTAACCTCTATTTCTATCCCAGTATGATGGCTGAGAAAGGAAGAATTTTTCTCTTCCCTCTTTATTGCATCTCTTATTCTTCTTTCCAGTTAGAAGTTAGGAGTGAGAAGGGAAGATGCTTCTCTTGTTCTTTTTTTTGAGTTAAATATAAAATTTTCAGTGGGGACAAAATCTTAAAATGTGACACCACATTTGTGTTACTTACAAATGATCAAAACTGAAACAGTATAAAATACACTTTTTTTAAAAAAAACATTTTTATTGGAGTATAATTGCTTTACAATGATGCATTAGTTTCTGCTTTATATAAAATACACTTTTATTACCTGACTAGTGAGAAATAACATTTTCTATTTTTTAAGTATACTTTGTTTTTAATTTTATTAATGGATTAAGAATCAAATTTTAATGATGGTTGCTTAGGACAGATACAGTTGCTTGTAAAACTCTCCTTACCACCTTGTGCTTTGAGTTAAATGTGCACTCTGGAATACCAGAGTCAGTGCTGTATATCAAATCTGAGAGTGGTAGTCTGATGGGAGGACAGGGAGACTGACTGGGGTTTTTAATGTTTGACCCTTTCAGAATATTCATTGTGTCTGAATAAGCTTTAATCCATATTTTTAATAATCAGCAACAGGTGAATCAAAGAATATTTTCTTGTTTTATCTTCTTGTAATTGGAGGGATAGCATTAATCTCTTGGTCGTGTGTTTGGTCAAACAGATACCTTCAGACCTTCTGGATAAAGAATTTCTGCCTATCCTACAGGAGGAACCCCTGCCGCCATTGGCTCTTGTACCCTTTACAGAAGAAGAACAGGTTTGTATCTACCTTTCAGTTTCAGTCAAACCCTTGTTCCTTCCCACTGAGGCATGAAAATGTGAAGTTCCTACTTAGGCCCTAAGGAGTGTCCTCCATTCCCCCCAGATCTGCTTCCTTCTTACTCTTTTCTTGGTGTTTGGATGCCTCTCTTAGTTGACTAGATTCTGCTTTAGATCTGAAGCTGTTGAGTATAAGGAGATGTATTTGAGTAGAGAGAAAGAGTTATTTTTGGGGGGAGAGGGCCTTCTTTTCAGAAACATGTAGTTTTTCAGTTCTTCTGCAAAACATGAATTCTCACCAATTTTTTACCAGTTCTTACCATTAAAGGAAAGTATAGATCTTCAGCTCACAATGTGCTTAAAAATGTGCTCTTCTGTCACCAGTTTTTTTTAAAAAAATAAATTTATTTATTTATTTTTGGCTGCATTGGGTCTTCGTTGCTGCACGTGGGCTTTCTCTAGTTGTGGCAAGCAGGGGCTACTCTTTGTTGCGGTGCGCAGGCTTCTCGTTGCGGTGGCTTCTCTTTGTTGTGGAGCACGGGCTCTAGGCACGCGGGCTGCAGTAGTTGTGGCCCTGTCACCAATTTTTTAAATGATATTGTGAGAAAGTTAGAGTTTGGGGCTGGAAAGTAGCACATTTTGTGTTTGTCCTTTTATAGTGTACTAAGTGAATACAGCACAGTTGTATGCTACAGAATCAGTACACAAAAATCAGTTGTATTTCTGTATACTAGCAATGGACAGTTCACAAAGGAAATTAAGAAAACAATTCCATTTACAGTAGTATTAAAAACAAAATACTTGGTTGGACTTCCCTGGTGGCGCAGTGGTTAAGAATTCGCCTGCTGTTCAGGGGATACGGGTTTGATCTCTGGTCAGGGAAGATCCCACATGCTGCGGGGCACCTAAGCCCTCGAGCCACAACTACTGAGCCCATGCACCACAACTGCTGAAGCCCGCGTGCCCTAGAGCCCAAGCGCCACAACTAATGAGCCCACATGCCGCAACTGCTGAAGCCCGCGTGCTCTAGGGCCTGTGATCCTCAACAAGAGAAGCCACCACAATGAGAAGCCTGTGCATTGCAACGAAGAGTAGCCCCCTCTGGCCGCAACTAGAGAAAGCCCGCATGCAGCAACGAAGACCCAACGCAGCTAAAAATAAAAATTAAAAAACAAAATACTTCGGAATAAGGAGGTATAAAACTTTTACATAAAAAGTATAAAACACTGTTGAAAGAAATTAAAGGCTAAGTAGAAAGGCATCAGCATTTATTAAGCCATGGAAGACTTAATATTGTTACTCAATCTACTGTCAGTACAATCCGCATCAAAATCCCAGTGGCTTTTTGGGTAGAAACTGACAAGCTGATCTTAAAATTCATATGGAATTGCAAGGGACCCTAAGTAGTTAAAACAATTTTGAAAAAGAAGAACAAAGCTGGAGGACCTATACTTCCAGTTTCAGAACTTAACTACAAAGCTACAATAATCAAAACTGTGGCTTAAAGATAGACATATAGATCAGCTGATTAGAATTGAAAGTTTGGAAATAAAAGCAAATCACTCCATACTGCTAGATCGTTTTCAAGAAACTTTGTATGAGGATATTTCTTTTGTTTCAGTGCTGCCATACCTGTAGCATTTTACCATTACTTTTGCCACGTTCAGTATTTTTATTTATTAATTAATTATTTTGAATAAGCAGTAAATCATGTGGTTTAAAAATCAAAATTTACAGAACAGTATATAATAGAAAATCTCTCTCCCATCCTTTCCCCCAGCCACCTGTCTCCTTTTCTGAAAGGCAGCCAGTGTTAGCAGCTTCTTGTGTATTTTTGCAAGTAAATATGTTTTCCCTCTTTTTGTGCAGGTGATGGTGTATACTAAGCTTTGTTCTGTACTTCCAACATTATTTTTATTGAAAAAATTCTCTGCAGATTTGGATAAAATATTCTTCCATTGTTTTACTTTGCATTTCTTTCCCTAGTGCAGAGTTTCTCAGATGTTTGCATTTATATTTCTTTTAATTTTTTGTTCTTGTCATTGCCAGTTTTTCTTTTGGATAGTAATCTTTTTCTTGAGCTAGCCCTAACCCTAACCTGTTAAATTTTCTAAATTTTTAATTGCATATGATTCCAGTTATGATTTTTTTAATGCAGAAGCTAATTTTTATATAGCTCAGTATACCAGTTTCAATCTTTTGTGATTATTTTTTCAACTGTTTATGAATATTTTTAATAATTTCTTTTTATTTTTCCTTAAATGACTGCCTGGATTTCTTGGAGACTACATGGGCCAGAAAAGCTTTGTTATAAGTAGGGAGGAGGACTTGCTACTAGTTACCAAAACGTGATAGACTTTTAATTAAAAAAAAAAAAAGTAATTGAATCATTCAGAAAAATCCTGTAACATTTCTAAGAAATTGTATTTACTAAGGGCTACACAAATCATTTGAAAAATCAAAAATTATTCAACAAATGCTGCTGGGAACTGTTGGTTAACTATTTGAAAAGGAATAACGTTAGGTATGCAGTACACCTCCACACCAAAATTAGTTCTAGAATGACTAAAGGAGTAACTCTTCATTTTGTTTTTTATAATGGAAAAGTTTATCTTAAGGTGTTAAGGTCTGGATGCTATAATCACAAGGGCTTAATGTAAGGATTGGGAAGTTTTCATGGTAATCACAGAAGACCATCAGGGTGCATTTTTGGAAGCATTTAAAAAGGCATCATTTAGGAATTCCTGACACTTGGTAGCCTTTCTTTTTGTAAAATATGTTGGAGTAGGACAGTACTTAAAGCTGGCAAAAGGTTCATTAACATTTTGAAGTGTATACTTTGGTTGGTCAGGTACCTGTTCAGGAATTGCTTAGATCTTCCTAGACTAGAGTTTTGTATACTTACTCACCCTATTACTCCGAATGGGGACGTAAATAATTCTAATAACCTAAAATACCTTCTTGCTGCATATCTTGGTTCCTGAAGTTACCAGAAGGGAATATTTTATCTTTAAACTGCAAGGTAATTTTCTGCTTGTGCACATTCCCTCACTACCCATGCCCCCCCCCCTCCACCCAGGACACTCACACACATATATATACATGCATGCATGTATAAAATATAACTAGGTAAAAGGTTTTCTTAGAACAAAATTAACGCGTAAATAAGATCTCCCAGTTGCTCTTTTTTTTTTTTTTTTTTTTTTTTTTTGTGGTACGCAGGCCTCTCACTGTCGTGGCCTCTCCCGTTGCGGAGCACAGGCTCCGGACGCACAGGCTCAGCAGCCATGGCTCACGGGCCCAACCGCTCCGCGGCACGTGGGATCTTCCCGGACTGGGGCACGAACCCGCGTCCCCTGCATCGGCAGGCGGACTCTCAACCACTGCGCCACCAGGGAAGCCCCCAGTTGCTCTTTGTTTTGACATTTCCTTGTATGTCTATCACAGTTTGCAAAGCATGACTCTACACATTACACTTGTAATTTAGGTAGCTCCTACCAGATTGGTGTGTTTTATTTATTTTACATCAAAGAAAATCACTTACGCATCGTTGAATAGATAATACATGTATATACAAAATTCACAAAGTGCATATAGTGAAAAGCAAGTTTGTGAGTAACCCAGACTCTCGCTACCTATTAATCTTCCTCAGGAATAACCACTGTTTCCATTTTCTTGTGTTCCCTTCCTAGGGTATTTAATACATCTGCAACTATCTATGCATCTATTCTTTTAAACACACGTAGACATAAATGGTAGCATACTATGCATACAGTTCTACACTTTACTGTTTTCACCTGAGCATCTGTTTGGGAAATAATAACATACTTATTTAGCTTTTAATATGTGTCAGACACTGGTCTAAACACTTGTTGCTTAATATGTTAAGTGCTTGCAACAACCCACGAAGTAGATTCCTATTCACATTATATAGATGAGGAAAATGAGGCATAGAGAAGTTGAGTAAAGGAGCCAAAATTCACGCTCAGGCAGTCTAGCCTCTCCATGCTCTTAACTCCAGCTATGCTTTATATCTTTGTATTGATATATTAGGCTGACTGTATGAAATTGTAGCTTTCTGGATCAGAAATGGTTGAATATTAGCCATTTTATATGGTCCACCCTAATAAATAGAGTTGCCTCATTTTTTTTTTAACATGATTACCCATTTTATTTATTTATTTATTTAATTTTTATTTTTTGGCTGCGCCACTTGGCATGTGGGATCTTAATTCCCCAACCGGGGATTAAATCCCTGCCCCCTGTAGTGGAAGCTTGGAGTGTTAACCACTGGACTGCCAGGGAAGTTCCAGCCTCATTTTTTTAAACAACTGCACAGAATTCCCTGTAGAGATGGCCATGATTTTTAAATGAGCTCCTTTTGGTTGATACTTAGCTGGTTGCCATTTTTGCTTTTACAAATAGTACTGCAGTTAAAATCTTTCTGCTTATGTTATATTTCACATGTGTAAGAAGAGGAATTGTTGTGTCAAAGGGTATGGACATTTAAATATACTTTGAGAAATTGCCTTCCAGAGATTATACCAGTTTGCACTTTCAGCTGCGATGTGTGAGGATGTATGAAAGCATATGAGAGTTTCCCTGAACGCTATAGATGGGTGCATTTGAGTTTCACACATGTAATACTTTGGTAATGAGGTGTTCAACAGTGTCAGATCCTGGTATACATAATACAGTTAGCTCTGAGGTCTGTTTTTCTAATTTTAGAATAGATTAATCTAGATTTGGGGGCTTCATAGTCTTGCTTAGTTGTGATCCCAGAGGCGTTATTCAGTAACTCCACTGGTTACTCTGTGTTAAAAGGTAAATTAATGCATTTGTTTCAACCAGCTTTTCTTTTTTTTTAAGTTTTATTAAAAAATAGTTTGAGGGCTTCCCTGGTGGTGCAGTGGTTGGGAGTCCACCTGCCGATGCATGGGGCACGGGTTCGTGCCCCGGTCCGGGAGGATTCCACATGCCGCGGAGCGGCTGGGCCCGTGAGCCATGGCCGCTGGGCCTGTGCTCCGCAACAGGAGAGGCCGCAGCGGTGAGAGGCCCGCGTACCACAAAAAAAAAAAAAAAAAAAGTTTGAAATAAGTACTAATTAAGTTTGGTATCTGCCTCTAGTTTTTAGTTATCAATTACATTTTAAGTCTTCAGTGTTGAAGTTACTTGATTATATGATTATATACCTATAAAAGTCAAAGGAAAATACTTCCATTGATAAGTTTCTAAAATTTATCGGAACAAATTGTATTGAATGCAGTTCTGAAAAAGACAAGTAATGACAGGTAATGAGGAGAAAATGACCCATATATTAAAACAAGAAATTCAGTAGTGAAAGTAGAAGTTTTTAAAACCAATTACATGTTGATTTCTTGAAAAGAGGTATAGACATCACATTTCAATTGATCTTGAATCAGAACAGCGAACCAGGACTTCACAGTGGAGAACAATTTGGACTTAAAATATTAGTTGAATTGCAGGATTCTATTTCCCTGTGATTTAGGTAGCTGCTACCAGATTGGTGTGCTCTTAAGCCTCACTTCTTGCCCCTTTGCCAGGAGGGCCCTTGGCTACAGCCACGCTGAAGTTGGATTTGCCACACCTGCATTTTTGCACAGATGTCTGTTAGGTTCTAAGTTTATAGAAAGTATTCAGATAAGGATATATTCCAACATTTTCTGAGTTTAAAACTCTCTTATGAAATTCTCCTTCAAATGCCCAGGATTTTGATATCTTATAGATCATTTTTCAATATTTTTATAATTGCTTCTTGCTTTACCTTTTCCTAAGCTCTGTATATTCCATTTATCCAGAAGTATCAACTAAACATATTTTTGAATCCCAGGCCTCCTGTCTTCCTCTGTCCCTCTTCATGTTTGAAGGATGCCCACCCGCTACTATTGTTGTATTTGACCCTTTTCCAGATTGACTGTGGGTGCAAGTGCAGGCTAAAGACCAAGCGATTGGGATTTTATTTTTTTCAAGCCTTCTCTCCCCCTACCCGTTTAGATGGTTGATCTTATGTAGGTTCTTACTTTGCCCTTATTCACCCCTGATACCTGTCATTCTAGTAAATACTAGTTGGAGTTGCTAATTCGCAGTGGTGAGCAGAGTGAGGCCAAATGACCATTTTTTCTTTATCACACTGTTGATTCAGACCTTTTGTGACTCCCTCTCATTTCCACCTTTCAGTAGTTAAGGGACCCTTTCAAACCAGATCTCTTTTACTGAGCATTCTGTATATATTATGATGCACAAATATCCTGTCTGCTTCTGGATACATAGAGCATTTAGAGTTTGTCTGCTTAATATTTCCTCATACAACCTAACATAGTGTAAGGCATTGGTTGTTAATGTTTGTTGATCTTAAATGTTAATTTGAAATTTTCAGCTAAAATCAGGTTCTGGAGCATCTTAGTGGGTCGTGTAGTGATTGTTTCCCATTTCTAGTAGTCATTAAGTGCCATTTTATAGATGCAGTGGGAGGTGGCCAGGAACAACATGCAGTTTTATTTGTTTTATTCATTTTTTTCTTTCTCTCTTTTTTGGCAGAGAAACTTTTCCATGTCTGTAAACAGTGCTGCTGTCCTGCGACTGACAGGACGAGGAGGAGGAGGAACAGTGGTGGGGGCTCCTAGAGGTCGAAGTTCTTCAAGAGGGCGAGGTGAGCTTTCATGTGAAGAAAGTAATGGTGGACATGGTGGAGAGAGAGGATAGGGAGATCGCTTTAAAAATATTTTGATACTTGGTTTTTAAAAGACTGCTCTTTGACACTAATTGCCTAATAAATGTCCTGAACATTTGTTTTCTGAACTGTTTCTCAGTGTATCTACTCCACAGCCTCTGATTTGGAGTAGAGGAGGGTAATTCTAGCTTAAGAGATTTGAGTGTGAATTATTCTAGATGGTCCTAGTTATCTTTGGCAAATATGCATTATCCTCATCCCCAGGGGACCTTACACTTTGAGAGCCAGAGCTCCCTGAAGTGCCTTGGCTGCTGGAGTGGCCCCCAAGTCCCTGCCAGGCCTCTGTGACACAGGGTCTATGCCATATAAGGCTGTGTGCCAGGAGTGTCCTCAGCCAGAGAGAGGCGTTTATAAAAGCTGTCTTATCAATACTAGACCTATTTTAGGGTGTAGAACAACAACAAAAAATTATGCAGTAATCCTTTATTTAACCTGTAGTTTCATATTGTGTAGATTTGTGTCTTTTCTTGGAAGAATAATTCTTATTTTGATATTACGTGTTCTTTGATATCTGCTCCCTATTTGGGGTTCATTGATCTTCTTCTACTTAGGGCATTCTTTTTTTGTTTGTTTGTTTTTAAAGAAATTTATTTATTTTATTTGTTTTTGGCTGCATTGGGTCTTTGTTGCTGTGCACGGGCTTTCTCTAGTTGTGGTGCGTGGCGGCTACTTTTCGTTGTGGTGTGTGAGCTTCTCATTGCAGTGGTTTCTCTTGTGGAGCACGGGCTCTAGGCGCGTGAGCTTCGGTAGTTGTGGCACTCGGGCTCAGTAGTTGTGGCTCGCAGGCTCTAGAGCACAGGCTCAGTAGTTATGGCGCACAGGCTTAGTTGCTCCGTGGCATGTGGGATCTTCCCAGACCAGGGCTCGAACCCATGTCCCCTACGTTGGCAGGCAGATTCTTAACCACTGCGCCACCAGGGAAGTCCCTTAAGGGCATTCTTAATGTTTGTAATATAAATATGTACTTGAGCTTTTACTTTTAAGTTGATTAAATCATAGCAGAAGTGTAAACATATCTTGTAATTTTAAGAGGTGCTTTAGGAAGAATTGGGTGTCTGCAAAAATGGAGGTTTAAGCATGTGTATGTTGTGTTTCAGAAGGTGCACAGGCCGTTTAGACTCCCATATGCATGCGATTAGGTTCCGTTGGTCCAGAATTCGTCTGAGATCTGTGCTTCTCGGTGGTGTGATGATGGTGTTTTGAGAATGGCTGTGGCCTGCTCCTTGGGTGTTTCCTGTGTTTTTCTGCAGTGGGCTGGCAGCGAGGAGAGGTTGCACTTACACAGCTTTGCCGCTAGTGCTTTTCAGGGCATGGCATTGAGAGATCTTAAATTAATTAAGAAGTATGGCCCACAAGCAGCTGTTTTTTGTTCCTCAAGCGACCACCAGTGTTGTGTATTGCAAATACCAACCAACCTCTCTAAATAGGCTTTAAAAAAATTCCATATCAAGAAACTAATGAAGGGTTGATAAATTTCTTCCTGCCTTCTGGTTTCTTTGAAGTGTGTAGGGTTATCCCGTAGGATAGAACTCTTACATTCAGAATTTAAACGGGGCATGTATAAAAGATACTGTGATAAAAGCAGTGACTTAATTAACGTTGATGTGAGTGAATGATGTGAAACTAGTCAAATGAATGAACTGACTTGGTGAAAAATACTTCTAACACCACTGTCCCAACTGTGATTCTTTTTAATGGTTTCATAAGAACTTTAATCTGTGGTTTTGTTTTCTTCACTTATTACTTAATTTTAACTTGTGGGTTAAATAAATAGTGATTAATGTGGCTTTTTTTTGCACGGGCAGCACTAACATCAGATGATTATCCTGGCCCTTTCCAACTTGAGAAAACTTTGATGTGAAAATCGACTGACTTCCAGACTTCGGAATATCATGAGAACTAGTAAAATTTAAATAAACAAACAGGAAAACAACATGAATTTGTCATCTTTTAATTTTATCTGGTTAAGATGTTCAACAGTAAAGCATATCTACACAACTGTCAGCTACTGTCTTCATCATAACTAAAGGAAGTATGTTTTAATCCCCCCAAAGGATAGGGTGAAAACTCAGACAATAGGACAGTCATTTAAATTTAACTTTATGAAAGATTTACCATGTTGTATTTACTTGCTCCTCCTCATATGGGGACTATATTTATAGATGATTATGGGCCTTGTACTTTGAAGATTGTTCCTCACATTTTACAAGCTGGAAAGCTCTAGAATCTGATTCTCTTTTTGTGCCCACTTATAAAGCTTTAGGCTCATAAGGAGGACCAGTGCCAGTGCTAGTCGTAACTGGCAGAAAATATTTTGTCTGTGGTTTGCTTATTTTTCTGGCAACTTTGGAAGGCTGTTGTTTGTATTCATCTGTTTCCAGAATAAAACACTTTTTCAAGGTGCTATGTACTTAATGGTTTTCTTGAGAAAATTGTTCTCTAAAAGGACAGGGGACTTTTTTCTTTCACCCTAAAAATCCCGTTGTAGGGGATCACCCCAGTGTAATATAACATTTTGTATTACACTGTTTTAGGATCTTAAATAAAATATATGTATTTCTGAGGATAGAGGTACGAAACTGGACATTGACTTTAAGATGACTTGAAGTTAAGTTGGTACAACTGGAAGGTAAGATTATTGTAGTTCAACCCTAGTCCCCACTTCCATTTTACAGATGAAGAAATTGATACTTGCACTAGTTGAGAGGGTATTTATGTACATAAAATTCTATGCATTATTTTTGTATTCCATAATGCCATATAGAAGTACAATTATATTGAGTCAATTCTTGATAATTATAACTAAGAAGTAGAAATACTGCATGGGTATTTGAAACGATTATTTAACTCAATTGTATTTAGCTTTGGAATACATTCATGCTTTTATTCAAGATTCATCATCATTTTTCTTTGGGTGGTTTTATACCGTGGGAGAAGTTGAGCTAGGGATAATGGCTAAGATTTCATCTAGGTATAAATACATCCCTAGGCACCTCCCTGCCCTCCAGTTTTCTAACCTGTGTGTTGGATGCGAATGGTGTATCCAACACACAGGTTAGTTGGGAAATCCTCACACTGTACAGAAAGTATAAAGCTGAAAGTGCATACTGCCTTCTGCCCCCAGATGCAGCATTTGGATTTATATCGTTCCTGACCCTAACTATGAAGCCATATCATTTATATTCATGGAATCTTTTTTATATGTATTGTTCTTTGGCATACTTCTGTCATTCAGCAGAATAATGTAGATTTCTTTTAATGTCAGTACTTTATCTTCTGTGGCTTCCTGGTGTTCTACTGAATTGTTTTATCAGAATTTATTTAGCCAATCCTGTACTGATTAAGTTCTGTTTTTTTAAAAATTGCAGTGAACATCTTCGTATATATGTATTTGCATATTTGTGCAAGTATTTCTATTAGGATAAATTCTAGTTAGAATTGTTGAGTCAAATTTTAATAGATTAATCAAATTGCCTTCAGTAAAGGCCAGTGTACACTTGAGCCACTGGAGCCTCTAAATTCCTACATCCACACATTCTTACCGGCTCTGCAGTTTGAATATTTAGTGCTGCCTGATATTTTTCTTCAAGATTTGAGCAAACGGGAAAGAGTGCCTTTGGTCACTGTGGAATATCCTTTAAGGAGTTAGTTCACAAAATTGTTAGTTTAGAGTTGACCCAATTAAATTATCCTTTCTCTGGAGTTAAAGAAGTTAATTTGACATTTGTGCTTGCCTTTTGTACTTTATGTGCTCTCTTCTCAAACTCTCCACATCTTCCATTTTTGTTGAAAATAATACAATAAAAGGTTTGATTTGTAGTAATAATGGTTTACTGATCTTAGAATTTCACTATTGAATTTTTTATTAAGGAGGTTAATGTTGATACTATTTCTTGTTCAGGACTGGAACTGGGACTCTTACACAGTTTTCTAACTTGTTTTTTTATCCTCCTGTGGTCTAGCTACTTCAGTGCTGTCATTGGTCTCACTGGTAAAGATTCAGTGGGCCTTGCTAAATATTTAAATGTAGACATCCTACTTTGTATATAGACAGAACTTCAGAGATTAATGTTTGGTGTTGAACTTGTGCCAGATGTTGACATCTGACTATCATTTTTTCTGTTTTCTTATTTTCAGGCAGAGGCAGAGGTGAATGTGGTTTCTACCAAAGAAGCTTTGATGAAGTAGAGGGTGTGTTTGGTCGAGGAGGTGGCAGGGAAATGCATAGGTCGCAGAGCTGGGAGGAAAGGTAACTAAAAGGATCCACATCTTGGTATAAAGGTCTCTTGGTGTAAAAAACATTTCTCTTCTGCTTTCTGCAGAGGAGAAGGCTCTTTGTAGAGTTACAAGGTTTCACTTTTCAAAAAATGCTGTTAATTGAATATCAATTATGTTAGAAATGTTTAAATGATCCTTATTTAAAGGAAGAAGCATTCTAGATAAATACATTAATATTTTAGTGCCAGCATGGATATTTAATAGTTAATTAGATTTGCTGTTTGATCAGTGCTCAGTGGGAAGCATCTTCATTTTCCTGTTTGTTGCTGTTAATCGAAGCATCTCCTCTATGTTGTTTGTGGCTTTATATGAAATCTTTCAAGATGAGCAAAGGCAGTTGCACAGAGATACATGTACAAAGATGTCCACTGTGATAATATTTATAATATAAAATAATGGGAAATAAACCAAACAGCTTAATATCAGTGTGTTTTTTTATATAATAGTGTATCCACACAGTAGAATAGTATATAACCATTAAAGTTAGGATAATTTTGAAAATATCTAGTGATATGTAAAAACACATTCTAAAAGCAGTATATAAAGCTCTGTACAGCAGATACCTGAAATAAAACATGTATCTAATTTAAAAAGTAACATTTCTGGGTCTATAGAAGCTAGCTTTTGGTAGGTGAGATGGTGGATATTTTTGTTTTCATCTTTGTGCTTTTCTGTACTTTCCAAAGGTTAGGCAATAACAGTATATTTGTTTTATAATTTGAAAAAGAAAGAAATGCTATTAAGAAAGATAGGAAAATGGGTGTCATAGATGGGAAATCTATGTATTACTCTCAAGATTTGTTTGAAACTTATTTTTACCTTTTCTAGGGGTGATAGACGTTTTGAAAAACCAGGGCGAAAAGATGTAGGTAAGACTTTATTACTGTTTTGAAGTATTTTTATCTGGATTTCCATGATATTGGTTCTTAACAAGGCTCACACATAAGGATACATTTATTAAAAATTGATTCAATTACTTGCATCTCTCCAGTAGATGGGGTTGTAGCATTGCTTGCATTTAGAGTTCCATGGTTATCTTAGGGCTTTATTGCATGAAACCAGGGATGATAAATATAACCATTAGGATTTACTTGATTTAACTTTTTAGGTCTGTGTGTTCTCTGCAAGACATATATTCTTTATTAAGGCTATCTTACGAATTGAAATTTCAAGTTAGGAAGCAGGCTATTAACTCCTTTTCCAGTGCAGATAGTATGTCACAGGTGAGAAGAAATAGAGAAAATACTAGAATGTTCGCTTTTGTATTAGAGAGCAAAGGCTAAAACTGTGAATGATCTTACTATGAATGTCGTTTATTCATCTGGTCTTTTTGATGTATAATCTTTCTTTTTTTCAGGGCAGTGTCCACATAGATCTATAAAAATATTTTTATTGAATGCTTTTTTAAATAAGATGCTCACTTCAGGTTATTAAATAAACGGTTAATGCTTCTGAGCTTCTCTTTTTATAAGTAATCCACTTTTGTTGAAAATACTGTAGATTAAAAAAAATTGCTCATTCTGTATCTTACTCTCTCCAAGAACAGCAGTACTTAACTAGTTGGTTGGGACACACTGACATATTGATCAATTGTGAGGCGTCCTGTGACATCAAATTAAGATAATTTGAGTACTGAAGGTTCCAGAATGATTTGTTCTTTTTAAAGTTAGAGATGGTTCTTATCATATATTTGCTTCTTATGTGTAGAGAAATGGGTGGAATTAGAGGCATCTGGGTTAGAGTTGTGCATGACCGTTGTGAATACCCCTGGGAGAATGTGGAGGTGGAAAAAGGCCTGTAATATTCAAATTATAATTCCTATTCAATAGAAAGTGATTGCTGCATAGGGGGAGATCAGTTCTGGTGATCATCTTACAGTATGGTTCTGTGAGGATGGAATTAAAAGATCATTTAAAAAAATCCAGGTGATACCGAAAGGTTCACCTCAGTGCATTTTGGTGTGAAATGCTTTGAAGCAAACGTAGCAATTGGTTATTAGGCTGCTGCTGGCAGTTGGTAATATGGGCTTGTACATATATAAAAGTAGGCCTTATGATTTTTAGTATCTACTTGTCTTCAGTTTGTTGGGACTGTCATGCTATCTGGATTGGTTTCCACAAGCATTTTTTAACTTAGTTCCAACGTGGTCTCCCTGATCATGTATCCGAGATATCGTTACTGATTTCTCAGGTGGCCCAGGTAAGTGAGCTGTAGAGCCAGGAGTTAGAGCTGCTCTTCCCACTTTCTAGTAAATGTCCCCCTCTTTCAGTCTGTACTCCATTCACCTGAAAGGATAATGGGGACTTTGCAGAAAACTTAATCCTTAACATAGAAGATGTGATTCTTTGAAGTAAAAGAATCATCATGAACAGTTCTTTCAGAAGCTTTCAGCCTCCTAGACAAAAGTATTTGATTGCATTTCTTAGTTGTCTATTTATAAAATAGCATTAGTATACCAACGGAGTTCTTTTTGGGGGTGTGTGTGTGTAGGGAAAGTTATATCTAATTTTCAGATGCCAAGTTTATGTATAAATAGTATAGTAAGAGACTTCTCTGACTTGAATGGAGAATATACTGCATCTATATTGAGACTCATCCTAGCCAGGTCTTGCCCACTTCCTAATTGCGTCACTTTGGGCAACCTCTCTCAACTGTTGGAATTGATCTATGTGAGTGATGTAGAGCTCTTAGGAAAAAATATACCATGTAAATCTTCAGTACTTATTTTCATCAGGTGAGGTGAATCTTGTTAACTTTATTATAGAAATAAGAATTTCTGCTGTCTATGTGTGTTACAACAATCTTGGGTTGGAGGAAAACCTGTTGGTCTAGCTAGTATTTAAGAATGCCTAAGATTTTTAAACAGCAAAATTTCACAATGATTAAGTTTCTGTGTCCTTGATATACTTTGCTATAATTAGTCTTAGACCACTCCAAAGTTCTTCTTTATTTTCTCTTCCTTTTGGTCTAGGAGTAGAAAAATGTGACTTGCTGCTGTGCCCTGCTTTTCACAACTGCTTCCCTTTACTAGCTAGTATTTATTTTAAGAGATGATTCCTGTGTGGGTCATCACCAGTAGGGAGGGTTAATCTTTCACTTTTATCACATAAACCTGGATAAGGGAAATTTCAGAAAAGAATAACAGCAACAAATCTGTTTGAAATCTGATAGGGTGACTTTTTTGGTTCCTGTTTGAGGACAGTTCGATTTTTTTTATTGACATGACAAGTTTACAAAGGATAGTCTTAAGTTAAACTGGAGGTAAGGGGAAGTGTTCATCCTAGTATATGCAAAATTTAAAAAGCAGAGAAAGCATAATTTTCATGGAGTATTAGATTTGGAAAGAAGTAATAGACTTCATGTAGTCCAACCTCCTGCTGGTGAATAAACACTCATTTTGTGTTTATAGAAAAAACTATCTGAAGTTTGAAACAGGAATTTGGGTTTGAAAATACTTCATTGCCTAATTATTTTTTGCTTTTTCTGTTGGAGATTTTTCCCCTAGTTGAATTATATCTAAACCTTTGTTATCTACAAAAACGTAAATATATTTGCATCTATGAGGTTTTTATACCATTGAATGGACCCTAAGTAGAAAGGGAATGTTTTTACTTAGGTCGGAAGTTATTCAGATGAATACTTGGTTATAATTTTTAAATCACTATTTGATTAGTATGCATGGTAGCTTTGAAGTAGATATAATTTTGCATCTCCTTGCTCAAATACCACCCTGCAGTTTCCTTCAGCCTAGAGCTTATCTTAACTTGCTCTGATCACTTTCTGCCACAAAGGTATGAATATGTGCATGTGTTTGGGTGTCATGCTCAAATGCTTTTAGAGTTATGTATAAATCTGTTCTTCGCTGTTTTCTTGTGAATTTTTGTTCCTAGCTGTTAAAAATTAAGGGGGTAATATTTACCCTAGTTTTGTTTTATAAAGAACCAAAGGACTGATCTTTGTTGCCTTGAAGAAATAACAGTGTTAAAAGAGTGTTCACTAAATATTGTGAAATCATCGTTCTACCCAGGGAGCTAGGTTTGAAACTAGGCTGCTGCTTCAACTTGAAGATGAAAATGAGAAATTTATGGCTGATTTTCTTAGCGTTCAGCTGTGTTAAACTTCACTGTCCATTTTACCTTCATTACTGGTATCATACCACATCCATACAAACTCACCAACAGCATTTCTGTTATTGTAAATATCTGTTACATTCAGATGCATTGATTTCAGCAGATAACCACAGATACAAACTTTGTATAATGTTGTATTTCCACAATGTGTATTGCTAGCCATTATTTTTACGGGCGGAGGCTTGATCACCATGATGTAATTAGAAAGATGTAATCAGCATTGGAAAAAAGAAAACGTGAGATATGATGAAGGAAAAATAGGTGCATAACTGGCTGAGTATATTTAATACATTAAAAAATAGGGTGCTATGGATATTTCTCACTCTGTCAGTCCTGTTTCAGAGATCTGAAAATTGTCAATGCTTTGTCCATTGATATGGATGTCCAGGTCAGTCCTGTTTGGGCTCTTGGAGACCAGAGGCGTTGGAAGTTCAGGAATAGTCTTATCAAAATTCTCCATCTTGATTTGATATTCACCTTTGGAACCTCGGGTCAGCAGAGATGCAAAACAGTGATGTAACATGATCTCGGAGGGTAGGTAGGATGTCCTCCTTTGGCATATTTCTCCAGTGCCTTCCTGCATTGCTGAAAGGAACACAACTAATTCAAAGTGGGGAGGATTTTCATGCTGGAGCAGAGTAGCCAGGGGACTCGATGGTATAATGGAGTGATAGTAGGTTAGTGGAAAGATAAAGAATGGACATTCCTCAGAACTGATGCCATCAAGGTGGAAGTCCACACTGGTCTGGTAGAGTTCGCCGTTTTCTCTTTCCTGATAGAGTACAGCTGAGACCCGAACACTGGTTAGAGGGCTAGGTCGAGTGTTGGCCACTTGGAAAATAAGATTAGGTTTACCATCTATGTGAGCTACTACTGCTAAGTCAGTAAAGCGAATTGAGAAAGCTCGATTTTTTGGCCGGGCGATCTTCGCCACAAAGGCACCTAAATTAGAAACCATTGAATTTTTTTTAGAATGAACAGTTTAAATATCAATACCTTTTCTGAATGAGAAGGATCTAGCAAATTTTTATACATTTCTTGGTGCCACGCCTTCGAAATGAGTCAGGAATTGAACTTGTTAATTTCTCATTAGCCTGAAGGATTTTGCAAAACGGTGCATACATTCTTTATTTTTAAACTGCGATTTCAAAATGGGTAAGCAAAATTCATTTTTATGTTACATAGAACTGTAAAACTTTAGTTTGTTATGAAGTGGAGGAGTGGTCATTTCCTGTATTCCTGCCCCTGCTTTAAAAATAATGTAACACAAAATAAATGCAATTTAGTTGCAACCAGATTACTTCAAGTTTAAATAGAGATTAGATTCATAGTAGAATGATTTGGGGTAGGGAGGGGACCTGTAGAACAAGTGACATTGAAGAATTTTTAACTTTGAAATTTATACAAACCTTTTTTCTTTTAAGAAGGCTCTGTCTCTAAGGTGGTTTTCAGTGTACCCTTCAAGTGCATCCTCCATGTGGCCCCCAGCAGGTAGATCAGGGTTTCTTAACTACTTTTGTGCCACAGATGTTGGCAGGCTGGTGAGGTCTGTGGACCTCTTATTAGAATTACGCTTTAAATGCATTAAAATAAAGTATATAAAAAGGAAACCAAATACACTGAAATCCAGTTGAACATAAAAAATTATAATGTGTACTATATGTGCTTTTTTAATGCATTAAATAAAAAAATACAGTGGAGGTTTAGTACTGTAATTTTGAAGTATTATAGTATGATATGAAAATATCTGGGATTTCTGTTGGTAACAAAGTTACGGGTATTGCCGATGCTTTTGTTTTTTGTTGCCTACATTTATAATCAAAGGAAATACCAAATTTCAGTTAGAGGTTAGTGTAAAAAAAAAAAAAAGATGCAAGTTTTTCCTGTCTAAGTTCACATATCCTCTATATTTTATCGAATGGCCCAGTGTAAGAACTCTTCTTGTAAAGATTAAGTGATTTGCTACAGGTTGTAAAAGCCAGTTGGTAGCACACTGGGACTTTATTCCAGACCACTGTTAATATAGCCCATAGTGTGTTAAAACAAGGTTTTCTCTTTGTTTTGTTTTTTATTTTTTAATTGTATATATCACTAGCCCTAATTTATTAGAGCAAAGAGTATCATGCGTTGCCAGGTTTATATGCAAAATTTCCTAATCATTGTGGCCTATTTCCAGTACATGCTCCGGATATGTATACTTGTTCTCTAATCTGCAATGCTGACTGTGGTGCTCTGGGCTCATTAGTATTGAGTAAATGTTGAAAAGATGAACTCAGAGGAGAACATTCTAGCCCAGTAAAGGTTAAAAAAAAAAAATCAAATTCCTCTGTTAGGTAAAATGACTGTCAAAATATGCATTGAACATATTTATTCACTTATTTAACAAAATATTTAGCTTCTCTGAAAAACTCCTTTTAGATTTTTTGTTAATATTTTTTTGGCTGGTAGCATAATGATCCCTTTTTTCTTAAGAAATTTCAATATGTAAAATTTAACTATAGAGAGAGGTTTCTTAAAATTTCTCCTATTGTTTGACCCTAGGCTCTTCCTTTCAGTCTCAGGCATTACCTGCCAATAATGCAAATACATTATTCTGTAATACAGTTGCTTATAACTGACTATACCCATTCCAAAACATGCATACATTTTTTTTTTTTAAGAACAAACACAGTTACCTGTGGGGACTTCCCTGGTGGCGCAGTGGTTAAGAATCGGCCTGCCAATGCAGGGGACATGGTGGGTTCGATCCCTGTACCGGGAAGATCCCACATGCCGCGGAACAACTAAGCCCGTGTGCCACAACTACTGAGCCTGCACTCTAGAGCCCGTGTGCCACAGCTACTGAAACCTGCGCGCCGCAACTGCTGAAGCCTGTGCGCTCTAGGGCCCACGTACCGCAACTACTGAAGCCCGTGTGCCTAGACCCTGCGCTCCATGACGCGAGAAGCCACCTCAATGAGAAGCCCGTGCACCGCAATGAAGAGTAGCCCCCGCTCGCCGCAACTAGAGAAAGCCCACGCACAGCAACGAAGACCCACCGCAGCCAAAAATAAAACAAACAAAATACAAAAACCAATTACCTGTGATGAAGGCCTCTAGCATGAGGCCTAGGAGCATTTGTATGGCAAGTAGGGCAACTGCACTTGGACAGTCACCACTGGGGAACATGGTACCATAACCAATTGTGAGTTGTGTCTCCAGGGAGAAGGAGAATGCAGCTGTGAAACTGGTGATGTACTTGACACAGATAGTGTGGTTTTCAGGTGGGGCATCATGATCTAGATCCAGATCACCATTCATCTCAGCTAGAACATACCAGAGCACTGCAAAGACAAGCCAGTGGATAACAAAAGAAGCAGAAAAAACCAACATCATCCAGCGCCAGCGCATGTCCATTAGGATTCCCCAAGCGTCTCGAAGATATGCAAGACCTCTTTGAGCGCCATCCATTTGAAGTGTGCTGTGGCCATCCTTGGTGACCATCCTCCGGTATCTCTGAGTTAGGGGAGGAGCAGTAACTTTGCAATTACTGCCATCCATCTCAGGCTGTAATTCTCTGAAATCAAGAGTAAATTAGTAAACCCTTAACTGTTTTTCAGGTACTATTAATAAATTCTGAGACTTTGTGTTGTAATTTTTTTGGGATGCTTCCCTGACTGCTGGGCAGGCTTTCCCAGTCTGATAGCTCTTTCTCTTTTCTCTTTACATAAGGGAGCATTTACTGACTAAGTCATTCATTTGATAGCTAATCATGGATTGCTGTAGGATATCTCTTATTGGTTCCTTTAATGACTGTTAAAATATTGTTTGGCATTTTAACGAATCCCCAAGGGTTGGGATTACGATTCATGTCTTTTTTGACACTCCTGTATCTTTCTTGCACAAGTCGAGGCTTCAGGTATGTATTGATTTGACTAAACATTATGTGTAACAACTTTCCATAATTAATTAATAATTTATAACTGAATATTCATAATGAAAAGGAACGTTAAATATGTGTTCCTCTGTTTAAATAAATAGAAATCATTTAGAAGTGTAGTGTTGAACTGTCTGAAAATGTTTTGAAGCCACATTTATTGCTAGGATAATAGTAAGCTTTTAGAGATCCGTAGTTCCATTGTATGCTTTATAATTAGCCTATTGAAAGTTCTGTGATTAGGTTTTATTTGTTTTTGTTACTTTGTGGTCATTTTCATGGAGTCTTTCCTTCTATGGCTCATGGATTGCCGCCCTTCTGAATATTCTGGATGCTGATTAGATTGTGGGGTAGAGAGAAAATTATTTTCTTGGCAAAATAAGAAATTCCAGGTAAAGATTCCAAGGTAATATTAATTTTGAAAGTAAATGAACCAGGTACTTCCCTGGTGGTCCAGTGGCTAAGATTCCAATGGCTGCCAACGCAGGGGGCCAGACCCCACATGCCACAACTGAAAGAGTTCACTTGCCGCAACTAAAGATTCCACGTGTCGCAACTAGAGATCCTGCATGCCACAACTAAGACCTGATGCAGCCAAATAAGTAAATAAATAATAAAAAAAAGGCAATGCCTTAAAAAAGAAAAAAAAGAAGTAAATGAACCAGAAGAAAAAGCTTCGAGTTTAATGAAATAAAATAATCATTAAGACATTAAATGTCAATTATAGAAACATTAGTAAAGTTAGTTTTTAGCTATAAACGGTTTTCACCTGTGTTTCTTCTTTTCTCTGTGTGGTGAGTCGAAATCTAATGTGTGCTTTCCATGTGACCATCCTTGCATATGACAAAGGTGTCAAAGACTTATGCAGAGGCAAGCAGAAACAGAATGGGAAATGCAGCTTTGCTTCCCTTGAATCTGCCTTTCTTCTTTGCCACAATCCAGTACTAGGAGTTTATACATGACTCTTTTCGATGCTTCCTCCTTCAGAAGTAGATGCCCTTGGAAGTGTTGCATATCACCTTCCTACCTTTTGAATGAAAATGATGCTTTGCTTGAGTTTGCTGGATGGACCCTCCTATGTCTAGGGACTTTGGGGCTTTGGAGACTGGCTTCCTGTGTTGGAATTGGGCATTGGCCAGCTGGGTATATACTTTCCCTTTTATCCTAAGGCTGATTTAACATTTATTGGTGATACTAGAGACATTCTCGTATATTTTCTTCACATATGAGTTGCTGATGGAATATTGGGTTGATTGTTAACTTTATTTAGATTAGATGGTCATTTCTGTTTCATGTTATAAATTTTTTAAAAACTTAGGGCATTAATGTTTTATAATTTATTATCCTAACAAGTTGTCATTATCATTTTATTTAGTTTTTTTTTTTCTTGGCACAGCTATTTAATGATTCATTTTGCTAGACTTTTTGATGTTTTAGAAGACCTGATCTCTGCCCTTTTGGAAATTATAATAATAACAACAAAATATTCATAGGCATTGTGCTAGGTGCTTTCATTACTGCATTATCTCTAATTCTTTGGTACCTCAGCAAGATAGACATTTTTTTTTTTTTAAGATAGACATTCTTATCCTATTTTACAGATGAGGTCACTGAGGATCAGGCAGATAAAATAAGTTTTCACAAGGCGTATGGATTATTTTGCAAGTCTGACTAACTTAACAGTTGGTTATTTTTTTATTTTTTATTTTTTTAACTACAAGAAGCTGTCTGTTTAGAGTTTGGTGAGATAAAAGTCTCCCAAGATGATTGGTACTACATTCACAAAATAGTCTTTGACAGCCTGATTTTGAGCACCTTTAGAACTCTCCTGTCCCCAGAAATGTCTCCAATATCCATTTTAAATCATTGTTAATTTTATGCATGATTTTTATGTCAGTAATGATTAATAATATTGGCTAATATATATTATTTATTATGTGCCAGGAATCATACCAAGCACTTCACATGTATTGACTCCTGTGAAGCCAATAGCAATGCCTGGCACAGAGTAACCTCTTGGGCTATTAGTTGCCTTATTGGTATTAATAATGTTTCTTAACTTTCCTAGTAATAAGTACCATTATTAACGCCCATTTTATAGATAATGAAACTGAGCCACAGTGAGTTTCCTAAGATCACAAAGGTGGTGGTCAGTTCCTGCTCAGTTCATAGTCCAGAGTCAGTGCTATATTGCCTCAAAAACAGACATTTTGACCCTAGTTAGCTTTTGTGAATAACACGTTACATTTGACTAGTTTTGTCCGAGAACCCCTACAGAATATTTGTTCTTCAGAAATGCTGAGGCTAAGACCTGTGATTTGTAGGCAAGAAGGATATTTTCAGTTAAGGAAGACATCTTGCAAGATTTGAAGATTAGTACAATCAGAATTATTGTACATAGTCTAGTCTTAGATCCTGTAGACCAGCAGAGTTAAAACAAAATGTGGAGAGGAGAGTTCTTATAAAGCATTGCCAAATTTGTATTTTGCCAGGTGAGAAAATAATTTTAAAAATATAATACTTTCATCATAATTTTATAAAAGAAAAGACATTTTGACACTTGAAGAAGGGTATAGCAATAAAGGGTAGTTGGCTGCCTTCAGTAAGTTTGTGAACCACTGCGTGGTTTTTTTTTTTTTTTTTTTTTTTTTGCGGTACGCGGGCCTCTCACTGTTGTGGCCTCTCCCGTTGCGGAGCACAGGCTCCGGATGCGCAGGCTCAGCGGCCGTGGCT
>NC_041215.1:132279265-132305382 GCF_002837175.3 Physeter macrocephalus | reverse complement strand
GGCTCAGCGGCCGTGGCTCACGGGCCCAGCCGCTCCGTGGCATGTGGGATCCTCCCGGACCGGGGCACGAACCCGTGTCCCCTGCATCGGCAGGCGGACTCTCAACCACTGCGCCACCAGGGAAGCCCCACTGTGTGGTTTTGCATTGTCCATGGCTTTGACCTTTATTGTTTCTTGCTTCCTCCCTATGTGAAAATGCCCATGATGAAGCTGTACACTAGTGCTGTTCCACTTATGGAACCACTGACTGCTTCTTGTATCATAGTAATTTGTGGGCGGAAAGGTCCATGATTCTTCTTGATTTTCAGTTTGCTTCATTAAGTTCTAAAATTCATAACCTGAGGAGACAGCCTTTGTATACATACTATAGCTAACAAAATTAGTTATTTTCATTTGGGCCTTTTCAGGATTGTAACTTCCTACCTCTAGCTTTTGTAGCACTCTTGCTCTAGGCTTTTACAGTTTTTTTTTCTCTTGCAACTAAGTAAATACACAGAAAGAACCTGTGAACAGGGCAGTCAGAAGGCTAATATCAAAACAGTGAAGGATTATCCTTTTTATATGTAAAACCTTCCTAAATCTTGTTTAGATGGTGTTGGAAAGTGGAGTAGTTGAGAGAGGTAAGATTTCAATCCCCACTTAACAGATTACCCTGAATAACTCCATTCTTTGCACTCATGTAGTCAGTGTGGTTTAGCATCACGAAGACAGGATGGGAAATCTAGCTGACTGGGTTCTGGCTCTGTTGGTTACATAGCTATGTCAATTTGGGCGAGCTACCCAATCCCCTTGGCCAGGCTTCCTTATATTAAAAAGAGAAAGAAAGAAAAGAGGGAATTAAATAACATGATCCTTTAAAATCCTACATGTTTGTAAACTTACTACCATTTCCCTCCACTGATACAGGTTTCCTGTGTGATTTTTTTTCTATATAATTTTATATATGCTTGTATGGCATTTAAAACATTAAATTATTGTTGCCCAATGTATGTAGATTTTCTTTCCATCAAATTTAAAAGTGTCTGATGGACAGACATTATGTTTATACTATTATATTTCCAGGTTATTTTCATATCTCTAACAGGTACACAAGTGCTTTTTGAATGTGTTTTTCCTAGTCTGTATTTATATGATTCTTGTAAATTGATCCCAGTAGAAAGTAGAATTGGGATGGTTTGCTTGTATCTCTCTGTGTGGGCTATAAAATATTTGCCGATTTATAAACCGTTTGATGGAAAAAATAGTACTTTATAAAAATGATAGTTTGGATGCTTCATTGGTCATCAAAATAATGGATTCATTTTACTCATTAGGTTGTAGCACTCAAAATTATGTCTTTTATTGTCATGTTGTAATGTAGTAATATAGTTCATATTAAACAGTTAAGATATAAGTTATAATAACTACAGATGTTAAATGATTGCAGTATTACTGTGTATTTGTTCACTTCTGGTGTAAACAGTTTAAGACTGTGGAGAGAGTCATAATCATCTCTCCTGCCCTCCAAAATTAGGGTGTGAGTTCTAATTCTATTATATAAGCTCAGAGATTCTTTTATATTTTAATTTCTTATTTGTAGAAGCACCTAATTTCAGCAATAATTTCATGCTTAAAAAGAAATTAGGACACTCATCATTTTTCCTATGGCTTAAAAAAGTAAAAACAAAATGATTTTTTGGGGGGAGGGGGTCATTTGTTTTTGTTTGCTCATTTTGGGTTTCTTTAATCCCTTCCAAAAGAAAAAGATACATTTTTTTAAAAGCCACTGAACTTTTTCCAGGGTCTTTCTCTTCCCATTTCTATATTATAATGGAGAATTGGTATACATTTAGTAAAACAATTAAGAAAATTTCCAATAATGCTTTCAAGAGGACTATTATTCTATTTCCAAAATTTAAGGAAAAAGAATAAAGAACCTTAATGTATGACCCTGTAGGTAATGTCTTTGTTTTAAAACTCTATTGGCAATATCTAGCTCCATCCCTTTTTTTCTCTGTTCCCCTTAAGGAAAGAAATAAGATTGAATATTTTCTCATGTACTCACCAGTTCTTTTGCTGGGCCAGCCTTATACACGGGTAGGTCTGGAGGAAGCTTTCAGAGCCTGTCTTTTTGGTGAGGTAATTTTAATCTACAAGTCCAGCTTGTAGGTTCTCTTCTTGGACTGGGTTTACGGTTCACATTGCTCTGTTTATAATGTCGTGGGGGCTGGTTTCAGCTGAAGCTGATGTGATTGGTCACTTAGTCTGCGGGGGGCCAGTTAGCTCTGATCCTGTGGAAAAGAATGCTGGTTTGTTAGGAGGTCTTTCTTTACCCATCACAGACCTTAACAACTCTGGAGAAAGCCTCCAGAACTGACTTGGAGAAGGGTTGCATTTTTTCTCTCTAATCAGGACCGGTCTTTTAGTAAGTTTGCATAATCTTACTTAAGAGTTTATTTAAAAGTTCAAAGGGATAAAATTCCCTGCAAGATTTCCTTTCAGCCGTCTTTCCTTATATAGCATGTTTAAGTGTGAGATATTTCCTTTACTGATCTTTTTTTCCTCCATTTCTTTTGGGAATATTTCCTTGGATAAGGACTTTTAGGTAGAAATTCATGAATTGATTTTACTAGTTTTCTTTTCATATCCCACCTCATCAGAATGACTACCACTAATTCTAGAACTAGTAGTAGAGGTAATTTAGTTACCTGAAATCTGTTTTGGGGGGGCAAGGAGGCAGACTTCTTTATTTTATTTTTTTAAGGCTATGTACAGAAACCTTGAATAAGAATACATTTAATTGTTTGGTTCCTTACACTTAGCTTTAAAAAACACACCTGCGTGAAAGAACTGAAGGATTTTCTCAAGTCATGCTGTAGTGATGATTAGGGGATGTTTCCCTGAGGAGAAGTATGATGACATGCAATAAATACAGCGTTCAGGGCGCAGAGACCCTAACTTAACATCCACATAACGTGTCGCTGGAAAACGTCTGTGATCCAGCTTGTAGCAACCTCAGAATGAGCCGTGGGATAGCTTTGTGTAATGCCTTACTGAGCAGGACTTTTCTCCACCTCCGTTAGCTGCTGATTTTAAAACTTTGATCAAATGTCACATGTAAGGGGATCTGAGATACAAAGGCTGCGATTGTTCATAGTAAAATCATGGAAGGCCTGCTGGGAAAATTATTAATCTAGACCAATATAATGCTGCTTAGAAAGTGAAATCCGCCTTTGTAGATTCCTTCTCCTCCCCCCACAATTAAGAAATATATTAATTCCTTCCTTGTTTTATGAATGCCAAACATTTCAATACAAGTTCAGACACAGCACTGCAAACTTTGACCTTCAGAACTAGAGAAGGTAAAAGCATAAAGGAGAGACTTGTGATGTGATGCACCTTCCCTGCATGTTCTGGTAGGAATTATACTTTATATCAATTGCTAGTTTACTGATTGGGGGTGGAAGAGGGAAGACAGAGTAAATACAGTGTAACACTGCTTTTCAGAAAGCAGTACTGAAAGTGTACCTGCCATGTGTCTTGAATGGACATTATAGTAAGCAAGATAGTAAAGGATTTTACCAACATGAGAAGCCTCTTTCCATAATATATTCAGACAGAAATGATTTACAAGATGATTGTCAAGAAAGAAATGTCTCAAGTGAAGAAGTATTCTGGTTTCTGGATTTCACACTTTGAAAGTCTGCTGTGGTCTGTAAATGGTGATTCCTAATTGCTAACTGAATGGATATCATAGACCAGTTCTGGAGTGTCTCCTTAGGAGCATAGCACTCCCATTATAATAGCCGGAGCACATAAATTCATTTCTGTTTGAAGTTGCCCGGTTAGCTGAGATGAAACTAATATTGGCACAGATGATAAACCAACTTCACCCTAAAATACATGGGCCCTCCGTCTAAACAGAATTAATGATTACAGTTGGAGATGGCTCTAAAACATTCTTCTATAAATGAACATACACGCTGCTAGATATCTGTTCATTGATTTATTTATTTTTTATTCCAAATTATAATGATTAAGCAAGATGCCAAGAATCAGGTACATTATTCTTTATTAAATTCAATTCTGTATCCCTAAATTGTTTGCTTTTCTTTCTGGCTAAAGCACTCCAGTATATAATCCATAATTGTACCACATTGTACCTGAAAACAACAAAACCTTTAGTTGGCGTGCAGTGTCTTGCCTATGTATATACATAATCTCACAATTTTTAACCTTTAGCCCTGATCTCCAGTGCTCTTTCTTACACAGTGTACTTAGCTTTCTTTAGAAGATGCCTAGTCTCTTTCCAGTTCTGCATTGAAGCCCACTACTGATCATCTTCCCCCGAGATTTCAGGCAGTGTCTGGGTATATACCAGCAGACGACTGAGCATAAAGGTTATAGGAATATGGGGCATATTTAGACCACATGAGGTGCTTTTTCAGAGTCTGATATACAGCAGCCCCTCCAGTCTTTCTCAGCCAGGAGCTGCTGTGTTTTCAGGACCATATTAACCAGTGGAGCAGATTTGTTACCTCCTCAGGGGTTAGGATGGGAGAAAAGTTGCAAATCCCTGGATATAGAATTTAAACTACTCCATCCTAGTTACCCTGAGTTTTGTTTACAATTGGGGGGAAAAGTAAATATCAATACCTGGATGGGATTCCCTTTGACTGTTTTCTCCGGTATTAGAAAATATTTTTAGTGTTAACCAGAGAATATATAGCTGAATAGAGAAATACAAAGTTACTTGCTAGAAAAATTTGCACATAAACAAGCTTCAAAGTCTGTCCCATAATTCCACTTTTGCTTTTGGAGTTTGGGCGCTTCTAAGTTCCAAGTTTCACAGCTGTAGATTTTGTTGGCTGAGTGCCTTTTTGCTCCATCTGAAGTTTTCCATAAACACCATTTCTGGCTGTAAGTCAAACATGCACACAGGTGCCCTTTTACTGCTCTTTCTCCTTAGGAAGTCCACTCAATTACACCAGACTAAAACCAATACTTCATTTTAATTTAATTTTATTTTTAGAAGAGTCCTATTTAGACAATACATTCAGGCAGAAACAACCAAGTATTTATTGCCATTGGGGAAAGTATATATGTAGTGCAATTGTATTTTAGCACCTTTTATACATCTTGAGGAATTGTTGATGTAAGAATATAAAATGTTGGGCTTCCCTGGTGGCGCAGTGGTTGAGAATCCGCCTGCCGATGCAGGGGACACGGGTTCGTGCCCCGGTCCAGGAAGATCCCACATGCCGCGGAGCCGCTGGGTCCGTGAGCCATGGCCGCTGAGCCTGCGCGTCTGGAGCCTGTGCTTCGCAACGGGAGAGGCCACAACAGTGAGAGGCCCGCGTACCGCAAAAAAAAAAAAAAAAGAATATAAAATGTGTTATACAGGTAGTATAGTTTGCTCATAAGACTGTCATGTTTGCCATATTGAATAGAAAAAAATATATTTTAAATTTATATTTCTTTACCTTTTAGAGGTCAGAGATACCTTTAAGACCCTGGCAAAAAACCTTAGACCCTTTTCCCTGAAAAAAGATAAAAGCATGCCAGCGTGATATGTGCTTCCAGTTTAAGGATTCATAGCCCCAAGCTCATTTGTTGACTATAGGTTAGAAATATTTAGTTCAGGCATTAATTTGTAAATTATTTAGTTGTGTTTACATTTAAATCATCTTGTTTACATATTAATCTGTTAAGATTTTTTAAGAAGTCAACTAAAATATTTGGCTACTCAACTTTGTCATATTGCTGATATTATAGAAAGAGGAAGACTTTGATTTTAAGTGCTGAGAAAGGCCACGTGGGTGTGGTGTCCCTCGTTCATTTTAGCCCTGGTCACTTTGGAGTCATGTAGTTTTTAGACATTAAAGGAGCTTTAGATATTATCTTCTGAGTTGCCCATGAACAACTTTATCATTTATTTTAAGTTGTATTCAATAATACACAAATATATATATATTTTTTAACCCTGTAATGAGTTAACTCATTATAAAGTTTTATTGGCACCCTCACTCCCCACTCAAATTTATATACATACAAATCTGCTCTAATCATTTAGTTACAAAGGATTTATTTTAATGTTTTAGAGCAATTCTTGCTTACAGTATAATTTATATTGTACGTTATATTAGTAGTAATTGGAAATGTATATTCTATTAGATTGTACTTGAAGTCATTTTTTACCCCTCAAAATAATTTTGAGTAAAATTTTTATATTGTTATGTATTAAGTTGATCTTAACATTTTTTTTCAGGGGTACACATTTTGTTATCGTTTATCTCCTGGAAGGTTAACAAATTTAGTTCCATTTAGACATCTTGGCAGTCTCTGTCCCCAAGCTTTTCTATGCATGATATATGTCTATTGCCTTTTTAGAGCTTTTTAGACTTAGATCCCAGAACTTCCTTTTTCTACTTTATTTTTGTAGAATTTCTGGCTGCTTCTGATGGGTTTAATTTGTGAGTAAACCCTGGAGAAGGAGTTTGAACATCTGTGTTCTATTTTTGATTTGGTCACACTCAGCTGTGTGACCGTGGGAGATCCCCTACAGGTATCCCTTTCCTCACAGGAACAATAAAGATGGTAAGGTTGGAGCTCCCTGCTCCAGTCCAGTCCGGTGGCTGGTCCCAGCACAGAGTGAAGCCCAGGACCCTGTGAAGAAGTCCTTGGCTCTCACAGTCACTACCCAGGATTAGTTTATATCTAAGATTTTTTCTGCCCTAAAATTCTTTCATGTTATTATCTGTAAGAAGTTATGTGAATGTAACTTTATCATTCTGACCCCTGACTTCAAAGTTCTTAAAGAAGCTCCTAATTTCTTCAATAAATCTTTATCACGTATCTAACTGTGCCTTGCCTCTTGGTCTGATGGCTCTCCCAGCCTTCCCTGGCTTCTTCCCTCCTTCCTTTCATGCAGGCATTTCCCCTAATAAAATCTTTGGATGTTTAAAAATTTTTAAAAAAAGATGGTAAGGTTGACTCAACCCTTGTGGTTATTACGAGGATCGGATGAGATATATCAATGCATTTTGTCAACTGTAATGTATCAAGTCATTTGTTTACATGTGTGTCCCCGGACTGTGGACCTGGAGGGTAGGTGCTATGTCTAAGTCTCTTCTTTATTTTCAGTCATGTGTCTTTAACTGTATTTGTTCATGGAGAAAGCACTCATCTTAATGTGCGCTAGAGGTATGAGTAAACAAACAAGCAAAAAATGATAAAGTAGTACTGTTTCTCTGGGAAAATACTTGGTAGTACTTACTGAAGTTGAATATACCTTATGGCCCAGCAGTTTCACTCCTAGGTAAATATCAACAGAATTGGAAACATATGCTCACCAAATTTCACATCCAAGAATGTTTATAGCAGCGCAGTTTATAATAGCAAAAAACTAGAAACAACCTAAATCAGTAGTAGAGTAATACATTGTGGTCTCTTCATACAATGAGATCCCCATACCACAGTGCAAAAGAACAAGCTTCTGTTCTCTGTAACAACGTGGATGAAGTTCCCGTAATGTTCAATGAAAGAAGCCACACATACTACAGAATGGGAGAAAATATTTGCAAACAAAGCGACTGACGAGGGCTTAATTTCCAAAATACACAAACAGCTCATACAACTCAATAACAAAAAAACAACTCAATTTAAAAATGGGCAGAAGACCTAAATAGACATTTCTCCAAAGAAGAAATACCAGTGGTCAATAGTACATGAAAAGATGCTTGATGTCTCTTAATTATTAGAGAAATGCAAATCAAAACTGCAATGAGGTACCACCTCACACCAGTCAGAATGGCCATCAGTAAAAACTGCAAATAACAGGGATTTCCCTGGTGGTCCAGTGGTTAGGATTCCCAGCGTTCACTGCCGAGGGCCTGGGTTCAGTCCCTGGTTGGAGAAGTAAGATCCCGCTAACCATGAGTTGTGGCCAGAAAAAAAAAAAAAAAAAAAACTGCTACAAATAACAAATGCTGGAGAGGATGTAAGGGAAAAGGGAACCCTCCTACACTGTTGGTGGGAATGTAAATTGGTACAGCCGCTATGGAAAACAATAGAGAGGTTCCTCAGAAGACTAAAAATAGAATTATCATATGATCTAGCAATTCCACTGCTGGGCATATACCCAGACAAAACTCTAGTTCAAAAAGATACATGCACCCCTGTGTTCATAGCAGCACTGTTCACAATAGCCAAGACATGGAAGCAACAGATGAATGGATAAAAAAGATGTGGTACATATATACAATGGAATACTACTCAGCCGTAAAAAGGAATGAAATAATGCCATTTGCAGCAACATGGATGCAACTAGAGATTATCGTACTAAGTAAGTCAGAAAGAGAAAGACAAATACCATATGATATCACTTATATGTGGAATCTAAAATATGACACAAATGAACCTTTCTATGAAACAGAATCATGGACATAGAGAACAGACTTGTGGTTACCAAGGGAGAGGGGATTGGGGGAGGGGTGGAGTGGGAGGTTGGGATTAGCAGATGTAGGCTTTTATATATAGAATGGGTAAACAATAGGTCCTACTGTACAGCACAGAGAACTATATTCAATACTTTGATAAACCATAATGGAAAAGAATATTTAAAAAAGAGCATGTATATGTGTATAACTGAATCACTTTGATGTACAGCAGAAATTAACACAGCATTGTTAATTAAACAACTGTACTTCAATTTAAAAAAAGCCAGACTTAAACTAATATTCCATTTATATAAAAAAGTTCAGAAATAGGCAAAACTAATCTTTGGAGATAGAAGGCAGGATAGCGTTTACCTTGGTAAGGGCCGATTGGGAGGACATGAAGATTTTTGAGAGGTTCTGATAAATTTTTTTTTTTTAATCATAGTAGTTAGGTGGATATATATTGCTTTGTGAAAACTCTGAATTGTACATTTATGATTTGTGTGCTTCTTGATATGAATGTTATACTTCAATAATAAGTTTTCATTCATTCATTCATTTTTGGCTGCATTGGTCTTCGTTGCTGCACGCGAGCTTTCTCTTGTGGCGAGCGGGTGCTACTCTGTTGCCGTGCGCGGACTTCTCATTGCGGTGGCTTCTCTTGTTGCAGAGCACGGGCTCCAGGCGTGGGCTTCAGTAGTTGTGGCTCATGAGCTCTAGAGCGCAGGCTCAGTAGTTGTGGTGCACGGGCTTAGTTGCTCTGTGGCATGTGGGGTCTTCCTGGACCAGGGATTGAACCCGTGTCCCCTGCATTGACAGGCAGATTCTTACCACTGCACCACCAGGGAAGTCCAATAGTAAGTTTTCTTAAAGATAGGGGGAGGAGATGAGTATGGTACATTTAAAAGTTCTTGAATCCTTTTCATGCGTCTCTTATGAAAATGACAGTGATGCCTGAACGCAAAACTTTCTTTACCTTGCACTTACATGTGGGATATGTTTGGCACGTCAGAATTATATTATTCTGGTTTTCCTTGGTTTGCTGGAGAAGTTGTCACCCAGATCTTTCTGTTTCAGTTATTTGTTATGCAACATTTGATATATCAAAAAATGTATTGCAGTTTTTAGGAATTATTTTGTAGAAACAAGCACTTGGTAACAAGATCTGAACTCCTTTGTTATGTAATTTTTGAACTGGAATTGGCTAGTGTTTGTGTAAATTCAGATGGCTGCCTCAGTAATACACACACACACACACACACACACACACACACACGGAATGGGATCTTCTTTAGTCAGGGTGTACCCGTGAGAATTGGAGACAATTTAAAATCAGGTCTATGACTCCACAATCTTTATTCTTTCTTTAGTACTGTGCTCCTCTATATCTTCAAAATTTCTGTGACAAATCCTTTTTGGAACAAAGAATGGCATAAATAGTCATTTAAACTTTATGAGGTGCAGATTTTCCAACAGGTTGAGAATTATGAGTTTGCAGTAAGCAGAAAAGCCAGATTTTTTTCTTCCTTTAGTTTCCATATTTTTACCCTAT
The DNA here is from genome assembly GCF_002837175.3 of Physeter macrocephalus. Lineage (NCBI taxonomy): Eukaryota > Metazoa > Chordata > Mammalia > Artiodactyla > Physeteridae > Physeter > Physeter macrocephalus. Next base: position 132,295,413 of record NC_041215.1, on the reverse strand, counting down.
CCTGTCCTTTATATTTTTCTTATTCCTAGGTACCAATATGAAAAGTATACGTAGGACTTGACAGTTAGGAAGGTTATAGAAGCTGCTAGTTTAGAAAAAAATGCAGACAAATTATTCACATAAAGGGAAATAAAGTCAGCAAACAATATGAAAAATCTTTGATGTGAAAAATTCATATTCGAGCCACATTAGTATACCATTTTACAACCATTAAAGTAGAAAAGCTTCAAAAGGATAGCAGCACTTAGTTTTGATAATCTAAAATGGTCTGGTGGTCTTACCTACCCTTTTTTTGAGGAGGAGAGAACGGTATGTCAATGTATGAAGTCTGTCATTTGACCTAGTAATTTTACTCTTTGAAGTTTTTTTCAGAAGAAGTAGTTCAGAAAAACAAAACACATATGCACACAGATATTTCTTCCTTGTTATCTAGTTCTCAAAAAGTTAGTTATGATGTAAATGTCCGGTGGGGAATAATCTACTAGATAGTGCAACAGCTGCAAGGTATACCTGTTGTGTATCCATTTATATTATCAGTAAGATGTATAATCACAGAGAAGTATTTGCTATTTAGATTACAAAATAGTGGGTACACTGACTGAAACTACATTTTAAAGATGTTATGTAAAAGCTAACCACAGATACGTTTAGTTCTATTTCTATGGTTGAGGAATTACTGGTATTTCTATTTTTAATATCTTTAATTTTTTGCAACTTATCATCTGTTAGAAAAAACTGTAATGACCAGTTTTTGATGTGTTAAGCATTTTGCCATTAGTGGGTTTCCTTTGCTTATTTTGGTACATTCATTACTTCTCAAAGACGTAGTGTAAAAGTAGATGAAAGTGTGTGTTTTGACCAGCTCATCCATCAGGCGATTGTATTCTCAAAATGCCTGGCACATATTGCTTGTGACTGAATGATTTACATGTGTTAAAAGTCATTTCCCAGCACTTATCAATTTATACGCATTAGGGATTTCTTTGTTTTAAATTTTTCTTCTGTGAATATAGCTATATTTTTCATCAAGTCATGTAATGGATGTGGGCTTTGTAAAATGTCTCATCCCTTCTTATTCTGAGCAAGAGAACCTGGAATGTCTTCTGACCCTTCTAACCCAAGGGCAGACATGGAATGTATCTATACTTGAATTCATAAAACTTGGCATTTAGTGTATGCAATAAATATTGCAGTATGCAATAAATATTTGTTAAATGAGTCAGAAGGTTAAGATTTGAATCCTGTGTCATTTAAATAGTGGTGTGTGATTTTGGACAATTCTCCTGGGTTATCTTTTTGAGCCTCAATATTCTCAGCTGTAAAATGGGGAAAATAATTTCTAATACTGAGTATTGTTATGAAGATTAAATCAGTTAAGTGAGTGTTTTTATTAACTGTGGCCATGTAACAAGTTACCCCAAAACTTAGCGGCCGAAAGCAGCAAACATTTATTTTCTCAGTTTCTGTGGGCCAGCTAGGTGGTTCTGGCCTGGGTCTCTCATGAGGCTGCAGTCATCTCAGGGCTCATCTGGGGTTGGATCCGTTTCCAAGCTCACGCACGAGGCTGTCGCAAGCCTCAGTTCTTTGCCATGCGGGCTTCTCCACAGGGCTGCCTCACAACAGGGCTGCTGGATTCCCTCAGAGAGAGCGTCCAAGATGGAAGTTTTTAACTTAGTATCAGAAGTGACATCTCATCACTTCTGCTGGATTCTGTTAGGAGCAAGTCAGTAATAAGTCCAGCCCACACTTAAGGTGAGGTAATTACACAGAGACCATAAGTCAGGGATTGTTGAGGGCTATCTTAAAGGCTGCCTGTCATAATAAGGGTATTTTGCCCAGCAAATAATTGTACCCCCCCATTCCAAGATTATTCTGTAATAGAATAATATCTTGTAACAACCTAATAACTGTTTGGGTGAACAGGATATGGAATCTTAATACATGTGAAATTGACTATAAGAGGATGGATGACCAGAAATTAGAATTTCCTCATTTTCAAATGTACAATTTTTTTTCACTTTTAATATGGTTTAATGAAAAGAATTGAGGTTTTTACTGTGAGAATTTGTATATTGTTATAAACTGAAGACATCAATGTATGTTTCGGATATTCAGCTACATACTTTAATGTGAGATCTTGGGTAATTTGTTGTGAATTGTAAGTGGTAGCACATGTGGTATGGTGACTGAAGAATTTGCACAGTTCAGAATTCTCTTGTCCTTTGAAACCAACTTAGTTTACTTGGCATAACAGGCTCTCTTTCACTGTTAATGTAGCTCTTGAGTTGCATCAGGTTAGACATAGCTTAGCTTTGAATTCTGTCCCAGAGCAATTTGTTGTACGCCTGTAGTGTACTAGATGCTAGAGTAAGGGAAAAGTAGAGTGCCTCCACTCTCTGGTTTTGAGCTTACAATCTGTTTTGGAATAAAAGAGAGGTTGAAGTTTACAGATATCCTATTTGGACAGAATCACCAGTAGAAGTTGATTAAATAAATTAAGTTGATTTAGTAAATCATATAGTTAAAAATATTGTATGACTTAAAAACGGAAAAAAAGAAGTATATGTTGGTAAGGAAGGACTGCCAAGTGAAAACAGCAAGGGTACAAAACAACATATGTAACAGCCTGAGGGTAGTGTTATGTGAGTGTGAATGAGAGATCTGTATATATATGCATAAGTATAGCCATGGTCAGTGTTTGGAAGGCTTTATAAGAAACTGTTGATGGTGGTTACTTCTGGGGAGCAAGACTCTGGGGGGCTCTTGTGTAGCGGGAAGGTTGATTGACTTTTCATTGCTGGCCTTTTAAAAAATGTGCGTATTATTTTGTTTAAAAAAATAATTTCCCAGTCTTAGAACATTCAGCTTTGAGAAATGTGTCTAATAATATACACATATATCCACAGTTACTTATACTGCCTGAACGTTGAAATGGACACATTTGCAGAAAAGCTTGATTTGAGCATTCAAGTCTGTTCAAAATCCTTGCTTGGCTGAGGCTTATGTTGACTCATTTTCTTTACAGGGAGACCAAATTTTGAGGAAGGTGGGCCAACATCAGTGGGAAGAAAGCATGAATTTATACGATCAGAAAGTGAAAATTGGCGTATTTTTAGAGAGGAACAGAATGGAGAAGATGAAGATGGAGGTTGGCGACTAGCTGGATCAAGGAGGGATGGAGAGAGGTGGCGGCCTCACAGTCCTGGTAAGAATTCTGCTGAGTAAAAGCACACAGGGCCCGAAATAGTGAGGATTTGGTGGGAATTGTTAGGGATAAAGTGGAAAACATAAACCGGCAAAGAAAAACAAGAGGGGTCATGTTTATGTTGTCACACTCAGTCTTGCTCCCACAAAAATTTTTAACGTAAAATATTCCCCACATCTGTTTAGTTGATTAAAGTCACTTTTATTTTTCTGGGGCAGTGTGGTTTAATGGGAAGCACCTGCCCTTAACTGCAAAAATGAGGGAGGGTTTCATTCAATTTTCCTAAATTTTTGAATCTTTTTTCAGCATGCGTTTTTCTTAGGTGATAATTATATGCTTACTTAGGAATATGGGCTCTCCCCGAAAATGAGGTTTTTTTTCCTGCATAAGAGAGGATTTATTCTTTTTTTCTCTTTTTGTCCTAAAAATGTGATTTCTGCTCATTTGAAGAATAAACTTTAAACCCAGGTCAAAAACATAATCACAAGTTTATTCTTTTGTCCCTCTAACTTTAAAAAGAGGAGAGAGAATAGTCGTGATTAGTGGTTTTATAAGTTCTTCTGTTTGACTCTTAAGAATGCTTCAAACTGTTCTTCCCCGACATTAGATATGCTGGTAATTGAAGACACTGGTGCTTTGTGTCAAAGATCGTTCCCTGCCCAAGTGTTGATTCTGTGCCTCATGATCATCAGATGCCACTGTAGTTTGAATCTTGGGGTCATGCAGAACTGAAGCATACAAAGAGTGTTTACATGTCTTTTGAATATGACATGTATAACATTGTTTTATCTATTGGCTGTATGCCAAGGAAGCTTACTTTAATAGAGGAAGTTATAATAATAATGTAAACTGTTTTTATTTATTTTTTAAAATCAAGTTATTAACAAACCATTAGTCTCGGTCTGAGTTAACATTATAACAGGCATTCAGGGTGCTTCATGGCGTTGTGGGTAGGTGGAAACTTAGTGAAGTTAATCTTTGGCTAGAGTTATAATGCTTTGACCCCAGCTCCTCATTGGCTGCCTCTTGGGCGAGTTTCCTGTCATTAGTGGGCCTTGTTTGCCTCACAGTTATTTAGGCATTTCTCATCAGTCTGTGTCATGGGCAACCAACTGTCGTAGTTCTCTCCAAGGCATCACGGCATTTTGTGCTGAGCTTGCCTGTAAGCAGAAGGGTTTGTAGACTATGTTCCTAGCAAGCATTCACTGAAAGAATGGACAGGATCTGGGCTGAGCAAGAAGAAAAATTCCAGCTGATCAAAAACAAACAAGGTGAATGTTTTGGAAGATGAACAGTGTTTCTGAGCCCAAACGTCTGTTGTTGATTCTGTTAAAGCGAGTTAAAAGTAAAACTTTAGTGTTATATTCTACCACTTACCCTCCTCACCCAAGAGCTTAGATTTTGGATATATATAGTCCTTTTTTTTTCCCCCATCTTTTCTAAATCTTTCTCTTCAGTATTTGACTTTTCATGTCAGTTTTGTCATCAACTTGACAATCTTCCAAATTTTTTATCCATATATTTTAAAAAGACAGTTTGGGGGACATAAAGATGCATGGGGGCTGAAAAAACACTGTAAATAGGCATTAAAAAAATACCATCTACTTTTTCAACCCAGCATATTAAAAATAAGTCTGATTAGTTGTTATCAGTTGCTCTTAACATTTTAGTTAATCCTTTATTAGGCTTTGATTAAAATTTTAAGTATCATGATTTTGACTTACGAAAATAGTATCAAACTTTAGTTCTGATATAAGGTCTGTAAAGCAGTGGTCAGTCTTAATAAGCTAGAGATGTGCCTTATCTGCTACATTTAGTTTCGTGAATAAAATTTTATTAACTATTTAAGACAACAAAAAAATTATGGTATATAGTTTTATTAAACTGTGGCTCACAGTTGGATATGTATGGAGTTGGGAGCATTAAGGACAGCTAAGCACCCACTCTGGGAGGTGAACTTAGGAAACTTAGTTAAGAGGGAAGAATGAGCCACATGCCTAGAAGGATAGATTCCTATCGCGGTGCATACTTAGAAATGAGAGTAGCAGACAGAATACTCTGGAATTCAGCTTTTGATCATGAGCACTTCTTTGGGATAATGACTCTAGGTTAACATTTAGGCAATCCGGGTATAAAATTCCTTCATTTTCATAGAAGATAGTAAATTGTATTTTGTTGTTGTAAGTAAAGTGTGGGAAGTGGGAGAATAATGTTTTCTTACCTTTTTGTAAGTGGCTTAGAAGATGCTACCTGTATTTGGTGTTTTAACATTTTGCCCTTTGGTTTTCAGTTTGATTTTTAGATTGCTGGTTTTAGCAAATTGGGCCTCAGTAGTGTAGTAACATTTAACTTTGACCTCATTTCTTTTGCTCCCTCTCTGTCTCCCACAGAGAATACAGTCAAAGATATAGGTTAAAACATGTGCCTCTTCTTAGACTCTCTTAGGCTCAGGTTTGTCAGATTTTAACAAGAACTACCACCCCCCGCCCCCCCCCCCCTTTTTTTTTTTTTTAGAGAAAATACCTTAACTTGTACCTTTTGGTCTTAGGCATTCGTTTTTTGTTGGAAAGTAGATGTGCTACATAATATGCAAGGGTGGATTTAGGAATGTCCCTGGGAGTATTAAATTTAAACTCCCTAGGGAGAGTTAAGAGATGAGAGAAAAGGGAAAGGAGAGTAAGCATGTTATTGTGGGAAAAGCAGTAGAGGATGCAGAATTGGATTCTAGTTCTACTTTTCATTATGCACGTTACTTCTGCTGTCAGAGGTTTTGCTTCTTAAACTATAAAACTAGGATAGTGGGCCAAATATGACATGTCAGTGCTATAATTCCATGACTTTTTTTGGGGAATCAGAATTACAAATGGGATCCTAGCGCTGGTAAGTGGACATGATGAGTTTGATATTATGAATTGACATAATATCATAGTATCCTGGATATTATTATATTATCAAGGGAGCTGGTCTTATCCATAATATAAAGAATGATAATTTCATCAGAAGAAAGAAAATGCTTTAAGACTTGCCAAAGGGAAGGCATGGACCTCAGTATGGAAAGATATCCAGTGCTGTAAGTCTGGGCTAGGAGTGGGCCACGGGAATGGCCTATCAGCGTTTCAGTCAGGTATCTAGAGCTTATTAAAAGTATGTACTTTGAAGAACTGTCTTTTAAAAGTGATTTGTTTTAAATTTATCTTTAAAAGCTTTAGAGTATGTTGTGTGACTGAGTAGTTAATGAAGGTAACTACTGTTGTCACTTAGTGATGGTGTATCGTATATAATACTGAGCTTTGAGCTTCGTTTCATTTGCCTAATTTTCTCTTTAGTAGATTGATCCATTTGAATTTACCGTCAATTGTAGTTTTCTCCTTTGCTTCCTGTCTATGGTTTTCTTTCTCAAATACTGTCATAAAACTTTGCTAAGGTTTGTGTCCTCCTCTTCATCCCAGATGGCCCTCGTTCTGCAGGCTGGCGGGAACACATGGAACGGCGGCGAAGGTTTGAGTTTGATTTTCGAGATCGGGATGATGAACGGGGTTACCGAAGGGTGCGCTCCGGCAGTGGAAGCATAGATGATGACAGGGATAGCTTGCCTGAATGGTGCTTAGAGGATGCTGAAGAAGAAATGGGCACGTTTGACTCATCTGGAGCATTCCTGTCTCTAAAGGTAAGAAATTTGTTTTAAATATTATGACAGGTACTGACCTTCTTCCAAATCCAAATATGCTGTTAATCTTTGGCTTAATTTTCTTGCTACAGAAAGTACAGAAAGAGCCTATCCCAGAAGAGCAGGAGATGGACTTCCGGCCTGTAGAAGAAGGGGAGGAATGCTCTGATTCTGAAGGTAGCCATAATGAAGAAGCCAAAGAACCCGATAAGACAAATAAGAAGGAAGGAGAAAAGACAGACAGAGTAGGAGTTGGTAAGGCTCATTTTTGTCCTTTACTTAAAAAAAAAAAGAAATCAAACTAAAAGTTTCCTAAGTTGTTAATTTAAGATTATGTCATGTTACAGAAGCTAGTGAGGAAACCCCCCAAACCTCCACCTCATCTGCTAGACCAGGCACTCCTTCAGACCATCAGCCTCAGGAGGCACCACAGTTTGAGAGGAAAGAGGAACCCAAAACTGAGCAAATGGAAAAAGCTGAAGAAGAGAGTCGGACAGAAAATAGTCTATCAACCAAAGTACCCAGCAGGGGGGACGGTATGTATTTATGAGAGGCAACAAGCCAAACTTGGATTTTGCTGTGGCCAGTGATCACCGATAAGAGAGGCTTCTGTTTATGCCTCTTTGAACTGCTTCTAGTGGTAAATTATTGGAATAGATTATTTTACCAGTAAACCTTCTCAAACACTGATTCCCCTGTGTATCTATCTCAGAATTCATCAAAACAGAATTAGAAGCAGCAAAGTAGTATCATTTCCTAGGGTGCTATGATATAGCCACCCTGGTATCAGTCAGGCAGACTGAGTTTGGGATCCTCTGTGGTAGTTTGATTCCCATATCAAATTCCTTTTATGTAATAGCTATATGTGCATCCAGATGACACACCAGAATGCCATTGTTTCAAAAGAGGCCAAGATGAATCTGTGCAAGTCCATCACCTTTGCTGGAGAATAAGCTTAAAGTGTATCTTCTTCTCCAGTGTCATTATATTGATTTTAAGTTGCTCATATACTTTAGTAGGTAATATTAATGTTCATTCCCATGTTTCTTTCTGGACATAAAATGACAGTATAATGCCTGATATTGAAAGGTGAATTGATTTATTCATCATAAAAATTCACACCCTTTAACATGGCCTAAGAGACCTTGCATGACCTGGCATCTGCCTCCATCCATGCAGTTTCAGCACTAACTCTCTCTACTTTGTACTCACCAGCTTCACAGCCTGTTAGGTCCTGAAATGTGCCTTGTTCTCTTGCCTTTGTGCCTTGGCATATGCTGTTCTCTGTGCCTGAAGCTCTCCCACCCCAAGTTCCCAAGTGTCTTCTCTTTCTTCTTAAACAACCAGCACTGTTTCTAACATAGCAATACCATATTATAAAGATCTGTTTATTCTCTTTTTTGCCCAATAAATACTATTTTGATAACTTGAACCAAGGATTTTTTGTTTTTCAGTTTTTTATGTCTATCATAAAGCTGAATGAATGAATTCAGCAAGTATTTGAATCTACTTTATATACAAGGCACCATGGGACTTTGTACATTTTGAGACCTCTTTCCTTTTTCAGTTATGATGTCCGCCCCCCCCCCCCCCCAAATTACTTGTGGTTCATACTCTTAAATGTACATGCCTGGGGCCTTACTCCAGGAGATTTTAGGGTGGGGTCTAGACATGTCTATTTTGGGAAAGCTGCATAGGTGGCGTTAAAGATCGAAATTCTAGATTTATAGTCTCTGGGGGAAATAAAGCATGTGTATATCAATAACCTAGGACAAAAAGTAATGATAGGAATTCATGATTGGCAGACTCCTGGAATGCTTCAGGAAGCAAGTGTCTTTGAGCTTGTCTTGGAATAATAAGTAGAATTTGGAGGTAGGTGTAGCTGGATGAATTAGGAGAGGGCATTCCAGTACTAGGTAGCAGTGAAAGCTACAGTGAGGAAGTAGGACTGATCCAGGTATGGGCAGGAAATCAACTCCTGTTTTTATTTACATGAATTTTGAGGTGTGAAAAGGAGGCTTGTGGGAAACGCGGTTGGAACATATATTTGACAGCTCTCTGTGTAGGGTAGGTTGTGATGACAGATGGGCTGCTCTGTGACCTGTTGGTGTCCTGAGCAGCCACTGTGATGTAGGCAGAGCACTTGTAAAGGGAGGTAGTGGCAGGTGAGATTTCAAAGTAGAAATTGGCAGGACATAGTTACTGTTGTATATCAGGGCAAAGAGGAGGGAAGAGTCAAAGATGAGTGAGGTGCCTGAGAGGATTATGGTATCTTTAACAGAAAAAGTGGAAGTTGAGGAGCACATTTGGGAGGGGAGAGAACAAATTCAGTTATGAACATTGAGTCTGAGGTGTTGATGAGAAATTAGATAGAGATGGCGAGAGAGGAGTTGTGAGTGAGGGGACTGTAGCTCAATGGGAAGAGTTTAGGGCCACAGAGAGAATGAAAATTTAAAAGATTACACTTGTTAGGGGTGAGATGAATTGGACTGAGAATAGAACATGGATAATTCCTATTTTTAGAGGGTAGATAGAGAAGCTAGAGAAAAATCTTGAGAGGCAAGAATAGAGTGCAGGAAAATGAAGGAAGGAGAATGTTCCAGTTTAGAATTGGGAAGATAATGTCAGACTAAGGTTAGGTGATGGGGACTAGGAAGAGCTCTAGTGGATTTGGGGACTTTGGGTCACTGCTTATCTTTGGGAGAGAAGCTTTTCTGGGGGCTTGGGAGTGGAAGTCACATTGTAGCAGTGTGGGTGGTGGTGAAGTAGAGACAGGTTGTATAGACTGTCCTATTAAGAAGTTTGGCAAAGAAAGGATAGAGTGAGAGGAACACGAATTTGCAGAAGCTATCTGTAATTGAACAAACAAGGTTTCAAAGGGGAAACTGCAACTGTATCTAATTACTTCCATCCCCCTTTCCTTCTTAAGAACCTGCATACTGAGAGGTTAGAAATAGGAACCAAGACACAACCTCTTTTGCAGTCTTTATTCTTATTGCAAAGAACCTCCTACACTGTACAGGTAGACTCCGAGAGCTTTTTGTTATCCTACAAAATGTGTTGCATTGAATTATGTTAATAATAACTCGAAATAGGTACTTATTCAAAATAACTGCAGATATTTTTAATAAAGGTTTTTATGCTGAGATGTGGCATCTTCGAGGACATTTGCAGTGCTGTTTAAATTGTCTTTACTATTCAGAGACATGATGTAAGGAAGGGATTGGACTGATTCTGTTTGTTTTCAGGAGGTAGACCTATAACTATTGGGTAGATGCTCTAGTGATACAGGTTGGCACTGTAAAAGGCCTTTCTGGATACCTTTTTTTTTTTTTGCGGTATGCGGGCCTCTCACTGTTGTGGCCTCTCCCGTTGCGGAGCACAGGCTCTGGACGTGCAGGCTCAGCGGCCATGGCTCACGGGCCCAGCTGCTCCGCGGCATGTGGGATCTTCCCGGACCGGGGCACGAACCCGTGTCCCCTGCATCGGCAGGCGGACTCTCAACCACTGCGCCACCAGGGAAGCCCTGGATACCTTTTAATCTTATTTGTTGTCATCCTATGCAGGTACTTCTGTCATTCTAGGGAGGAATACTACACTTCTCCATAAGAGGGAGCAGCAGTGTTCATGACACGGTTCACATATCTGTTGAGCCCATTTAGTAAGCTGTCCAACTTGATAGTTATTTTTCATAAGAGTCTCTATATTTTATTTTATTATTATTATTATTTTTTTTGTGGTATGCGGGCCTCCCTCTGCTGCGGCCTCTCCCGTTGCGGAGCACAGGCTCCGGACGCGCAGGCCCAGCGGCCATGGCCCACGGGCCCAGCCGCTCCGCGGCATGTGGGATCTTCCTAGACCGGGGCGCGAACCTGGTTCCCCTGCATCGGCAGGCGGACGCGCAACCACTGCGCCACCAGGGAAGCCCGAGAGTCTCTATATTTTAAAGGATTTTTATCTGTCTACATTTTTTTCCTCTAGAAATGATTCCTGGTGTCCAGCAGCCCCTGTCACAGATTCCTTCAGATACAGCCTCTCCTCTTCTCATCCTTCCACCTCCTGTTCCCAATCCTAGTCCTGCCCTCCGGCCAGTTGAAACGCCGGTCGTAGGTGCTCCTGGTATGGGCAGTGTTTCCACAGAGCCAGATGATGAAGAGGGTCTCAAACATTTGGAGCAGGTACAAATTACGTAATCTTTTTTTTTTCCCCTCTCGAACTGCCATAAACATTGAAAAGCATTAAATGAATATTCAAAAATGGAACTTTTGTGCACTAGGTTTTGTGTACTGAAATAGTTGTTTTTATGTCTAGTATTTATTTTTATGAATAATTGTCTTTCAAATCATTTCATGCTTTTAAGTTTCTGCTGTGTAGAGTCATTATATCAGGTTATTTTTTGCTCTTCTGAGGTTGCCCTTAGCTGTTTGCTTTTCTTTTTCCTTTTTGGAAATTAATGGAATGCCAAAAATGGCGAATACAAGGCAGCTGTGGATAGGCACTGTGTCTTCTATTTTTTGCCTAAAGTGTAACAGGGAAAATAGTTAAACTCTCAGGATATTACCATCGTATTCATGTCTCTAGAGTTCCCTAAGATTTTATATACTATTGTTTATATGTAAAGTAAATGATAATTTGCTTTCTACAAAAGAAATTCTCTTTTCTTCAGGGTGGAGTGGTTGGTGGCAGGAAATGTGGAAGAAAGGAAGAAAGGGGACAGTGTCTTAGTAAAACTTGTAAAAGATTTTATTTGTAATTGTTTTAATTGAACCTTTTGATCTGTTAATGCTCATGTTTTTAATAGGTTTAGTTTGTATAACTTAGGATTGTTTGTTTAAATGGCACTCTTAAAGTGTGTTGATTAGAAGCTTGGGCTTTGATCCATACCAGCTTGTGTTTCAGTCTCATTTGGGTTTGCTTAATAATTTTGAGACCTTGAGCAAGACTTGACACCCTCTGAGCCTTAGTTTCTCCCTCTATAAAATGGGGGTAGTACCTATTTCATGGCATGTTGGACGAATTAAATTGTTGCCTGCTGCGTTATTTGTACAATGCCTCTCACAGATCAAGTAGTCCAAAAAAAGGCAGACAATTTTTATATGTACAAGTATTAATTTAGGATCATTTGTTTCCACAGTTCATTTTTTAATTTTTCCCTTAGCAAGCTGAGAAGATGGTGGCTTATCTACAAGACAGTGCACTAGATGATGAGAGACTGGCATCAAAACTGCAAGAGCACAGAGCTAAGGGAGTCTCAATTCCATTGATGCATGAAGCAATGCAGAAGTGGTATTACAAAGATCCTCAGGGAGAAATTCAAGGTAGGTTGTTCCATTCTACTTTATGTACAGAAGTATGCCATTACCTCCAGATTCTGTAGGATGGTAATTATTTAACATTAATTTGCATACTAGTAGAACAAAAGTCAGTGCTACCAGCTTTCTTCATATATAGAAGGCTTGTTTATAGGTTCCCTCCATTGTACTTTACAGTTTCAGTGATGGGAGGGAGTCTAGTGAAAACAATTTGACTACAAGGCAGAATGTGATGACTGATATGATAGGGTTGTAAACAGTATGCTTAAGACACCCTCATTTCTGGCATGCCAGGTATTAACTAGGCAGTTGAGTTTCGTACATTCACTGTATTTCAGTCTCCCTACCATAAAAAAAGATGATGGCAGCCATCTTGGAAAACCTTGGTTGAATGTTTCACTGAAGTGGAGTTGATATCATAAATGATGAAGAACTATTTAAAATATCTGAAAAAAGAGTACCATATTATAAACTAATTGTTTAAAATATGTGTATGGTGCATAAGTTAGATTAGAATGGGGAGAGAATGCTGTGAAGGACATTGGTTGATTTTTCATTTCTGCTTTTGAAGTTTTTGCTTATAACCTGAAATTGGTTGTTCACTGTATTAGTGTCAGTTTCATGATAATGTTTTACCAAGTACAGCCTGTGACCTCTCTCTAACATCATTATTCCCTTTCTATCCTCACTCTCCCTACCGTGCTTTATTCTTCTTCATAGCACCTGTCACTACCTGGCACTGTATATATTTGTTCATGATCTCTTTACATGCCTGTAGAATCTGTTGTAATTAAAACATATACAGGTATGTGTTTTAATTTACTCTGAGATAATTATAGCTTCACAAGTAGTTGTAAGAAATAATATAGAGATTCCATGTACCCTTTACCCAGTTTCCCCCAGTGGTAACCTCTGACAAAACTGTAGAACAATATCACATCCAGGATATTTTGTTTTTTTGTTTTTGTTTTTTTTAAATTTTATTTATTTTTGGCTGTGTTGGGTCCCCATTGCTGCACACGGGCCCTCTCCAGTTGTGGCAAGCGGGGGCCACTCCTTGTTGCGGTGCGTGGGCCTCTTATTGCGGTGGCCTCTCTCGTTGTGGTTCACGAGCTCCAGGCACGTGGGCCTCAGCAGTTGTGGCATGCAGGCTCAGTAGTTGTGGCTCACGGGCTCAGTAATTTGGCTCACGGGCTCTAGAGCGCAGGCTCAGCAGTTGTGGCGCATGGGCCCAGCTGCTGTGCGGTATGTGGGATCCTCCCAGACCAGGGCTTGAACCCGTGTCCGCTGCATTGGCAGGCGGATTCCCAACCACTGCGCCACCAGGGAAGCCCCAGGATATTGACATTGATATTGTCAATGTCAGATATTGATACAGTCAAGATTCAGAACAGACTCTGAACAGTCTTTAACAGAGCAAAAGTTTTAAATTTTGATGAAATGCAATTGATCAGTTTTTTTCTTTTATGGATTGTGCTTTGGGTATTAAGAACTCTTTGCCGAGCTTCACATCCCAAAGGTTTTTTCCCCAAAAAATCTATAGCTTTATGTTTTACACTTAAGTTGGTGTTCCATTTTGAGTTAATTTTTATATAAGGTATGGGACTTAGGTCAAGGTTTATTTTTTTTGCCTGTGGATGTCCAGTTGTTCTGGGACCTTTTGTTGAAAAGTCTGGCTTTCCTCTCCTGAATTGTTTTTATACTTTTGTCAAAGTTTAGTTGAGCATATTTGTGTTGGTCGATTTCTGGGTTCTTTATTCTTTTTTTTTTTTTTTTTTTTTTTTTGTGGCCACACTGCATGGCTTATGGGATCTTAGTTCTCCGACCAGGGATTGCACCCATGCCCACTGCAGTGGAAGCGCAGAGCCCTAACCACTGGACTGCCAGGAAATTCCCTGGGTTCTTTATTTGATTGTTGTGTCTGTTCCTCCACCCGATACTATGTAGTCTTGGTTACCATAGCTATAGAGTAAGTCCTGAAATTGGGTAGACTGATTCCTCTTATCAAAAGAGCATTTAGTTTTTCTAGTTTGCTTTTCCATATAAGTTTTTGAATAATCCTGTCTATATTTACCAAAAATCTTGCTGAGATTTTAATAGGGATTATGTTAAACCTCTATATCATTTTTTTAAAATTTTATTTTATTTTTGGCTGCATTGGGTCTTTGTTGGTGCATGCAGGCTTTTCTCTAGGTGTGGTGAGAGTGGGCTACTCTTTGTTGCAGTGCGCAGGCTTCTCATTGCGGTGGCTTCTTGTGTTGCGGAGCACTGGCTCTAGGTGCGCAGGTTCAGTAGTTGTGGCACACAGGCTTAGTTGCTCTGCGGCATGTGGGATCTTCCCGGACTAGGTCTCGAACCCATGTTGCCTGCATTGGCAGGTGGATTCTTAACCACTGTGCCACCAGGGAAGCCCCCTCTATATCATTTTGAAGAGAATTGACATCTTTACCATGTTGAGTCTTCCCATCCATGAACATAGTATGTCTCTCAGTTTATTTAGATCTTTGATTTCTTTCATTAGCACTGTGTGGTTTTCAACATAGATTCTGTACATGTTTTGTTGAATGTATACCTAAGTATATGATTTTTTTGAGCAATTGTATATTTTATATTTCAGTATCTGTTCACTGCTACTATATAGAATTGAGTTTTAGATGTTTGTCTATTCTGTGACATTGCTGAGCTCACTTATTAGTTCTAGGAGTTGTTTCATTAGAGTCCATAGGCTTTTCTGTGTAGACATTATTATTGTCATCTGCAAACAGGGACAGTTTTCTTTTTTCATTTCCAATATGTATGCCTCTTATTTCCTTTCGTTGCCTTACTGTATGTTCCAACATTGTGTTGAATAAGAGGGGTGAGAGCTGACATACTTGCTTTGTTTATCCTACTTTCCTATCTTAGGGGGACCTTTAATAATAATTAAGTGGTAATGTTAGCTGTTGAGTTTTTGTAGGTACTGTTTATCAAGTTAAGGAAGTAACCTTTATTTTGAGAGCTTTTACCATGATCGGATATTGGATTTTGTCAAATGCCTTTTCAGCATCTGTTGATATGATCATGTGAATTTTCTTTAACCAGTTAAATATGGTAGATTACATTGACTGGTTTTTGAATTTTGAACCAGATTTGCATCCTTGGAATAAACTCCATTTGGTCATGCTGTGTAATGCTGAATCTTACTCAGTAATATATTGTTAAGGATTCTTGTGTCTCTGTTCCTAAAGGATATTTTGTAGTTTTTTTGGTTTTTTTTTTTTTTGGTATTCTCATTGTCTGGTTTTGGTATAAGGGTAATATTAGCTTCATAAAATGAACTGTCAATTATTTCCTCCCCTTCTGTTTTATGGAAAAGATTGTTTAGAATTGGTGTTGAGTGTGTGTGTGGTGGGGGGAGGTGGTTTTTTTAAATAGTTTGTACCTCTTAACTACCCCTATATTGCCCCTCTCCCCTTCCCTCTTCCCACTGGTAACCACTAATTTGTTCTCTATGTCTGTGAGTCTGTTTCTTTATGGTTATATTTACTAGTTTGTTGTATTTTTTAGATTCCACATGTAAGCGATATCATACAGTACTTGTCTTTCCTTGATTTATTTCACCAGTCTGTCCACGTTGTTGCAAATGGCAAAATTTCATTCTTTTTTATGGCTGAGTAGCATTCCATTATATATATATATATATATATATATATATATATATAAATATATATACCACATTGTCTTTATCCATTTATTCTAAGTGTTGATGGACACTTAGGTTGCTTCCATATCTTGGCAATTGTACATAATGCTGCTGTAAACATAGGGGAGCGTGTTTCGAATTAGTGTTTTTGTGTTTGTTTTGTTTTTTTGATGTATATACCCAGGAATGGAATTGCTAGGTTACATGATAGTTCTATTTTTAGTTGGTTTTTTTGTTTGTTTGTTTTTGTTTTTGTTTTTTTGCGGTACGCGGGCCTCTCAC
>NC_041215.1:132267097-132279172 GCF_002837175.3 Physeter macrocephalus | reverse complement strand
GCTCCAGACGTGCAGGCCCAGCGGCCATGGCTCACGGGCCCAGCCGCTCCACGGCGTGTGGGATCCTCCCGGACCGGGGCACGAACCCGTGTCCCCTGCATCGGCAGGCTGACTCCCAACCACTGCACCACCAGGGAAGCCCTATTTTTAGTTTTTTGAGAAACATCCATACATTTGCCACAGGATGTTAATTCTTTAAATGTTTGGTAGAATTCTCCAGGTGGAGACTTCTTTTTTGGAATTTAAAAGTTACAAATTCAATATCCTTAATAGTTACAGGACTATTTAAATTATCTATTTACTATGAATGAATTGTGGTAGTTTGTGTTTTTTGATGAATTGGTCCATTTCATCTAAATTTATGTGTTGAGAGTATTCCCTTCTTTATTCTCTTATTATCTTTTTGATAAAAGTGTTCCCTTATTATCTTTTTAATGTCTGCAGTTTCTGTAGTGGTAATCCGCAGTTTCATTCTTGATATTGGTAATTTGTTCATTTCTCTTTTTCTCTTTGTAAGTCATGCTAAAGATTTGTTAATTTTACTGATCCTTTCAAAGAATCAGCTTTTATTGATTTTTTCCACTGTTGTTTTTGTTTTTAATTTCATTGATTTCTGCTCTTATCTGTATTATTTCTTTCCTCCTGCATCTTAGGGTTTATTTTTGCTATTTTTCTAGATTCTTGAGGTGGGTGCTTATATTATTGATTTGAGACTTTTTTCTGATGTAAACATTTAATATTATATATGACTCTCTCAGAGCTTATTTAAACTGCATACCACAAATTTTGATATATGTATTTTCATTGAGTGTATTTTTTAAAAATTTCTCTTGAGATTTCCACTTTTACCTATGTAGTATTTAGAAGTGTGTAGTTTAGTTTCCAAGTGTTTAGAGATTTTCTAACTTTCTGTGTATGATTTCTGGTTTGATTTTGTTGTTGTCGAAGAACACACTGTATACGATTTCAGTTTTTAAAAATCTGTTGAGATTTATTCACGGTCCAGAATATAGTCCGTTTCGCTGTATGTTCTGTGGGTACTTGAAAAGAATGTGTATTTTGCTATCTTTGGAGTGTTCTGTGAATGTCAATTAGATCTTATTGGTTGATGTGGTGTTGAATTCTGTAGTCTTTCGGATTATCTGTCTAGTTGTTCTATAAGTTGTTGAACTCTTCAACTTTAATTTTGGATCTGTTCTGTGTCTCTTTTCAGCTATCAGATTTTGCTTCATATATTTCGCAGTTTTGTTTGGTGCATACATTTTGGTGGATTGACCCTTTATTATTATATAATGTCCCTCTGTGTCTCTGGTAATTTTCTTTGCTCTGAAGCCTATTTTATTAAATACTAATATAACCACTTGAGCTTTCTTTTGATTAATGTTTGTTTGATATATCTTTTTCTGTCCTTTCATTTTATACCTGCCTATATTGTTATATTTTAAGTGACTTTCTTGTAGATAGCCTGTAATTGGGTCATGTTTTCAATTGTATATATTGGGCCATCTTTCTTGTTGCTCGCTTCTTTAGCTCCAAATTTGGGAAGTGTGAGGTAAAATGAAAACCCAGGGAATTCACCACCAGCTGGTTCCTCAGGCTTCAAGGCCTCTAGTCAGTCTGCTGCCTTCTCTCTACCTGTAGGAGTCTTTTTGTTTGTTTGTTTTATGTGTAACGTCCAGGGTTTTTAGTTGTATTTGGCAGGAGGAGCAGGGAGAAGTACATCTACTCCACCTTCCCAGAGGTGGAGGTTCCAGGGCTTGGTTTTGTTTACTGCTGTGTCTTCCTGCCTGGACCTGTGTGACTGGTGTTCAGTAAATAGTTGCTGAATCAATGGTTATTGATAGTGAGTTTGTTAATTTTATGTATAAAATATTCAGTTATTTCTTATTGTGAAACATCTAGAGAATGTTAGTTTTTTTTTTCCCTTACCAAAGCCAGATTTAGTCTTTCCCTAGATAAATAAATTATAATTTTTCTTAATTTAATTCATTATTGTTTATATTTTGCCTAACCTCCAGTAAACTCTAACAGAAAATGAAAATTAGAGAAGAGCATATTCAGCCCTGCATATTTATTTCTCTGTGCTACAAAGTCTAACAAACACTAACTCTTTTTAGTGTTATGCTTTTCTGATAAATGAACTTTAGAGATTGAGTGAGTTGGAGACAATTATGCTCCTTAAAATAATTAAAACACTGCTGAGAAATTGGGATGTGTAGACATAGGCTTATTTCTAAATTGTTTCTATAGTATTTTATTAGTTTGAGGCCTGTTCACCACTTTTTGTGATAAATTAAATTAAGATGTTATACAAGATATTTGATAGGTGCCACCTGAAACAAATTGTTACCTCTGGGTGAGGATCAGAACCTGGAAATATATTTTTCCTCTTTAGCTTGAAAGGATTCTTACTGCCTTTCTGTTTAATTAATGCTATTTTAGGTCCCTTCAATAATCAGGAGATGGCGGAATGGTTTCAGGCGGGCTATTTCACTATGTCTTTGTTGGTGAAGAGAGCATGTGATGAAAGCTTCCAACCTCTTGGTGATATCATGAAAATGTGGGGAAGGGTTCCTTTCTCTCCTGGACCAGCTCCCCCTCCTCATATGGTAAGTACCTTACGCTTCACCCAGAACACATAGTGGACACAGAAGCACTTGCTTCTCTTTGTAAATAGATGTTACATCTAATGAAGAAGAAACTAGTTCCTTGCAAGTGATTAACTGAAATGGCAATGGGAAGTCTGAGTCAGAGACTACATACCTAGCTATAATGATCTTTTCAAAACTCAAATACCTGTGTACCTGTGCCCGTCCTTCTCTCTCTCTCTCTCTCTCCCTCTCTCTCTCTCTCTCTCTCTCTCTCTCTCTCTTTCTCTTTCTCTCTTTCTCTCTTTCTCTCTTTCTCTCTCTCTCAAGAAACAGAATCCAGCAATAGCTTTCCAGCAGGTGTTGAAAGAAGAACTTCTTATCCTGGCTTCCATACCAGGTCATGCATGTTCTGGCTCCTTACCTTTTTAAGTTCATTTCAGAGCTTTTACCTTTATCTGCTGTGCTTCAACACAATTGACTTAGACTTTCTTGTTGCCTCTAGTTAGAATGCACATTCTCCTCTCCATTTATTTGCCTCTTGCTTTCTGACTTCTGGAGTTCTTAAATTTGAGTTTTGCCTTAAAGCAAATGTTACTAATATAAAATTCCATTGCTTCAGAATATTTTGAAGACTTTCATTTTTTTAACATTCGTTATTGATATTTTAACTAAAAATTAGATCATAACGTAACCCTTCTAGTATGCTGACCCTGGAGTGCCTTTGAAGGGGAAGTCTTATTTTGCAGCTGCTCCTGGGCCTCTCCCTGTTTAGTTCCTTTTCGGGGGCTTTGGATCTGTGCCTCTCTTTTGCTTCTCCAGGTTGGAGTGTCTGGTTGCTGGCCATAGTCAAAAGTGGCCATAGTCAAAAGTGGCCATAGTCAAAAACCTTTAGTGTGAACACTGGATTTCTACAGTAATATCCATTGATTTACTCACCAATTATATATTGAAGATCTGTGCCAGGGCTGTGTTAGGTTCTTACGTGATGAAGATGAATAAGTCAGTCACAACATCTGTAGCCAAGAGAGTTCAAAGTGAGAACAGTGGTTACCAAACTTCTGACCACAGCCCACAGGGA
This sequence comes from Physeter macrocephalus, assembly GCF_002837175.3. Lineage (NCBI taxonomy): Eukaryota > Metazoa > Chordata > Mammalia > Artiodactyla > Physeteridae > Physeter > Physeter macrocephalus. The sequence goes on along the minus strand of NC_041215.1, from coordinate 132,275,503 downwards.
AAAAAAAAAAAAAGATTTTTATGTCACTACTCTGTACACTTATTAATGTGCAGGTATATCTGAAACAAGTTTCACAAAACATTTGGTGCCATGTACATATTTTCTTTCCGTTTCTTTTTTTTATTTTTCCAATATGTAAATGTTGATCTTGAACTTGTAATTGATTTCACAATCCATTGACGGGTTGAAACCTCCTGTAGTTTGGAGAGCAATGAAAATTGCTAGGTGAGGGGAATTATTCCTGGCATTTCTGTTGTAAATCCAAAGAAAAATTGTATTGTGTATTACTGTATATAAATTGTATTTTTACCACTTACTCAGAAATTGGGATGGGTTTTTATCTTGCATGTTTCAGCGCTGAAAGCTCATCACTTGGAGCTTGGCATGCTTGCTCTAATCCATTTCCTGACTTCCAATTATAGGGGCTGAGCCTCAGTCAGACCCACTTAAGGGGAAAATCCATGGGAAGCTCTGCTTCCTGTCAGGTATTGCCTTTGCCCTTAAGTTAATTTTAGACTAACCTAGTGTAGCTTCTATCCGTGAATATTTAATAAGAAAGAAAAATGTCCTTGAATTTCAGATGAACCTCACCTCAAGTAAAATCATATATCAAATGTTTTTTTCCAAACTATAATCAGTGTGCAATAAGGATATAAACTGTTCACTAATGATTTGTCTAAATTTAGTCTGTTATCCTTATGCTTTTATTTCTACTATCTTTACTTCACTTTTCTTTTTTTTTCCACTATTAGCCTTCCAAAATTTAAATTCCAGCTGTGTTATTTGACATATAAGCTAAAAAACAGGGTTTTACTACAGCTTATTTAAAAAAAATTTTTTTTTTTTTTTTGGCTGTGTTGGGTCTTAGCTGCAGTGTGCGGGATCTGCAGTGAGGCACGTGGGCTTCTGTCTAGTTGTTGCGGGCTCCAGGATGCGTGGGCTCTGTAGTTTGCGGAACGCGGGCTCTCTCGTTGAGGCACGTGAGCTCAGTGGTTGTGGCGTGCGGGCTTAGTTGCTCCGCCGCATGTGGGATCTTCTCCGACCAGGGATCGAACCCACGTCCCCTGCATTGGAAGGCAGATTCTTTACCACTGGACCACCAGGGGAGTCCCAACTACAGCTTATTTTTAAACTCATGGTGTATTAATAGCAATAGAAACACCTAATTTTTGGATAGAGAGTTAAACAGTTTTCAAAGCTCTTTTATATTCCATTTAATTTTAAATTTCTCATCCCGTTTAAGAAGACATACTTATACACTACCTCCCTGTAATTGTTATGTGTCATTATAAAATCCTACCATAAGATTTAATTTTACTCCTTTCTGTTTTCTCCTACTTCTCTAATTTCTCCATAATCTCCAAATTTATAAATCACTTTTAAGATTGGGAGAATTATACATTTTTTTAGTTACAGTAATAACTCTGGAGTACAGTACAACATTCAGCTTCAAGGGCAGGAGGGGAGAACAGCAGCTCAATAAGGAACCTTTCTCACCTTAGGGAATCTCTTCTAATGCTGACACCACCTTCTTCCACTAGATGGCACTAGTTTCTAAAGATGCCTGATTTTTTTTTTTTTTAAATAGGTGTTTTGGGTTTGGGGTGTAAAGGTGGGGCGGGATGTGAAGGTCTAGGATTCATTTTCCTTTCAGATGTAAGTACTAAATTGCTTTTAGGCTCTTTCAGTTTATTCAGTGGTATTTCTTTCCTTCACCCCTTTACTCCCAGGGAGAGTTGGACCAGGAACGACTGACCAGGCAGCAGGAACTCACAGCCTTATACCAGATGCAGCACCTCCAGTATCAGCAGTTCTTAATACAGTAAGAGCAGTAATGCGGTTGGGTGCACTGCAGCACCAGAAGGGCCTTTAGATATAATCTGCTCCCAAATTTCACTGTTTACAGCAGAAAACTAAATAGGATACTTCAGTCATCAAATCCAGCTAGTGGCATGTTACCGCTATACAGTCTAAGTTTGGTCTTACCTTGTTTCTTAAATACCAGAAGTTTGTAGAAGATGACACATAACTATAATTTTGCAATATCTTTAGCTCTAAAGCAAGAATCAACAAACATTTTAAGAACTAAGTGTCTTCTAAATGGCTCAACTTTGAATGCTGCAGAGAAAAAACAGATGAGGGGGCAGGAAAGAAGTAAAAGTTTATACTATTAGTAGTGGTATGGAATGATGGTAGAGTCACTTAGGTTGTGGGTCCCTTTCATAGAAGAAGTAAGATTTGTTATCATCTGGTGCAGAGGTTGGCAAACTGGCTGGCTTCCTGTTTTCATAAGCAGAGTTTTATTGGAACAGAGTCATACCCATTTGTTTGTGTATTATCTATGGCCACTTTTGCACTACAGAGGCAGAATTGAGTAGTTGTGAATGTCCTGCAAAGCCCAAAATATTTACTGTCTGGCTCTTTACAGAAAAAAAATTGTCCACCTCTGATCTAGTGAAAAAAAATCTTACCTAAAATTTTCCAAGCTGAAACGTATAAATTTGAGGATTTTTATACAAGTGATTTTATTTTTGCAAAAAGTTCGTCATGTGGAAATAGCTGTTAGTTTGAATCTGTTTTATTTCTCACTTGTTTTCTGATAAAAGGCTACTATCATCTTAAGGGAACGTTCCAGTTTTGGGCATTTCATTAATTTTTTTTTTTTTCCTGTTCTTTTTTCAGAAGCATGCCATCTATTAGTTCAGTTCTTTCTAAAATAAAGTACAGAACTGTTTGTGTGACTATTATGAAGAATTGTAAAAATATATTTGATAGCTATTTCTAATGGTGTTTTTTGTTGGGGGGGCCTGAACTTTGTCTTTTAATGTCTCAGTAAAGTGAACTAAATGTGGATAGACAGGTTATACTGTATTTTACTTTTTGAAGACAACAATATGCACAAGTTCTGGCTCAACAACAGAAAGCAGCACTGTCTTCCCAGCAGCAGCAACAGTTGGCACTTCTTCTCCAACAGTTCCAGGCACTGAAGATGAGGTTGGTGGTCGTTTCCATGATGTGTCACATTGTGTGTGTGTGTTTTAAAGAAAGAGAGGAAAGGACATTTTTTGTGTGTAAAAATAGAATATAGTTTTTAAAAATAATAATAATTAAGTAAAGCATTTATTTGGTCTTTTTACTCAGAGGATAAATTTTGAATAATAACCAAAGAATACTAAGAACGCTTGAAAAGCAGTGTAGGCTCATGGAATCAGCAACAACAAAAAAATGTAGTCGAGAAGTTTAATCTCATTTTTACCTGTGATGTCTCAAGAAAGATATTAACAACGCCACACAGGGTTAAAATTTTCCAGACACAAAAGCCATTAAGGTAGGTCTAAGGAAAAGGAAATTATGCTAAAAGTCTTAAATTCCTGCTGTTTCAAGTTAACATTCAGGGTAGTATGTGTTGTGTCTCCTACAAGGAGATGGGCAAGGTGGTAGGTCTCCTGCATGCCTCCTGCAGAGGTGTCAGTCACTGCTGTTAAAAACTTTACTGTCCAGTTTAACCAGAACCTTTTATATTTCTCTTTTGAGCCATAACCAATTCTGCAGGTAGGCAGGTTAGGTGTTCAGGTCTCCATTTTAAAGATGGGCAAACTGGGACTCAGAGTGGCTAAAGGACTTGGTTGACATAATACACAGAACACTTCAGAGACAGAATTAAAATGCAGACCTTTTGACTTAAGGTCTGTGAGTTTTTTCATGATAACATGCTGCCTCTGTGACTCTTATTGAGATATTCTGGATTTTTTAAAGACAGTAGGCATATCCATTATTTGTAAATCAAAATTTGCTAATACCTCGAGGGTCCAGAAGTGTGATTACCTTGCCTCTATCCTTTTTCCTTTCCTAAATGTTTTGGTAGTGTTATGTTTTAGTTAAAACAATGAAGTTTTCTGGCCAAATAACCTCAGAGACCTACAAATAATCTGGAAATATCTCTTTATTTTCGTGGATGACAAGAACAAGTTAATTTTCTAATTTCCCTTTTGCAGAATATCTGATCAGAACGTCATTCCCTCAGTAACTAGGTCTGTGTCAGTGCCAGATACTGGTTCTATCTGGGAACTCCAGCCAACAGCCTCACAGCCTACAGGTAAAACCTTAGATTGGCCTTTAGTATAGCTCCAAGGATTTAGACTCGTATAACTTTTATAATTCAGTTTTTTAAAAATATATCAGTTTTTCAACGTGTTTTGTATTGGATATTAATAAAAAGTGAGGTTTTTGTTTTGTTTTGTTTTGTTTTGTTTTAAATAGACCCCAGCTATTGAAAATAGCTGTAAAGGAGTTGCTGGAAATTACTTAGTAGATAGGTTTCTTGAACTTGAGTCAGCCTCTCTTTTTTTATGTTGTTCTAACCACTGTAGAAAAGTCTTTTGAATTGTTTTTATTCTCTTCACCAGAGTGAGAAAAAGCGTAAGTTAAAAACCTAAGTAATGATGATCTATTCTTTTGAGTCGAGGGTTGATGAGTAGTTTAACACTGCAGGTACCCAGAAATTTTGGGAGTAGAAAAGGCTACCCTTACCTCGTTCACTCATCTTTTTGCATCAAATTGGAAAATTTAGGGCTGGGATTTTTGAAACATTTTGATATTGGTGCAACGCTTCTGTTTCTTAAGGTCTGATCCATGCAGAGGTGTGGGTAGTTTGAACCATGGGTAGTCCTTACAAGAGGTAAGGACCATGGGCACTGATGGAGTTTTCTTTGAGCCATTGAGCCATTCATGTCCTAGTTCTCTTGCTGACGTTGACCCTGGGGATTATGGCAGGAGAAGGACTGATTGTTGTCTCTTATCAACTCAACTTCCCATGCTGTATGTACCTTGTTTTTTCTTGGGAGTCATTTATAGTTGTTAGGATGTTAAAATAGTCTTCACTTTTTGAAAAACTATAAATACCTTATTAAACATTTTCTCTCTTCAGGTATGAGGCAATTAAGTTCCTTTACAAACAGTTCATTGGTTTTATGCGGACAGTAATTTATAGTCCATAAATAGACTATAATAGGAATGTAGGAAATAGAGAATGCTGAAAAGTGGTGTCAGCAAACCTTACAGGCAATAGGAAAACAGGCTCAGAAGCCTTATCTGTTCATTTACTTTGATATCAGACCCTGTGCTGCCTTTCAGGTCAGCAGGACCCAGTGTCATTTGTGATACCTGCCTAGCCTTTCCAGAGTACTCCCAGCTCCAGCTGTTCTCTCTCTCTCTCTCTCTCTCTCTCTCTCTCTCTCTCTCTCCTCTCTCTCTCATTGAAATGCAATTCATGTAACATAAAATTAACCATTTTAAGATGAACAATTTAGTGGCATTTAATACATTCACAATATTGTGCAACCACTGAGTTCTCTCTAGTTCTACAGCCATACCTCTCTTAACCCCACTCTCCACTTCATATGCAGTAAGAAGTTGTGTGGCTACTGGAAATACCGTTGGCTTTGGGATCTGTATACACTGGGATTTAAATCCTGTCATGGCCATGTGCTTGCCATGTGTCCTTGGGAATGTTACAAAACTACCTCTGACCCTTATTAGCTTGTTCATCTGTAAAAATGGGGATATGAACAGATATGGGTTTTTTTGAGGATGAAATTAGTTCCCAATAAATGCCTGGTACTTTCTTCTAGATGTGTTGAAGGGTATTGATATAAACTAGAGCCCACTGGTAGTTCAGTCTACTTAGAAGCAGAACAGATATAGGTGATGGAGCTCATTCAGGGACAGGGAAACAGCTTTCTTCATTATGCTTCTGGATATTTAGCCATGTATGTAAGCTCTGATATGCCTCACTTTTTTCCCCTCATGTCTTATAGTTTGGGAAGGTGGTAGTGTATGGGATCTTCCCCTTGACACCACAACTCCAGGACCTGCCCTTGAACAGCTTCAGCAGATGGAGAAGGCCAAAGCTGCAAAGGTCTGAAACTCATTCTCCTGTAGCAGTGCATGCTTTCCAACTGCAGGTCGTAGACGTTTGTTTATTGATGTCTCTATTTCTCTAGCTACTTATACATGTTTCTTTTTCGTTCACGGCTACGTAGCTGGTATAAGCACATTCATACTGTCATTATTGTGCCGCCTTCTCCCCAAAAAGACCTCACAACAATTTAAAGTAACAAGTTTAAATTAAATCAATTAAAATTGGTTTGTCGACACATTAATGATCATGGTGGTACATTACGTTATTCGTGGTATAAATGCTTGTAAGATCGTAAGAAAATATCCACTACATAGCTTATTATAAGACCCTTGATCTGAGGCTTGAGTTCCCATATTGAATCTTTATGGTGGTGTTTGTTTACGCCTCTTAGTGCCGAAGACATGCAGCTGAAAAGCTCAACATTAATATTACATTCTGTGTTCTATTCACATCTTCTGGAGGAGCTAGGAATCTTGAATTTTGGTTTTAGTACTTGTCAGAAGAGGTTGTCTGTGAACACCTAGTGTTATTGAAATGACTTCTCGGTTCTCATGCCTCCGAGAGAATCTTGTTCCTATTTTATGTTTAGTGCATTCTTATCCCGAGATAGTGACAGTATCCATAGAGTGCCCAGAATATGAAATGAGTTCAGAGTCAGGATCTGTCTCCATATGAGTGACAGACCATAATTCAAACAATTCTTGAGTTTGTTCTTGTTCCATAGCACTTTGTGCTGGGAACACATAGATGATGAAAGTGTGCATTCGTGTGTGTGTGTGTGTGTGTGTGTGTGTGTTGGGGGTGTTGGGAAGATGATGACACAGGCAAATAACACAAGGAAGCACATGGGCCAGCTACCTAGCAGGAGAGGTGGGGATCAGGAATTGGGTGACACTTTGGATGGATGGTAATAACCTGAGCTGACTTCACTTGAAGGGTAGTAGGATTTAGCTCAGTTGAAGGGTTTTGGGTTGACAGAGTAGAAGGAGGTGAAAATTAAACTGCAGTTGGAGGAAACAAGACCTGTAAAGGCTAGAAGTGTATGAGAACATCCTGGCACAGGAAACAGTTAAATAATTTGGTCCAGTCTAGAGCTGGTGTGTCAGAGGAATAAATGATGAGAGAGATTAAAGAAGATGAGGCAGGCCAATCAGGAGGATCCTTGCCCGTGTCACGTTAAAGACTTAGGATTTATTTTCAAGGTGAGGGATGGTATTAAACGTAAGCCTGGGAGCGATTTTTTTGGTGGAGGTTGGATGTTGAACTGGGGACTCTGGGCAAAATAGGATGCTGGGAAGCCAGGTAAGAGACTGTTAGGAATGTGGATGAGAAGGTAAAGGCCTGAATTATATGTGTGGCAATAGGACTGGAGACTAGGGGCTGGATTTGACTAGTATTGGGGAATTATGCGTGATAGAGCTTGTTAAGTGGTTGGTCTTCAGATTTTAAAGAATTTCTGTAATTATTCAACAACATTGCAGTTGAAACCTTGTTAGACACATCGTTAGATCTTCAATCAGAAAATCCTTTGTAGGGGTGAACAAAGAAATGCCATCCCAAGAGAATTCTGATGTTACTCTCAACACAGGCCACTCTCCCACATATAGGAGATGTGCAGTAGTAGTGTGGAGCGAAGAGACAGGTAAAAGTAGGGGTGAGTGCATCCAGCTTAGAAGAGCATAAAACTTTCTGGTTACTATGACATAGCAGAGCTTAGAGCTCTCACAGAGCTGCTTTCATCACCCACTTGCACTACACGTAACTGAGTGAATGGTAGTGTCTCCACCTTCCAGTGTCTGCACTGACCAGCTCCTAACAGTACTGGTCAGTGATGTTGGAGTGTTTCTGTGCTTGGCCTCAAGTTTCTAAGAGCACTCTTGTGTAACCACAGCTAGAGCAGGAGAGAAGAGAGGCAGAAATGAGGGCAAAACGGGAAGAGGAGGATCGAAAGAGGCAAGAAGAACTCCGGAGACAACAGGAGGAAATTCTTCGGAGACAGCAGGAGGAAGAAAGGAAAAGGCGAGAGGAAGAAGAGCTTGCCCGAAGGAAACAGGTATGTCTGAGAACTCTGCTCCTACGATTAGCGCTGAAGGAGGGCCTGCAGGATATCTTGCTCACTCCCATCATTTCACAGGTCATAGTTCTCCTGGAGAAGGCTTCCCTAAGGCATCAGGGAGTTAGCAGGATTGGGATTAGAATTTTAGGAGACTCACTTCCCTTTAGGAGAAATGTCTGTTATCCACTAACACAAGCTGGAGGGATATTCTTCAGCCCTAGTAACTCATGGGAATTGATTGCCTTTACATATTTCCTGGGGTTTTATAAACCAGTTAGATTTCAGAAGTAATTAAGTCCTTAAGTATTTATAACCAGTGACACTGAATGTTTCTCATGTTTTGTGGCCACTTGTATTTCTTTTTTGGGAATTCTCTATCATGTGCTTGGACCATTTTTTTTTCTTTCTTTTTTTTTTTTTTTTTTTTTTG
>NC_041215.1:132253724-132267025 GCF_002837175.3 Physeter macrocephalus | reverse complement strand
GGCTCACGGGCCCAGCCGCTCCGCGGCATGTGGGATCTTCCCGGACCGGGGCACGAACCCGTGTCCCCTGCATCGGCAGGTGGACTCTCAACGATTGCGCCACCAGGGAAGCCCTGGACCATTTTTCTACTGGGATTTTTAAAGATCCCATTTGAAAGAATCCACTCTGTAACAGCCCCAGCGTCTAGCCTTTGCTTCACATTTCCTTCTTGTTTTTTGCCCTAAGAAGAACTCTGAAAAAAGGCATCCATGTCCATGCTGAGATTAGATTAGACCTACTAGTATTTCTTAGAGTCACACTCTGCATTAGCAATGTAAGGACTTTAAGAAGTATTGCAGTAAAGAAATCTGTTTAATTCTGTGTTGCTCATTATTTCTTCCTAAGTTATTTTGACAGTGGGACTCTTTTCTGTATATTTAATATCCATGGGACTTCAGTTCTGGGAACATGTTCTGAGACACATGGCTTTATTCAATACTTTTCACTGGAAAACTTCTCTACCTCACCAGGCATTTTTGGTGACTATGTTGGTTTGACTTCTCTATGCCTTAGGTTCTCATTTGATTAAAAAAATAGGGACTGATGGTAGCAACAGAGAAACCAAAGCCTGCGTCCTTTTTAGTGTTAATCAGGAAATGACGTAGCTAATGTAGAAACCAGGATGGTCTTTGCATGTAGTGCTATTTAACTATTAATATTTTAAATACAAATTATTTTAACTCTTAATATACCTACTCCCCAGCTCACATATATACTTTTTGCCCTAGATCCTGGTTAGATACTTTTTATATATACTGTTAACAGGATCTTAGCAGCACGTAGCCTATTTCTTTCCAAATTATGATGTAACATATTAATTGAGATGCATGCACGCGTGCGCACACACACACACTTTTTTTTTTTTAATTTAGGAGGAGGCTCTGCGACGCCAGAGGGAGCAGGAAATTGCATTACGGCGACAACGAGAAGAGGAAGAAAGACAGCAGCAAGAAGAAGCTCTTAGAAGACTGGAGGAAAGGAGAAGAGAAGAGGAAGAAAGGCGGAAGCAGGAAGAATTATTACGCAAGCAGGTGATCAGATGGTTTGCTCTTATTGCTTCTTTGAAGCTAGGAATTAGTGATTAAGAAAGTATTAGGATATTAGGAGAGCCTATCTAAAACTTTTGCAGGTTGCTGCGAATTACCAAAAGAGATCTAACTGGCTCTTACTACTTTTGTGATAACCATTCCCCATGTAATTATAAAAGCTGAACGAAATGTCAAGGAATCAAAACAAACAAAAAACGAGGGCACCAGAGAAAAATGGAAGAAGGCCTGCTCTTAAAAAACCAAACGTGAGACTGGAGGTTGACAACTTTTTGCCTTAGGGTACTCCCCGGTTCACACTTGTAGAGTGCACAGTTCCTTGCTGCTTAGTATATCCATAAGTTGATGGCAGCAATGACCATTATCTGACTCTACTGTAACCATGCCATTCTGCTGTTAACAGGCAGCCAGAACCCCTAAAGCATTTCATTTTAATGTTTAAGAACAGAGGTAGATTTTTTTTATTAGTAGATTTTCTTTTTAGAACAGTTGGAGATTTTCAGAAAAATTGGGATGATAGTGCAGTTTCCCCTATTATTATTTTACATTGGTATGGTACATTTGTTATAATAAACCAATATTGACACATTAATAAATCAATATTGATGTATTATTATTAACTAAAGACCAAAGTTTATTAACATTTCTTCAGCTTTCCCCCAGTGTCCCTTTTCTGTTCCAGGATCTTATCCAGAATATTGCATTTAGTTGTCATGTCTCCTTAGCTTGTTCTTGGCTGTGACAGTTTCTCAGACTTCCCTTGTTTTTGATGACTTTGGCAGTTTTAAGGAATACTGGTCAGTGTATTGTACGGTAACCCTCTGTTGGAGTTTGTTTTAAGTTTTTCTCACAGTCAGACGAGTTATGGGTGTTTCAGAAGAAGATCACAGAAGTTAAGTTCCATTTTCGTCACATACCAAGGGTACATATTACCAACATGATTTATGGTTATTGATGTTGCCATTGATCACCTGGCTGCAGTAGTGCTTGTCAGGTGTCTCCACTGTAAAGTTACTCTTTCCCCCTGACTGTACTCTTTGGAAGGAAGTCACCATGTACAGCAGTCCACACTTAGGGGTGTAGGTTTTTGTTTGTTGGTTGGATTGACAGGAAGCTGCAGATTACCTGCTTTTGCTGAAGTTCTTGATTGAAACTCTTTGAGAAATCTAAATTCTTTAGAGGTAGATAGATAACTTCCAGGTTAGATTCTTTGGTTTATTCATTTAACAGTTAATAGATTTTGTTAATATACCATATGCCAGTTGTTATGATTGTTTGCTGGTAGAGTCCAAAACTTTTTAAGAAATTGTTTCTGTACTCAAGAAGCTCACAGACTATGTAGGTGATGATTTTACCAGAAATAAATGCCACACTTTGGATGCTTTCAGCTGAAAAATCAAAATATTCACCTAAAAATGGCTTAAACGTTAGATAACGTTATTGCCTCAAATATCAAGGTGTTCTTTGGAAGTAAGGCAGTTAAACATGAACTTCAGTGACTCTGTGATATCATTAAGGACCCAGGTCCTTTGCATGCTTCTCCTCGTGTGTTGACTTTTTCACCTCATGGTGCACACGCTGCTCTACCATTTCTTGGTATGTTGACCTATTTTTTTTTTTTTTTGGCTGCATTGGGTCTTAGTTGTGACACGTGGGATCCTCATTGCAGTGCACAGGCTCTTTCTTCCGGCACACGAGCTTCTCTCTAGTTGTGGTGCATGGGCTCAGTAGTTGCGGCTCGCAGGCTTAGTTGCCGGCGGCACGTGGGATGTTAGGTCCCCGACCAGGGATCGAAACCACGTCCCCTGCATTGGAAGGTGGATTCTTAACCACTGGACCACCAGGGAAATCCCGGTGTATTGACTTTTGAGTTCACATTTTTTGCCTCATGGTTAGGAGTTTTGGATATCATACCATACCCTATACCCAGAAAGGGAGTGGCCCTTCTCTCATGCTTCTTTCCTTTTGTCTGGGAAGAATATCTTTTCTGGAAGCATCCCTTTGGCCGAAATCAGATCACATGGCTGTCCCTGTTTACGCTGGAAGCTTAAAAAGCAAAATCTGGCATTTTAAACCTCGGATATGACAGGAGGTTCTGTCTGCAAAGAAGCAACCTGAAAGGAATTTTTGCTGGATAGGTGGTAACAATTGCTGCCACAGTTGGGCTAAGAGCAAACGGAGAGAGGAGGACAAGGTATAGTTGGGCATAATCAAAAGGCAGAGGGGAAGTCTACCTCCTGAAGGCTAGGGAAGTACTCGTAGAGTGGCTGGTGTCTGCCCTGAGTTCTGGAGAATGGAGGGGAATGTGCTGTCTGGATAAGCTAGGCAGGGGTCCCCAACCCCCAGGATCTAATGCCTGATGATCTGAGGTGGAGTGGATATAATAATAACAGAAATAAAGTGCACAATAAATGTAATGAGCTTGAATCATCCCGAAGCCACCCCACCCCCACCCCCGGTCCTTGGAAAAATTATCTTCCACGAAAACGGTCCCTGGTGCCAAAAATGTTGGGGACCGCTGAGCTCTAGAGCATTGCAGGTGCAGTAATCAGACTGCATGGAGGAAGGCCAAGAAAATTCCACGGGGCACATGGAATGGTTTTGAGGGAGGGAAGCAGAAGGAAAATGAGCCAAGGTACTGCAGAAAGTAGTAGAGGGGTAGAGGATGGGTCAAGGAGAGGCCTTCCAAGCGGCCTGTGAGCCATAACGGGTGAGAACCTGGGATGGAGTTAAGTGGTTTTGTAAAGTTGCTTTGGGTCCGGAACTGGCTGAGGCTTTCCTGGTAATCCGTATTCTTGCAGGTCCTGACAGCTCTTTGCGCTCAGCACCCTGAAAAGCTATCTCTGCCTCAATGTTGGAACAGTTTCCAAGAGACTTGGCTGCAGTTTGTGGTGATCTCTAAGAGATCAGTGCTTACACAGATGTTCAGAGTGACATTCCTTTTATGTAGAAATTAGCAAATAAATTAAACATGATAATTATCCTGTAAGCGTGCCTCTGACTGAAGACTTGAAAAGTGATTCAGATTTTTTTAAAAAACACAGTTAAATTTTATTATCATTTACTTTTCCTTCTGGGAAGGAAGAGGAGGCTGCGAAATGGGCCCGGGAAGAAGAAGAAGCCCAGCGTCGATTAGAGGAGAACCGGCTGCGAATGGAAGAGGAGGCAGCCAGACTCCGGCACGAGGAGGAGGAACGGAAGAGGAAAGAGCTGGAGCTCCAGCGGCAGAAGGAGTTAATGCGCCAGAGGCAGCAGCAGCAAGAGGCTCTGCGGAGGTTGCAGCAGCAACAGCAGCAGCAACAGCTGGCGCAGATGAAGGTAAAGCCTAGGCGCCAACTAGACCAGACCAGACCATCCGTAGGAGCTGCTTGTTAGCCGTGTTTTTTTTACTTAAGTAGATGCTGGCAGTGCAGTAGCAGTGAAGCAGTGTACTTCAAAAATGTTAAATATTGCTACCTTCGTTTTTTGATCAAGGAAACAATACGATGCATTGTACTTTGTGTTAGGCATTTAAACAAGGGAAGAATAAATAAGAGGGTAGGACACGAGCAGTGAGGCAGGCAAAACCAAGTAAGTCTGTATGGTTCATAAATTTAAACATTGGAGTGCCTACTCTGTATCATTTCAGCACTGCTAAGACAAAGATAAATGAGACAAGGCAACTGTCCTCAGAGAGCTCATAGACTTATGAGGGCAGGAAACATAAACATTTGGATGTGTAAGTAGGAACCATCGTACAGGGCTTGAAACATAGCTGACTAAGGGGGTTTATTGAAAGTTGGATTGAGGTGATGTGTGCAAAGTTTTGTTTTAGGAGGATTCAAAGCATTATTTGAAATAAGTAGAAAGTGAGACTGGGAGACCAGTAAAGAGAGTATGATGGTGGTGGTAAGAATGAGTAGGGCCAGAGGATGAGAATTGGCCTAATAGCAATCAGCAAGACTTAGTGGTTCTCTGGATCTGAGGGACAAGGGCAGGAGTTGGAATGGCTCTTAGATGGTAAGCCTCCAATGACTGGGAAAGTAGTGGGACTGTTGATGAACTCTGAGTAATTGGAGAGGGAGGAGCAGGTTTATGGTAGGGTCTGCGTACCTTCTCATGGGGTGTATGGCTAGCCATAAGGCTTAGTGTCCCCGGTCTTCAGGGAGCTCATGGGATAAAGACATAAACAGAAAATTAGAATTCAGGGGGGTGGGTGTAGTGAGAGAGGAGGGGGCATGAAGCAGCAATTCTCAGGGTGTGGTCACCTGGGAATTTGTTAGGAATGCGCATTCTTGGGCCCTACCCCAGACCTACTGAATCAGAACCTCTTAGGAATGGGACCCAGCAATCTTGTTTGAATAAGCCCTCCAGGGATTCTGATGCTCACTAATATGTGAGAACCACTGTCCACCTGAGAAGTTAGGGGAGGCTTCCTGAAAGAAGGTAACTTCTAAACTGAGTCATTAAGGGAGGGAAAAATTAAATTTAAAGAAAAAAAAAAAGGCAAACAGACAGCTTGGGGAATAGAGGGTGTTTGTGAGAGCAGAATAAAGTTGCTGGAGAGTGAGGTATGAGATAAGTGTGGGCAGGGTTCATATCACCATGGGCTGTATATACTCTATTAAGAAATTAGGACCTAGAGTGGTAAAAAGGATTTTCAGTTAGGAAATAACACTGCTAGATTTACAGGAGGGAATAAGTCACTTTGAGAGCTAAATAGGAGATGGACTTGAACAAAACTGGAGGTCAGTAGACCAGTTGAGAGAGAGGGGGTGATGGAATTGTCCAGGCAAGGAATAGAAAAGTTTGATCTAAGCCTAGTGATGGCAAGACTGGAAAGGAGGAGTTGGAGAAGCCGCTAATAACTGAGCGCTTGCTTTGTGTCAGGAACGTACTGACAGTTTTCCATTTTTTTTTTCACAACCACCCTTATAAAGCTTAGGTATTAATACCTGTGTTTTACCAAAGAGGAGAAATGTTAAGAAGCTAAATCGCTTGCCTTGGGTCCAGCTGAGAGTTGATAACACAGCCCTCTATTAGAACCCATGTGTCTGTGGCTCCAGGGCCTCAAAAAGGCTGTCAAAAGACTTTCTTGGGCTTCCCTGGTGGTACAGTGGTTGAGAGTCCGCCTGCCGATGCAGGGAGGGGGTGATGGAATTGTCCAGGCAAGGAATAGAAAAGTTTGATCTAAGCCTAGTGATGGCAAGACTGGAAAGGAGGAGTTGGAGAAGCCGCTAATAACTGAGCGCTTGCTTTGTGTCAGGAACGTACTGACAGTTTTCCATTTTTTTTTTCACAACCACCCTTATAAAGCTTAGGTATTAATACCTGTGTTTTACCAAAGAGGAGAAATGTTAAGAAGCTAAATCGCTTGCCTTGGGTCCAGCTGAGAGTTGATAACACAGCCCTCTATTAGAACCCATGTGTCTGTGGCTCCAGGGCCTCAAAAAGGCTGTCAAAAGACTTTCTTGGGCTTCCCTGGTGGTACAGTGGTTGAGAGTCCGCCTGCCGATGCAGGGGACGCGGGTTCGTGCCCCGGTCCGGGAAGATCCCGCGTGCCACGGAGCGCCTGGGCCCGTGAGCCATGGCCGCTGAGCCTGTGCGTCCGAAGCCTGCGCTCCGCAACGGGAGAGACCACAGCAGTGAGAGGCCGGCGTACTGCCAAAAAAAAGACTTTCTTAAGAGGCCCTACATCACAGGATGTGGTTACTGATCAGAATATGGGGGTGAGAGAGAAGACAAAGGCAGGGGTAACTTCCAGATCTCTAACTTTTCTGTGTCTTTTGTGTGTCTGGTTTTGCCCTCCTATCCTCCCATGAAGACTGTAGAGCTACTTTATGGATAAGCATTCTGATTGAAGATAAAGAGCTTTAGATGGTAATGAGGAATTGCTGGAGGCTCTCGTGAGAATAAAGCTTTTTAAGGTGGCTTTATTTAGGTATCATTCACATACCATGCAATTCAATCAGTTAAAGTGTACAAGTCAATGGTTTTTAGCATATTTATAGATAGGTGCAACCATCAACACAATAGATTTTAGAACATTTTCATTACCACCCCCCAAACCCTCTAACTGTCACACCCCAGCCCCTATTTTCCCCTAACTTAGGGCTAAGTAACCCCTAATCTATTTTCTGTCTTTATTCTGTCTTGCCTATTTCTAGACATTTCAGATCAGTGGAATCATATAATATGTGGTCTTTTGTGACTGGCTTCTTTCATTTAGCATAATGTTTTAAGGTTCACTTGTAATATGTATCAATACTTTTCCCCTTTTTTATAACCGAATAATATTCCATTAGGTGGATATGCCAGATTCTGTGTATTATTCATCAGTTGATGGACATTTGAGCTGTTTCTACCTTTTGGTTTTTATGACTACTGCTGTCTTAAATATTCATGTACAAGTTTTATGTGGATAGACACACACACACACACGTTTAGAAGTGTAATTCCTGGGTCATATAATAACAGTGTGTTTAATGGTTTGAGGAACTGCCAGACTGTTTTCCAAAGTGGCTGCACCATTTTACATTTAGTGTATGAGGGTTCAAGTTTCTCCACATCCTCATCAACCCGTATTATCTGACTTTTTGATTATAGCCATCCTAGTAGGTGTGAAGTGATAACTTGTGATTTTGGTTTGCATTTCCCTGGTGACTTGTGATGTTGAGCATCTTTTTATGTGTTTATCGACCATTTGTATATCTTCTTTGAAGAAATGTCTATTTAAATCCTTTGCCTATTTTTTTAAAAATTTATTTATTTATTTATTTTTGGCTGCGTTGGGTTTCCTTGCTGCATGCGTGCTTTCTCTAGTTGCGGTGAGCGGGGGCTACTCTTTGTTGCAGCGCCTGGGCTTCTCATTGCATTGGCTTCTCTTGTTGAGGAGCACAGGCTCTAGGCACGCGGGCTTCCATAGTTGTGGCTCGCAGGCTCTAGAGCGCAGGCTCAGTAGTTGCGGTGCACGGGCTTCGTTGCTCCGCGGCATGTAGGAACTTCCCGGACCAGGGCTTGAACCCTTGTCCCCTGCATTGGCAGGCGGATTCTTAACCACTGTGCAACGGAGGGAAGCCCTCCTTTGCCTATTTTTAAACTGGGTTGTCTTTTTATTACTGAGTTTTTTAAGGGTTCTTTATATGTTCAATATTTAAGTTCCATATCAAATGATTTAAAAATATGTTCTATTATTTGTTTTTTTTCACCTCCTTGATAGTGTCCTTTGATGCACAAAACTTTTAAATTTTGATGAAGTCCAAATTATTTTTGTTGTTGTTGTTGCTTGTGCTTTTGTTGTCATATCTAAGAATTGCTAAATCTGAGGTCATAAAGTTTTACAGAATCCCATGTTTTCTTCTAAGACTTTGTAGTTTTAGCTCTTTGATCCATTTTGAGTTAATTTTTGTAAATTATGTGAGGTAAGGGTTTGACTTCATTCTTTTGCATGTGATTTATCTGGTTGTCCTGGCACCATTTGTTGAAAAAATTGTTCTTTGTCCACTGAATGGCTGTGGTGCTCGTCTTAAAAATTAGACATGTGGGTTCATTTCTGCACTCTGAATTCTAGTCAGGTGATCTGTATGATTGCTATGCTAGTAACACATTGCTTTGACATTACTATTGCTTTGTAGTTAAGTTTGAAATCAAACTGTGAGTCCTCCAGATTTGTTCTTTTTTTTCCATATTGTTTTGGCTCTCCTGTGTTTCAGTTCCATATGAATTTTAGAATGAGTTTGTCAGTTTTCACAAAGAAGCCAACTGGGATTCTGATAGGGATTGCATTAACTCTGTAGATCAGTTTGGGGAGTTTTGACATCTTAACAATATTAAGTCTTCTAATCCATAAACATGGGATGTTTTTGTATTTATTTAGATCTTCTTGAATTTTTTTTCAGTGTTTTATAGTTTTTAGAGTATAAGTTTTGTACTTCTTTTGTTAAATTTATTCTTAAGTATTTTGTCTTTCAGATGCTATTGTAAGTGGAATTTTCAAAATTTCATTTTCAGATTGTTCTTTGCAAGTGTATAGATGTACAGTTGATTTTTGTATATTGAGGTTGTATTCTGCAATCTTGCTGGACTGGTTAATTAATAGTGTCTTAGTGGATTCATTAGGATTTTCTGTACACAAGATCATGTTATCTGGAAATAGAGGTAGTTTTACTACTTTCCCCCCCCAGTCTTTTATTTCTTTTTCTTGCCTAATTGCCCTGGCTAGAACCCCGGTACAGTGTTTAATAGAAATGGCAAGTGTGAATGTTCTTGTCTTATTTCTGATCTTGGGTTGATGTGGGGGAACACATCCAGTCTCTCACCATTAAATTTAATGTTAGCTGTGTGTTTTTTGTAGATGCCCTTTGTTAGGCTAAAGGAGGTGAGGATTTTTATGTCCATGTTCATAAGAGGTGTTTGTCTGTAGTGTTTGTTTGGTTTCCCCTTGTGATTTCTTTGGTTTTGGTGTCAGAGTATTGCTGGCCTTGGAGAATGAGTTGGGAAATGTTCCCTCCAATTTTTTGGAAGAGTTTGTGAAGAATTTGTATTAATTCTTCTTTAAATGTTTGGTAGAATTCAGTGGTGATGAAACCATTTGTGCTTGGGCTTTTATTTGTGGATAGTTTTTTGATTACTAATTCCATGTCTTTACTTCTAATAGGTCTGTTTGGATCATCTGTTTCTTCTTGAGTTAGTTTTGGTTAGTTTATATCTTTATAGAAATCTGTCTTTTTCATCTAGGTTATCTAATTGATTGGCAAGCACTTGTTCATAGTATTCCTTTGTATTTCTTTCTGTTCCTGTAAGATCAGTAGTGATGTGCTTCTTTTATTTCTGATTGTAGTAATTAGAGTCTGTTGGGGTTTTTTCCTCATGGACAATCAGGTTAAGTCGGTTTTGTTGATATTTTTAGAGAACTGGTTTTGGTTTCATTGAGTTTTCTCTATTTTTCATTTATCTAGTTCATTAATTTCTTCTTTCCTCTTTATAATTTCTTGCCTTCTGCTTGCTGTAAGTTTAGTTTTCTCTTTTTCTCTAGTATCTCAAGGGTAAAAGGTTAGTTTTTTATTCATTTGATATCTTTCTTCTTTCTCAGTTAGGCATTTGCAGTTATAAATTGCTTTAGCTGCTACCCATAAGTTTTGATTTCTTCTTTGATCCATTGGTTATTAGGAGTGTTTTAGTTTCACTTATTTGAGAGTTTCCAAAATTTATTTCTTACTCATTTCTAATTTTGTTCCGTTGTGATCAGAGAACATACTTTGTATTATTCCTATTCTTTTAAATGAATTATTATTTTATTTTATTTTATTTTTTTGTGGTACGCGGGCCTCTCACTGCTGTGGCCTCTCCCGTTGTGGAGCACAGGCTCCGGATGCGCAGGCCCAGCGGCCATGGCCCATGGGCCCAGCCGCTCCGCGGCACGTGGGATCCTCCCGGGCCGGGGCACGAACCCGTATCCCCTGCATCTGCAGGCGGACTCCCAACCACTGCGCCACCAGGGAAGCCTAAATGAATTACGGAAGTTTTGTGTCTTAGAATAAAGTTTTATTTCTGGCATAAAGTTTTGCCTTCTTTAGGTCTATCCTGAAGAATGTTCCATGTTCACTTGAGAAGAACATATAGTCTACTCTTGTTGAGTGGAGTGTTCAATAGATGTTTACTATGTCTAGTCAGTTTATAGTGTTCAAGTCTTCTAGTTCCTCATTGATCTTGTAGTTGTTTTGCCTCTTACTGAAAGTGGAGTATTGAAGTCTTGAAGTATTACTGTTGAATTGTATATCTCCTTCTATTTCTGCCATTTCTTGCTTCATGTATTTTGGTGCTCTCTTGTTAGGTGCATATATGTTTATAATTGTTATATATGTTCCTGCTGGATTGACCCTTTTATTATCATAAAATGTTCCTCTTTATCTCTATTAACATTTTTTTTGTTTTAAAGTATGTTTTGTCTGATAATGGTATAGTGATTCCAGCTCTCTTGTGGTTGCTGTTTGCCTGATAAATCTTTGTTTATTCTTTTGCTTTTGATCTGTTTATACCTTTGAATATAAATTACACCTCTTTTAGACAGTATAGTTCGATCTTATTTTCTTATCAGTCTGATAATCTCTGCCTTTTTATTGGATTCTTTAGCCTATTCACATTTAATGATATTATTGATATAGTTGGATTTATATCTGCCATTTTACTTTCTGTTTTTTACATCCTTTCTCTTTTCTTCTTTTACTGCTTCTTTTTGCGTTAAATAAATTATTTTCTAATGTAGCGTTTTAATATCCTTAATGATTTTCATCACTGTATATTTTTTGCATTATTTTCTCAGTGGTTGATCTAGGGCTTACCATACACATCTTAACTTACCAGGATCAACTTCAGATTTACTCTAACTTAATTCCAGTTTGACACAGATATGCTACTCTCTTAAAGCTCTGTTCCTTTTTTCTCCTTTTTGTAGTATTTTTGTTGTATCACATCTTATAAATGTTACAAATGCAATGATAAAATGTTATATTTATTACTTTATATTATATTGTCTCTTAAAGACGCTGAGAGAAGGAGAGCAAGTATGTACGTATAGCTTTTGTTATATAACCTTATTTATCATTTCTGCTTCTCTTAATTTGTACCTGTGGATTCAAGTTACCATATGGAGTCATTAGCTTAATACAGCTTTGTTTTCACTTAACTCCTTTGTGCCTTTTTTTTTTTTTTTTTTTTGCGGTATGCAGGCCTCTCACTGTTGTGCCCTCTCCCGTTGCAGAGCACAGGCTCTGGACGCGCAGGCTCAATGGCCATGGCTCATGGGCCTAGCCGCTCCGCGGCATGTGGGATCCTCCCAGACCAGGGCACGAACCCGTGTCCCCTGCATGAGCAGGCGGACTCTCAACCACTGCGCCACCAGGGAAACCCTGTGCCATTTTTGACATATTAGATTTTTGTATGTTATAGGTCCAACAATATATATACATTGTTTTATACAGTTGCTTTTAAAATCAGTTAAAAGAGGAAGAGATATACATGTACTACTGTTTTTTATAATTACATAATTAATTTTATTGGTGCTCTTCGCTTTCTCATGTGGATTCAGACTATTTTCTAGGGTCACTTGCTTTTAGCCTGAAGAACTTCCTTTAGTATTTCTTGTAAGGTGAGTCTGCTGGCAACAAATTTTCTAATTTTATCTGGGAATGTCTTTATTTCGCCTTCATTTTTGAAAAGTAGCTTTACTGAATATCGAATTCTTGGTTGACAGTTTTTGTTCTTTTGAATACTTTGAATATCTTATCCCACTGCCTTCTGGCCTTCGTTGTTTCTGATGAGAAGTCAGATGTTGATTTTATTGGGATTCCCTAGTAAGTGATAATTTGTTTTTCCTCCTTATTGCTACTTTCAAGCTTTTCTCCTTGTTTTTGGCTTTCAGCATTTTTACCATGATAATGTCTATTTGTGGATCTCTTTGGGTTTATCCTATTTGGAGTTGGTTAAGCTTCTTGAATATGTAAATTAATGTTTTTTCTATAAATTTGAGGTTTAGGTCACAATTTTTCTGCTCCTCTTTCCTCTTCTTCTGATACTTGCGTTATGCACATGTTGGTGCACTCAGTGGTATCTCACATTTCTCTAAGGCTCTCCATTTTTCTTTATTCTTTTTTTCTCTGTTCTTTGGATTGCATAATCTCTGTTGCTCTCTCTTCAAGTTCACTAAA
The DNA here is from genome assembly GCF_002837175.3 of Physeter macrocephalus. Classification (NCBI taxonomy): domain Eukaryota; kingdom Metazoa; phylum Chordata; class Mammalia; order Artiodactyla; family Physeteridae; genus Physeter; species Physeter macrocephalus. Next base: position 132,254,255 of record NC_041215.1, on the reverse strand, counting down.
TTCTTTTGCCAGTTCAGATATACTTTTGAGCTCCTGCAGTGATTTTTCATTTTATTTATTACATTTTTGAACTCCAGAATTTCCTTTTGGTTCTTTTTTGTTTATTTTTTTATTTATTTGAATTTTATTTAATGTATTTTTTTATACAGCAGGTTCTTATTAGTTATCCATTTTATATATATTAGTGTATATATGTCAATCCCAATCTCCCAATTCATCACACCACCACCCCACCCTCCCGCCACTTGCCCCACTTGGTGTCCATAAGTTTGTTCTCTGCATCTGTGTCTCAGTTTCAACCCTGCAAACCGATTCATCTGTACCATTTTTCTAGGTTCCACATATATGTGTTAATATACGATATCTGTTTTTCTCTTTCTGACTTACTTCACTCTGTATGACAGTCTCTAGATTCATCCACGTCTCTACAAGTGACCCAGTATCATTCCTTTTTATGGCTGAGTAATATTCCATTGTATATATGTACCACATCTTCTTTATCCATTCGTCTGTGGATGGGCATTTAGGTTG
>NC_041215.1:132251833-132253142 GCF_002837175.3 Physeter macrocephalus | reverse complement strand
TAGTGTCCAGTCTTACATTTAGGTCTCTAATCCATTTTGAGTTTATTTTTGTGTATGGTGTTAGGGAGTGTTCTAATTTCATTCTTTTACATGTAGCTGTCCAGTTTTCCCAGCACCACTCATTGAAGAGACTGTCTTTTCTCCATTGCATATCCTTGTTTCCTTTGTCATAGGTTAGTTGACCACAGGTGCATGGGTTTATCTCTGGGCTTTGTATACTGTTCCATTGATCTGTATTTCTGTTTTTGTGCCAGTACCATATTGTCTTGATTACTGTAGCCTTGTAGTATAGTCTGAAGCCAGGGAGTTGATTCCTCCAGCACTGTTTTTTTCCCTCAAGACTGCTTTGGCTATTTGGGGTCTTCTGTGGCTCCATACAAATTTTAAGATTTTTTTGTTCTAGTTCTGTAAAAAATGCCATTGGTAATTTGATAGGGATTGCACTGAATCTGTAGATTGCTTTTGGTAGTATGGTCATTTTCACAGTATTGATTCTTCCAATCCAAGGACCTGGTGTATCTCTCCATCTGTTTGTGTCATCTTTAATTTCTTTCATCAGTGTCTTATAGTTTTCTGCATACAGGTCTTTTGTCTCCCTAGGTAGGTTTATTCCTGGGTATTTTATTCTTTTTGTTGCAATGGTAAATGGGAATGTTTCCTTAATTTCTCTTTCAGATTTTTCATCATTAGTATATAGGAATGCAAGAGATTTCTGTGCATTAATTTTGTATCCTGCTAGTCTACCGAATTCATTGATTAGCTCTAGTAGTTTTCTGGTAGCATCTTTAGGATTCTCTATGTATATCATCATGTCATCTGCAAACAGTGACAGTTTTACTTTTTCTTTTCCGATTTGGTTTCCTTTTATTTCTTTTTATTCTCTGATTGCCATGGCTAGGACTTCCAAAACTATGTTGAATAATAGTGGTGGGAGTAGACATCCTTGTCTTGTTCCTGATCTTAGAGGAAATGCTTTCAGTTTTTCACCATTGAGAATGATGCTTGCTGTGGGTTTGTTGTATATGGCCTTTATTATGTTGAGGTAGGTTCCCTCTATGCCCACTTTCTGGAGAGTTTTTATCATAAGTGGGTATTGAATTTTGTCAGAAGCTTTTTCTGCATCTATTGAGATGATTGTAGGGGTTTTATTCTTCAGTTTGTTAATATGGTGTATCACATTGATTGATTTGCATATATCGAAGAATCCTTCCATCCCTGGGATAAATCCCACTTGATCATGGCGTATGATCCTTTTAATGTGTTGTTGGATTCTGTCTGCTAGTATTTTGTTGAGGATTTTTGCATCTAT
>NC_041215.1:132224523-132251128 GCF_002837175.3 Physeter macrocephalus | reverse complement strand
TTGCTGCGCCCGGGCTTTCTCTAGTTGTGGCGAGCGGGGGCTACTCTTCATTGTGGTGCGCGGGCTTCTCATTGCAGTGGCTTCTCTTGTTGTGGAGCATGGGCTCTAGACGTGTGGGCTTCAGTAGTTGTGGCACGTGGGCTCAGTAGTTGTGGCACACAGGCTTAGTTGCTCTGCGGCGTATGGAATCTTCCCGGACCAGGGCTCGAACCCATGTCCTCTGCATTGGCAGGTGGAATCTTAACCATTGAGCCACCAGGGAAGCCCTGTTGGAAGATTTTTAATCAGAGTTTCAATTTCCTTATTTGTGATGGGTCTGTTCATATTTCCCTATAAACTTCCCTCTTAGAACTGCTTTTGCTGCATCCCATAGGTTTTGGATTGTCGTGTTTTTGTTGTAATTTGTCTCCAGGCATTTTTTGATTTCCTCTTTGATTTCTTCAGTGATTTCTTGGTTATTTAATAACGTATTGTTTAGCCTCTCTGTGTTTGTGTTTTTTACGTTTTTTTCCCTGTAATTCATTTCTAATCTCGTAGCGTTTTCTAATCTCATAGATTATTTTAAAAATAATCTCTGTATCTTTATTGATATTGTTTATTTGATGTGACATTGTTAACATGTCTACTTTTAGTACTTTAATCATGGTTTCCTTCTCTGAACATATTTATAAGACTTTGATGTCTTTGTTAAATCTGACATCTGATCACTCACTATCACAGGCAGTTTCTATTGCCAGCTTTTTTCCTGGTATATAGACATACTTTCTCATAAGTTTTTGTTGGAAACTAGACTCTTTTGCTAATGCATTGTAGCATTTCTGGGTTCTGGTCCTCCCTCCGCCCTCACTCATTTTTTTATTTGTTTTGTGGCTAGCTAGATTAATTTAGTGAACTTCCCCGCCTCTCCCCAATAGTGTGAAGCCTCTGCTGCAGCTTCTCTGGGGATTCAGCATTGGGTATGCTCACAGTCACTCTGGGCTGACAGTGGTTTGGGCTGGGCTCTCTTTGACTGTCTTGTTCCACATTTAGCTGTTAAACTCCACTAGTTGCTAACTGGATTACTCTATTCTCACAAGAACCCTCTGGCATAAAATGTTCCAAAAGCCTGATCCAGTCAAACTCAGGCTCTTTTGAAGAGGTACTTCCTGAGGTTTATATTTGAGATTTGTTCTGACCCTAGGCAGACTGCTTCTAGCTTGGTTCTCTGAGACAAAGAAGCAGAGTACAGTTTAGCCCGTATCTCCAGTGAATCTACCAGTTAACCCCTTGCCTTTCACTGCAACATGCACTGTTTTTGAAAGTGCCTTTAGGCTTGAACTAATCACTCTCCACACTCTGTTGCAAATGAAGTCTGTTCCTTTGGGAAGAGGTCTGCAGCTCTCTTTATTCCAATCTGTTCCTCCCACCTCTGCTTCAAGGCAGAAGTCCCAGAGTCACAGCTTTGGAGCTGGGAACAATGGCGCCTGCTTTATGAATTGAGCCCTTGGGGGAGGGGCAGTAGCCTCAGGTCTTCTTGGCTTGCCTCTCCTGGTGGCGGTCAGGGCCCTAGTAGTCTCTGTAGCACTGTGTAGTTTCCATCCCAGAAGTTGGGACTAGGCATAAGAAGGGAGCCACCCCACCTCTCAGCTGTATTTATCAGTAACTTAGCCTTTGCAACAGGTAGCTGGAGCCAGGATGAGAATTGCTGATATTGTACTCTTTCCGGGAAGCCAGCCCACTGACTGTCAGCTAATGAGGAGAGAGGGAGGCCTGTGTTCTTTGTTGCCTTCATCTGAAGTAGTGTTTCTGTCTGGCTGAGCTAGGAGTTGGGAGAGAGTGGGTCATGGTGCAAGTACTGCAGACTCTCTGTTCTTAGTGAGTTTTAGCAGATTTTCTTAAAGAAATGTTGTCAAAAATAGTGTTGAAAAAGTAAGGTAGCAATGTCAGGGCAAGAAAAAAAAAGTAAGGTTTTTTAAATCAGCAAAGTATAATTAGACATTCAGGGGGCAGAAAATGTACCAAATTCCCAACTGTTTGCTTCTGACTTGGGAGAGAGTTGTTCTGAAAAGCGTGATTGACAAACTTCAGTTCTCTGAGTGGGCAGTACAGGATGTTGGTTGAACTGGAAAATGCCCTGAGGCAATGTTGATGGAGTGATGGGGTATTATTTCTTATGTACAAATAAGACTTAAGGGAAATTGATAGCTCTCTGCAGACGTTTGTCTGTCATGTGAAAAAGACTTAGATTTGTTCTGCATTACTCCAGAGAGCAGACTCATGAATCATGAGCAAAAAGTACAGTGAAGTATACTTTGGCACAAAATATAGGAGGATTTCAGAGGTTCTTGAAAGAGGAATAGGCCATTTCAGGAGGCAGTGAATCTGTTCTTGATGCTGGCTGAGTTTCTGCTGAAGAGGACTGGCGATTGGTTTCTGGGTATGGTGGGGTGATACAGCCACTGAGATTTTCGACAACATCAGTGGTTGCTGGTTCTGACTGCATCAGAATTACAAAAATATGCGAATTGGTTGGCTTTACCTTTGGGTCTTCTGATTCCTTGAGTGTGGGGCCGGGGCATCTACATTTTTACGGGTCCTCCAGGTGATGCTGCCAGGTTTGATCTTGATAGTGCTTTCCAAAACGTGTCATTTCCTGTGGAGAAAAAGAGTTCATTTGTGCTCAACTTTGCCTACTTAGTCCCCCATCTTTCTCTCTTAGCTGCCTCCTGTACCCCTCTCCTACCCTAGCACAGGTGCATTTTGAGAGAAATGCCGCTACTACCCATCATTGGGCAAAAAGTGGTAAAGGATCTCTTATGTTCGGTAGTATTGAGGGTACTCATTTGGAGAGCTGTCTGGTAACATCAGTGACAGTTTTAACTGTTTTTACTCTTACCCATCAGTTCCAGTTTTAGAGATTCCTACTGAAGAGCCATTCTTTTTTGGGACTGTTTGGCCTTTTGTTTGTTTTGGTCCATCCGTGCTCATGTATTGTTTTTATTAAACATATTTTAAGTCTGGTTAGGTTTGGTTTTCGTTTGCTTTTAAGAGCCATAAGATGTCTCAAAATTAGAGTGTATCTTTTTTCTGGCCCAGAAAGACCAAGGGATTCCCCTAGAGATAATCAAGCTTTTGAGAACACTAAAGCATTCAGGACTCATATATTTATACTTTATTTTAGTTGATAATTTTAAGGCATAGGAAAAATAGAATTGTTGATTAAAACCAGCTTAGTGCTCACTACTAGAAGGCGCAGCCTGGTTAACACCCTTTCATGAAAGACTGATTGAAAACTGTGCCTGGCATCTTTCCTCAGCTGCCCACCTCAGCTCTCCCTTCAGAAATCTCGCCCTTGCTACTTTCATTGGAAAGTAGCATATCTTGTCCTTCATTACCTCCTTGGATTGAAAACTTAGTGATTCTTTTATTTCTTTCTCTTTATGGTTGTATATTGCTGTATATGTCAATGCCAGGTGTAACAAATTTGCAGTTTCATAATGGTAGATCAAATAAAAGTGTATTTAGGTACTTAAGTTGTTTTAAAATAATCTTGTGACAAAAAAATTACGGAAAAGAAGCAGACTGACTGGGAGAGTAGTACGTAAAAGGATTGAAGAAGGAAATTTGAATTGAGTGTTATAAATGGAGTTGAAAGAAACATGAATGTTCTGGCTGTACCTAATGCATTATTGCCCCTTTGTTTCCTGTCCATGTTTCCTCATGAACTCTTTTGCCTTCCTTTTTTGTTAGCTTCCCTCTTCTTCAACGTGGGGCCAGCAGTCCAATACGACAGCATGTCAGTCCCAGGCAACGCTATCTTTGGCTGAAATCCAAAAACTAGAAGAGGAACGAGAACGGCAACTTCGAGAGGAGGTAAATTTTAAAAGTAACAGTGATCTAGACAATCAGTGTTTCAGAATAACTAGTGTGCATCATGGATGAGTGGCTACTAAAGATAACTATTATTGTCAGAGCTACCTCAAACATTTTTAACCATAGCTCTTGAGAGAATAGCTCGTAAATAAAAGTTACTTGGGTGTTTCAAAATTGGGGGTGAGTTTTGTGCAGATATCCTTTTGTAAATTTGATGCTTAGAATGCAGAATACTTTTTTCCCTAAAGGGTATTGGGTTTTCTGACTAACCTAGAAAACCTTAAAATATGACAGCAATAACTCCTCTCTGCCTGTAAGTCTATATCCTATAGTTCCTCATTAGGATAGGAAGGATACAAAAGAGTGAAAGGGGTTGGGGGCGGTGCAGCAGAACATAGTTCTTGACAGAAAAGAGAAAATAAGTAAAATGGTTTGGCTCAGCATGTCATTAGGTACCATATTCACCCACCCATCCATCCATCTATCCATCACATAGTTGCTACTCAGTTACAGTTTTAGTCTGGGGATATAGCTGAGTCTAAAACAGACAAAATTCTCTGCCTTCATAAAGCTTACCTTTAGTTGAGGGGACCTGGACAATAAAAATTAAGTAAAACATGGAGTTCTGGAAGGCAATATGTGTCAGAAAGAACAATAAAGTGAGGAGGGGCATAGAGAGAGGGTTGGGAGTTGGGGGATAGTATTGGTAGTGGTAGTGATTGTCTAGTTTTAGGTAGTGCTATCTGGGAAGGCCTCTCTGAAAAGGTGGCATGAGGTAGCAGAGGCTTGGAGAAAGTGCTTTATGTGGATATAATTTGAGGCAGAACAGTCAAGTTGTTCACGAATGCAAGCTGTCATTCTGGTCTGGGTGTCTGCACAAGTTTACCATGTAGTGTGCGTGACGTCATCCAGTAGGTTAAAATGTTGCTTCACCTTAAAAATGACTTTATTTCCCACCCTCTTAAAAAAAAAAAAATAGACTGAACTTTCTCTGAAATCATCTCTCTTTTCTAAAAGGTTAACAGCTGAATGCAGAGCAGAGTATATCTTCCCCCTTCAAGGCTAGAAATTGTTCCAGTAATTTTGGTCTCTGCTTAGAAATAATAATAGTGGTCATCAGAGTTGAAATCACAGGTCTTTTCTTGTTCATATTTTTGTCTGTTAGAAGTTAATAATTGCCTTGTGTTTTTATTTGATTAATTTTCTTTGAACTCTTAAGTCTTCCTACACTCTTCAAAAGGTATAAAATGGCACTCCATAGATATTTCTCACATAGGGAAAACCTATGACAATTCTGTTTCATTCTTTCCCTGGAGGTGTCCTTTCCAGGACACTGTAGCCTGTTCAGATCTGAACGCGCTTGGCTTGCTGCACAGGTGCTCTCTGTTTTTCTCGAATTTTTGTCATCTGCATGTTGCCCTCCCGGACTGATTTTGGTTTTCCCATATTTTCTTTCCCGCTTTCCATCTCTGTCTTTTTTATCTTTTCTGATGGGGTATTTCTTCAGTCCTATCTTTTAGTCCTTCTATTGAACTTCTAATGTATGTTCTCGTATTTTGAAGTTCTGAGTCCGTATGTTGTTCCTCTAAGTGTTTCTTTTTATATAGCCTCTTATTCTTGTTTTGCTGACTGCACTGTCTTACCTCTAAAAATATTACTTACTGATAGCATTTTAAAAAGCTAGCTCCTATTTTTCCTTGTCTTGTTTCTGTTTCCACAGAATTTTGTTTGTTTGATTTGGTCTTTGGCTTTCATCTTAGAAGCTCTGTCAAGTGTTTCTTGATCCTGGGCTATCCGTTCATATTCAGGAATAAGGCACAGAAAAGCTGTTTGGAGGTTCTGGTATATATAACACCTTGCTGGGCTTTGCTGTAATGGTCTCTGTAATGGTCTGTTCTGTTGGAGTCCCACCATCTGTTGGTATCTGTAGGTGTATTCTCTTGTCCTGGGTCAGCTTTCCTATAGACTAATCCGCTAATCTGGTTCAGCCTCTTTAAAAAGGGAAGTTTTAATTTTCTTCTGGGGAGAGAGGGATAGCTGTTAACGGCTTTGGGTTGGGGAGGTAGTCAGGGTCTCCGTGCTGCTTTTTACAGACCTTCAGCCTGTCGTCTTCTATGTGAGATACCCCTACCTCGAATTCCTGAGCTTTCTCTGTGAATTGGCCTGTTTCTGAGCTTCCTTTACTTAGGTTTCAACTTACTGGGTCTGTTATATTGGCTGTCTTTATCTGCCTGCTTTCCAGCTTTTAAAGTCTATTTTATTCTCTTTGTCCTTAAGGTTTATGCTTTAGAAAAAAACTTTTTTCTGTCATTTTGGTAGGGCTTTGGCAGTAAACATATATTTCGCTTTTATGCTTAATTTTTAAGAAGTAATTCTTAATTTCTTTTTATTCTCCTGTTAGTACTTCTGGCAGTTTACATCTTTATTTGCAGTAGAGGAGTTACCTCTGTCATGGTGTTTAATTTTATATAGCTGCTGTGTATTTACATTCCATTTAGTATACTGGACGTTTGTAACTATTTTTTTAAACAACGGAATCCTGAGGTGCCTCTGTTTCTGTGCCTGCAGCAGAGGCGCCAGCAGAGGGAACTGCTGAAAGCTCTCCAGCAGCAGCAACAGCAGCAACAGCAGAAACTCTCAGGGTGGGGGAATGTCAGCAAACCGGCAGGTACTGCAAAATCCCTTCTGGAGATACAACAGGAAGAAGCCAGGCAAATGCAGCAGCAGCAACAGCAGCAGCAGCCCAGCAGAGCCCGGAATAATCCGGTGGGTTCATTTTCCTCAGCAGTCACTGTATGGGCTGGTGTTACAGGTTAGCTCATCTTTCCTAACTTATCTTTTTAATATTGTTAACTGTGATTATTTGTCTCCTTTTCTTTAACAGCATTCCAGCCTGCACACCAGCCTTGGGAATTCTGTTTGGGGCTCTATAAATGCTGGTCCCCCTAACCAGTGGGCATCTGACCTAGTCAGTAGTATCTGGAGTAATGCTGACACTAAAAACTCCAACATGGGATTCTGGGATGATGCAGTGAAAGAGGTGGGACCCAGGAATTCAACGAACAAAAATAAAAACAACGCCAGTCTCAGGTAGGGCTCAAGACGATCAACCTACGCTCTTTGGTGGGTTGGGGGAAGCGGCATGTGAGGAGTAGGCTATGGGGTGGCCAGAGAAAGGTAGTTATTTAGTTTTTACTTATTTTCACCTGTATCCTACCACGTGAGGTCATAGTTTGATGATTGCTTTTCTTCCCTGTGGAAACACATCTATATTATTACTAGGAGCTCCTTTGGTTGCTGGACACTTAGTCCATTGCCTGTCACGTGGTAACCACTTAATATTTTTATTATTGCTGTGGAATATTTCACCAAGGTATTCTCTAGATTTTAGCAGTTTTCTCTAAATTTGTATTTTTAAGTTACTTACACTATGAGTATTATAAACACTAAAACCATTTTATTTTTATGATAAATTAGTTACATTTTACATTCATCTTTCTTTCCTCAGTATACAGTTTTATTGAACGAACACGGGTTTTAATGTTAAATACATGAACTCAAATCCCAGCACTACCACTTATTAGCTGTGTGACCTTGGGCAAGAGGGAACCTCTTTGAGCCTCAGTTCCCTCATCTGTAAAATGAAGATGATAACTTCATGGGTGTGGTTCTAAAGGTAAATGAATACATGTGGAGTAGTTAGTAAAGTGCCTGGCACATAGTAACCACTTAATAAATGGTAGTGTTGTCAGAATATTTCTTCTTGATTGAGGGCTTAATGTGTTATGAATAGGACACTAAATAACTGTCAGTTTATTGAGCATTTTTGCCAGGCACTATGCTCTAGGCCTTTGCATATAGTATCTTTATTCCTTTTGATAACCCAAAGAAGTATTAGTAACATTTTACAGATGAGGAAACTGAGGCTTAGCAAAATTTAAAGTCTTACTGAAGGACATATAGGGGAGCATTTAATAATTTCTCTGAAAAGAAGCCCTGTATTCACAAACTAGAATGTATTAACTGAGGCTAGATTTTAAGGGGTATTGAGTAACCCCCCCCCCCCCCCCCAGTATTTCAGTATTTTTGTTTCAGGTTTGTTGTTGTTGTTTTTTTGTTTTAATTTTTGGAGCCAAGAATTGGATTGCTGGACAGCCATCCAATGTTGCCAAGACATTATTTATGGTGTTAGAATGTAATCATATAGTAACAGTTTCTGGGAATATAATATCACCCTATTGTTTTGCTTTAGTAAATCTGTAGGTGTGTCTAACCGGCAGAATAAGAAAGTAGAAGAAGAAGAAAAATTGCTGAAGCTCTTTCAGGGAGTAAATAAAGCCCAAGATGGATTTACCCAGTGGTGTGAACAGATGCTTCATGCCCTTAATACGGCAAATAACTTGGATGGTAAGAATTGGGGAGGGAAACCCAGCATGTGGAATGGCAGAGCAGGACCCACAAAAAGTTAGAAAATTGGAATGATGATGGGCCAACACTCAGGAGGTGAAATCTGATGGAGGTCAAGTCCTGCACCTACCATAGGAACTTGACTCTTTAATAGTCTTGTAGAAAAGTTCTATAATACTATGCTGAAATAGGTTATCAGTGGTTACCAAAAAGTAGATGCTATCTTCGTTAGGCTGTCTTACGATGTACAGGGGAGAAGAGGTCATAGTTCCATACTGCTCATTTTATGGGGGGGCATTGCCAGGTGGACAAAGGAGAGTAACTGTTATAGTGGGGACAGAGGTCAGCCTGGGCAAGAGAAGGCTCAGGTGATGTGAGGTTTTTCCCTTCCTGCCTTTGGGGTCAGGGGTGGGAATCATGTGACAGAGCAAGTAGACTTATTTTGTGTAGGATAAAGCTAAGACCCATAATGTATGCAAGTGAAAAGATTTCAGCGCAATTTGAAGAAAAACTTGCTAATTGTTAGTTGTTCACAAAGAGAATTATCAGCCTTAGGTGGAAGTGCGTCTTTCCCTTACCCTCCAGCTTGGTGTGGAAGGGATTCCCATAACTCATGGGCTTTGTTGAACTAGTCCACCTCTGATGTCTTTTCTAAAACCAAGAATCTTTTAAAAACAGAGCAGTGAAGGAATTGAAGTGTTCCTTTGTAGCATTGTAACGATAGCTAATGGTCCGCTGGAGCCAGAGAAAGCAGTAGTGAAAAATAGCAATGGCTACCATCCATTAAGCACCTACCATGTACTAGGCACTTTCTAGGGGTTAACATGTGTTATCCTAGGTATCTAATTTTTGCAGTAATTTTATGATACACGTTTACAATGTAGGTGATGTTATCCCCATTTTATAAATAAGGAAACGGAGGCTCAGAATGGTTAAGTAACTCATCAAGGTCACACAGTCAGCAAATTTCAGAATCAGGTTTTAAACCCATGTCTGTCTAACTCTGATACTCGTGCTTTTCTCCTGCACCACGCTGCTTCATGTTCCGTTTTTCTTGTAAACTTAGGATATCTCAGTGAAGTGAAAGGAGGCTATGCCTATATCTTCGGTATCTGTTGTGGTGCCTGCCGACATTATCACACTTAATAAATACTGATTGAATTTAAGGAAAAATGAAATGAATCCCCAGATGACTTTAGCCTTAGGCAAGCAGTTGTTTGGATCAACGTGACTTTTAGTTTCTACCAAAATAACATTTAGTGAAACTAAACATGCATGGTATCTTTGTCTCTGTGCTGTTTCAGATGATTTGGGACATTGCAGTGATAGTGGGTCCCCCCCACTACTACTCCAGAGGAGACTGAAGAGTATTTATCATAATAGCTGCATGCCTTTCAAGTTTCCATCGTTAATGTCTGTATTAGGTGTTAAAATATATTAAAAACTGAAACTGATCTCGTCTGTGTGATATTTCATTGTTACTCTATGTCTTGTTCCCTCTCATGTTACAGTTCCCACATTTGTTTCTTTCCTGAAAGAAGTAGAATCTCCTTACGAGGTCCATGATTACATTAGGGCCTATTTAGGAGACACCTCTGAGGCCAAGGAGTTTGCCAAGCAGTTCCTTGAGCGCCGCGCCAAACAGAAAGCCAGCCAGCGGCAGCCGCCGCAGCAACAGCCGCCGCCGCAGCAGCAGGTATGAGGCAGCAGAGTGAGCGCAGTGCCCTTGTGAGTGTTAATGTCTTGAAATGTTGAGCAGCCAGAGAAATGAAAATTAGAACAGTGTTCCCGTTTTCGTACATCACGTGACTGGAACCTTTTAAAACATGGTGGACTTGATATTTTCAAATTCAGTGTCTAGAAACCTTTGTGAATTTCCCAGTTAGCAAATGTAGCCATTCATTCTCTGTTAGGCATATCAGCCCCGTTGTTCTTGGTTCATATAAGTGCCTCTGTCAAATTGCAAATTCCACCTTGTCATAGACCATAAATTTGGTTTTAAATAGTTAAAACTTACAAATGTTAGCTCTCTGCTGCTCAGGATCCACTGGTACCCAGTACCGACAACACTATAACCTGCCAGACATTTCACACATTGTCGGTGGGCCCCGGAGAACAAAGGAACCTTCCACTTGGAGTGGGTGAGAGGTGTGGATCGCCAAAGAGCCAATTCCTAGTGGATGATACGGAGTCCATGTATATCTGGAGAGGTTTTGACAGCTGTGCTGTCACAGCAGTGTGGACACCTGGAGTTACCAGGACGGGCCTTGTGGAGACAGAGTTCAAGTGGGATGTCTGAATCTAAATGAAGGGGAAGCATGGCTCAGTGGACTGTTCTTAGTTTCGTTATTACCAGAATCCACGGTAGGCTTTCTGTTTTTAAACTCATCCTTGGTAAGGTGAGACCAGATCAACCATTTCCTTAGGGTGGGCCAAGCCTGTATCCACCGTGTAACCTCAGTTGTGCTATCTCGTTTTACAGGACTCTGTGTGGGGGATGAACCACAGTGCACTCCATTCAGTATTTCAGACCAATCAAAGCAACAACCAACAGTCCAATTTTGAAGCTGTACAAAGTGGCAAGAAGAAGAAAAAGCAGAAGATGGTCCGAGCAGATCCGAGTTTATTAGGTGAGCACAGACCTAATGTCTTAGCTGGGTGATGGGGGGAGATTATATGTGAGTCCCATGGTAGAATGTTTTTCATGAAGGGAAATACTTCTTATAAAAAATAAATGTTTTTGACCAGTTCAAAATTAGGAGTCAGTATTTACTGGGCATCTCAGTGCAGGAGCTATGCCTCAGGTGCTATAGGGAGTAAGAAAAGTAATACATTGTGCGGTGCCTTCAGTTTTAAAGTCTTTTTTCATATCTAATATGAACTCCTTTAAAAAAACTTTCAATTTAATTGGAAAAGAATGCTAATGGACAACAGAAGAAGTTGTTTAAAATTTAAAATGCTCACTTGTGTGGAAGCAGACCATAAATCCAATCAGATGTTCACAGAAAAGAACCAGTATTTGTTGACATTCACTGTATGTATAATTCAATTCTCATATTATCCTGCATTATGAGGTAATGTTCCAGCTTTACCAGTGAGTAAACCAAGGCCTAGAGGATCTAAGACATTTCCCAGAGTCACACAGCATTTAGCAGTGCAGCTGGGGTTTCAGAGCAGGCCTGTTTTCACTCTTCTGTGTTACCCGTGGCTACTCTTATCTAACACTGAGGACCAGTGTCTTCATACAGGGCAGCCAGCCTTGGGGAAAAGGTGACACCTGAATTGGGGCTTTGAAAGACAGGGAAGATAGAGAGTGGTGTTTCTGGAATAATAAACAGCATAGGCAAAGCTGGTGGGCCACCTGTGTTTCTTAAATTGGCCTGACAACCTCACAGGCAATGATGAAATTAAAATTATTCTCTATTTATGAACGTAGAATAGGCTGTTATAAAACTATGCTGTCTGGAATAGAATGGTTATATTGGCAAAGGTGGCAGATTGGGAAGTCAGGCAGACTAGTTAGGAGGCCGCAGTATAGACCAGGTGAAAGATACTGGTGGCCTAGAATAGGGTTTTGGCAGTGGAGATGGAAAGGAGTTAGATGGATTTTAGAAATTTAGGGGATGGACAAGGAGAATGGAAAGGTTTGGGCAGCCGGATGAAAAGAGTTGCCCTTTTGCTAAAATGCTGAGCGCTGGAAAGTGGAGCAGGCTTACGGGGCAATGAGGCAGTGTTTAAGTGTCGGGTAGATTGAGTGTGAAGTGACTAGGAGGCATGATACAGAGATGGAAGAGCTGATAGCACAGCAAGAGGTCTATTGCTCTGCCCTTGGTAGGATCTGTACTCCAGAGGTTTCCTGCGTTGGAGAAATCAAAGTATCAGTAACAGAAACCCAGCTTTGAGGATTGCCCTGTGGAACCGGTGCTCTGCAGGCTGGCTTTGGAAACCTAGAGATCTGGCGAAATTTTGTTTTCTTCTGCATGTCTTGGAAGTTTATGTTAAGGGTGGATGGAACAGTCCAAAATTTTATCCAGTTTTGACAGAGATACGTGAACGTAGATTTAAGAGTGTTCCTTCAGTTCTGGTTGTGAGTTCTAGCTAAGAATCCCCCGCTATTTAGCTGGGGTACTTGGCGGGGGGAGGGGGGAAAATGTTCTCAGGGAAAAGCTTCCTCTGAAAATGAGGTAAAGGTTTTTGGATTAAATATCTGATCTGACCCCATCTCCCATTATAGACCTAAGAAAGAAAGGGACTTAAAATCCCCCTTCAAGGGAATGAGACATAGGTCATTCTAGGAATAGAGTTTTAAGGAATATATATCTTGAAAGGGAAGAAAAAAAAAATATAAGGGAAGTAAAACTGTTCAACAAAATACTGAAGAAGCTCACTTGGGTGGGCTCTTGCTTGGACCATTTAGTGAGAATCTCTGTTCGACTGAACTTCCCTCTGGAAATTCCTCTGATAATTTCTGCCCCTTACCTACTCATATCCATTTATTATTGTTTTTAATTGATATATGCCTTATGGACTTATAGATTAAGAAAAATTTACAAACAGCCATCAGTCACAAGTTCCCCGTGCACATAATGGGAAAACAGGTTCAGATTTGACCCCGAAGTATCCATTGAGAAAGTGGTCGTTGATCAGAAGAGAGTTTTGCTTCTAAAACAAACCTTCAGAGAGATCCCAGCTTCATTTTAATGATCATGTCCTCCATTGTACTCTTGCGTTTCCCTCTAGTTTTTAGAGCTACCAAGTGCCATTGTGAGCCAGCATCATTGTCCAAGTTCTGCCGCTTTTCATGTGCTGTAAAGGCCAGTCCGATCTACCTCTTGAAATCTGTTTCCTGCAATTCTGCCTTGCGTTCAAATCCTCTTCATTGCCTTACCTCAATATATTTTTGGACGATAGTTATCATTTAGAACTCTGCAGGTTTGTGAAGTGCAGTACGGGCCAGCATCCTGTACTTGGATATGAGAAATACACACACACACAATACCATTTTTTCACCAGTCATACTTTCCTTACAGAAACAGTCTCCCAAACCTTAAAGAAATTATGTGAGTGGGAGTCTGTTGTTCTGAACCTAATATAGTCTTTAGAGCTGGGCATATTGGACTTACATCCTCATTTGTATTGCATGGGGTCTTATCATATCCCAGAGCTCCCCCTTCTGTCAAGTGGGGAGGAGACGTGCCCTCCTTACTGTTTTTTTTGCCAGGTAGATGAGACCATGTCTGCTAAAAGCCCAGCCCGGTAATCGTCATATTATAGCAGCGAATACTTAACTTTTTTTGGCCCCAGGCTTCTTTTCCCTTCCTGTCTTTGTATGACTAAAATTGTTTTAGTTTGTGTTTTTGTTACATTCCCACTTTTATCTCATGTAGCTCATTATTGTTTTTATCACATTTCATTTGTTCTTGAGATATATGTGAAGTCAAAGAAAAACCTGCTTCGGAATAGAGTAATAGTTCATTTCATAAACTGTTTGGTCTTTAGGTTTTTACACTTACCTAATTAACTGCTGTTATTTTCAAATATGAACACTAAGCCTTTCATTATTTTCAGGGGAAAAAAATCTTGCAGGTTATGGGAACACAGTTGAGGGGTAGAACTCAGGTTGGAATTTGGAATCCTGGCCTCTCCCCGGCAGGAGGCCTTGTACGCGGCTTGTACCGCAGCTTCCTTGGTTAATAAATAGGCATGTTTATTTTTTCAAATCATGATATTTTTGAATCAAGAATGTAATGTAATTAAGCTATTTTTATTATGTGAGACATTTTTTGTTTATTATTGGTACATTTAAAATATGTATTTGAAAACTTGAACATTAAAGAACAAAAAGGAGGGGGCAGAAAACTCAATATTAACAGAACTGCCTTTAGACTGGAGAGCATCGCCTGTTTACTTTTTGATATTCAAATAGCAGCTGAAACAGTTTGGGATTTCATTTAGGGTAGATGAACTGAACGCTTTTTGAGAATCACTCATTCCAAAGAGGCCCTGTTAATAGTACTTTTTATCAATCTCTGATCATGGAGTTGATGGAAAAATTACACGTGGCTGACGGCATTAGGTTTTCAAACCTCAGGAGTGTTTTTAAGTGCTGCTTGTTGCCTTCAGTGGCTGTGCTGGGACTGCTTTTTCTAACCCAGATTGCATTTCATTCCGTTAATATTGCTAAACGAAATCCTTGCCTTTGCTGGTCTACTTAGAGTAGATTGAGTTGAATAAAGTAGTTTAAAATGTTTTTATGCTGTCTGCTGTGTGATAGGAAGAACATCTGAGGGCTCTAAGGATCTTGTGGTGGGTCTTCCCTGGAGCCTCCTACCACTGAAAGCAAAATCTCTTGACCAGAACTTTGACAAAGTTTCGGACCCAGAGTATTCCCGATAGCGAATGAGGCCTGAGGTACTGGGTGGGCCAAAAAGTTCATTTGGGTTTTTCTATAACATCTTACAGAAAAACCCGAACGAAATTTTTGGCCAACCCAATAGTGTTATTCCCACTCACATTTCACAATCATTTGGTCGAGTGGTTACAAAGTACTTAGTGTGTTATTCCTGTCCTCCCCCTGCCCCATTCTTTTAAGGTACACCTTCTGAATGAACTTTCCCCCCTAGCCAGCCTGGCCTTAAAACACACTTACAACCCAGGCTCTGCTCAGGACTCTCTAAGGCAGTGGTTTGCAATTCTTTTTAAGCAGTGGTGCTGGGTTTGTGTGTGTGTGTGTGTGTGTGTGTGTGTGTGTGTGTGTTTCCTCCCTAATTAAATTATATCAGAACCTTAAGATAAAACATATAAAAAATAGAGTGTCTAATTGGAAGGGCAAAAAAACCATTACATTGACTTTTATCCTTTCTTCTCCCTCCTTTTAGTATCCCTATTTGTGTGCTCAAAAACAGGAGACTAAAATTCCAGCTGCCTGCCTAGAATTTGAGCCACATGGTTGTCTGGGTGTGGTCAGTCACTCGCTGCCAATTTTTCCCTGCAGGGTTTTCAGTCAATGCTTCATCGGAGCGACTCAACATGGGTGAAATCGAGACTTTGGATGACTACTGAGCACCTGCCAGAGCGGACTGGCCTTCCCTCTTTTCTCTGCTGACCATGGATTCTGCACCTTTGGACACGACACTTAACTCACCATATACTCTTTATCACTGCAACAAATCACAGAACCGATCATCTCAGGCTTTTTCTTCCAGCCCTTTGTGTCCAAGATTCTTTAAACCATTTTTGTTGGTGAGCATCTCAGACTGTAGATAAGTGACCAGACCCTGTGTCTTGGGGGTGGCAGTTGGGATTACTCCCCAGCAAGGCTGATTTTGGGCAGACATGTTTACTGTGCCGTGATTTCACCTACTGTCTCCCAGAAAGTGTGTTGGGATCTGCCAATAGCAATTTACTTTCTCTTGTCACTTTTTTCCTTCTATTTTGTTTTTCTTCTCCTTCTCCCCTCCTCCCCGCAAAAAAAAAAAAACAAAAAACAAAACGGGCATGGGGTCTGACTGGTGCAATCGTGAAGAGAGTTAATGGTAACAGACATTGGCCAGCAACAAAAACGCCCACGGACTGATTTGAGTGTCTGACAGAGACAGTGAGAGCTCTTCCAGTCTGAAGGTTGCATTGCCACTGCTAACTCTGGGATTGCATCCAAGAGGCCCTGAGTGGGATGGAGTTTAGATTGGTTGGTTTGACGTTGCACACCCCTCGCCTCTTCTTTCTGAGCATCCTTTCAGAGAAAGGATACTTGTTTTTTCTCCATTAGATAGTGACTTCCAAGCAAGCTGACTTCTCCCCTGGCATACTCCAACCTGATTGGACAAAGGAAGCCCTGTGGCCTGGGAGAGGGACTTATTTTTAATTTTTCTTTCTTACAAAAACGGATTTTTTCCCATAAATATTTTTACTTCAGAGGACTAGGACCAGTTTGTTTTGGGCCTTTCTGCTGAAAATTTGTCTCGTTTAAGAGGCAGTTAGGATCTTTACCATATGTATGAATTTGTGTAATTTCATTTTGGATAGGGATAAACTTCTGCTTCTGATAAAAGCCCGGAATTTCATCTGGTTCCTCCGAGCATTGCGTGTGTGTCTTGCCGTGGCCCCGAAAGGTTTTGTTTAAAGATTCTGGAATGGCAAGTTGCTTGCCTTTTCTGAAAAAAGAACATACAAAACCTGACCATCTTTAAGACCTTCATCCATGGAAACCACTATACAGGAGATTGCAGTGGGATGGAGGGGATGGGAGAGAACAGGAGAGAGAAGCCTGGTTCTGGCTACTGGTGTGGCCTCCTAATACCCCTTCACTTCAGATATAAATGTATTCAAGCCCTATTTATAAACAGTACTCTTCCTGCCTCTGCCAACCCCCCACAGAACATCACCTGGAATTGCCAATCACACTTTGGTCTGGAGCCTTTGGACCGTCCGTCCCTGTGCAAGAAGTGCTGTGGTTCGGGTGGCTCCTGGTAGAGCGCCTTTTCTTTCTGTCATCATTGCCCGAAGAAGGCTGGAGTTGCTCTGAGAGCAGTTTGGTTTTGGATGATTATTGGTTTCTATTTTTATTCTTTTGGATCACCATTCTCCCTGTCCCTTTTTGCCTCCCTCCCTCTTAAACATGTACAATAACTATACAGAGACTGCTACAGACTTGTACATAGTTTTTGGATCAAATAGCATGAGGAGATGGGGAACCATTAAAAATTGGGGCTCCTGCTCTCCTTTGCTTTGTAAATTCAAAAGTGGGGGGTGGGGAAGAGGGATAGTTAAAATGTTTACAAAACTTTAAGCTCCCTCGGAACTTTTGCCAGTGTGGAGGAAAATAAAAAGGAACTTAAATAAAACCTGGTGGTATTCTATCTGAGTACACTTCTTGTACTCACCCTTGTCAAGGCTGAGTTTTCCACCAAACCATCTTCTTGGCACCATGGAAAAGCTCCAGACACGTGAACACCCAAGACATGGACGCAGCTGTGGCTTTCTCTGGCAGGCTATGGAACGCTGACTGGTTCTGTATTTGAGAATGTAGAGGTCAAGGTAAACGTGGGTAAGTTGATTAAATGTCTTTCCTCCTTTGCCCCTTTCTGCTAACCTGCAGATCGTCTCCTGTCCTCACAACACAGACACACACCCCTGAAGGTGCCCCCTCCAGAGCCTGCCCACTCCTTCCAAGCTAGATTCTATTGTATGCGTGTTCAGGGGAAATTGAAAAATAAAACAAACGTTTGGGGGAGGGGTAGGCAGATTTCAGGGAGCAATGTCGTTTTAGTCATGGAACATT
Organism: Physeter macrocephalus; assembly: GCF_002837175.3. Taxonomy (NCBI): domain Eukaryota; kingdom Metazoa; phylum Chordata; class Mammalia; order Artiodactyla; family Physeteridae; genus Physeter; species Physeter macrocephalus. Next base: position 132,233,589 of record NC_041215.1, on the reverse strand, counting down.
CCGTTTGCTTAACCAGGAGCATTGCTTCGACCTGAGGAATTTCCCACGTGGTGGAAAGAACCCACTCTTTCCTAAGAATGTTTGTTTCTGTCTCAATTCTCCCAATTTTCACATTCTCATTTGCTCACTCTTGTACTTCCAGCGACCAGGTTCTTATCTCTTTCTGTGAACTTACTCGCATATTATCTAAACTCTTCCTGAGTTTTAAAGTATTTGTTTTGTACACTGTTTGCTTCCAGTTGTTTTAAGTCAGAGATTTAAAAACATACCCGGACAGGGTAGTTTGATTATGGATACTTTTCCCAAGGTAGTCGGTGTTCTGGTTACTGTTGCTACGTAACGAATTACCGGCAAACTGGCTTACAGCAACCCTTGCATTTTATTGGTAGTTTTGTGAGTCAGGACTCTGTGGGGAGGGCGCAGCCGGGCAGTTCTTCCATGGTGTCTCCTCTGGTTACGGTCAGAGGTCAGCTGGGGCTGCGACCTTAGGAAGGTTTGAGAGGTTGGGCGACACGATGGCTCACTCGTGTGAGTGGCAGTTGACGCTGGCGGTTGCCGGAGAACTCAGCTGGGTAGGTGGCCGGAGGAGCTACGTGTGCCCTCTCCAGCATGGCAGCTTCAGGGTGGACTTCTTATTTGGCAGTTGGCTTCCCCCAGAACCTGGCAGAGGCTGCATCACCTCTTCTGACCTGGACTCGGGAGTCACGTAGTGTCACTCCTGTGACACTTTGTGAGAGTAGTCACAAGCTCTTTCAGATTCAGCGGTTTGGGGAACATGGTCACCTCCAACATCTCCCTTGATGGAATGAGTTGTAAGGTCACTTTATAGAAGAGCATGTGGGATGGGAGGTACTGTTGTTGCTGTTTTGGGGAAATAGCTGCATAAAATTAGTTTATGCATACACATCAAGGAACTTCAATTCTTCCTTGGCTCTAAATTGAGGAATTATTTTTTTCTTTTTAATTTCAGGATAATGGTACTTCAGGCTTTATTTTAAATAATACATACATGCAAATATATACACACATAGTGTGTGTGCCATTTTCTACACCTTATTTTAAATTGATCAGGTGAAGAAATTGAAGTTTATTTTATACAAAATGTCCTCTCCACATTATTAATGAAAAAGTCTGTATGATTCTGATGTGAAATGAGCCTGGTTCTCTCCTGTGCTTCCATTCTGGGAAGTAGAGCTTCGTTAAAAGAGCAACAGGCATGCACATTCTAAATAGAGTAAGGTGCAGCTGAGAGCACATTCCACATGGAAGTTGGCCTCATGTTAATGGGTTATTTGGGAACAAAAAGAAAAAAGCCCAGCTCTAGAGGATGGCTGTGAGCGCAGGCAATTCCTGATGAAGCCACAGTGCTTGCTGGGACCGTGGAGAGCCTGGGAACCTTGAGGCAGCCAGATGTGTGATCATTTTACAGACATTGTCAGATGCCCTGAGTATGACGGACCTGCATAGCTTTTGGTAGTGTTGGTTCTGGACAGGGCACCTGGAGCCTCTGAGAGAAGAGTTTCCCTCCAGGGATTCGTCAGTGGGAATATTTTGCAGCTAAAGTAACAAACACTGCTGTGGCTCAATGTATGGGAGAAACGGCACGTAGATGTCGGGAAGCAAGAGAAGAGAACTGGGCTCTTCCCTGATTGCAGCAACTGCCCTGCAGCCTAAAAGCTGCGGTTGCTTCCCCTTTCGTTGCTGGCAAAGTGATGACATCATGGGGATGGAACTCACCTTAGCTTCAACACTCAGTTCAGTCCAGCTGGTCTTAAGCAGAGACATCATTTCTTACAGATTGTTTACTTGTTCCCCCAAATCTAGGAGTGGAGGATTATTTTCCCTTGGTAGCCAGTTGTTTTCTCCTTTGAATGCCTCCTTTAGCATGAGAAGTAATCCTGAAGGTCAGTGGGTCATTGTTAGGTTTGGCTGCAAATAATAAGATACAAAGTAACGGTGACTTAAACAAGATAGTTTCTCAAGTGAAATCTGGAAGTCATCAGTCCAAGGCTGGTGTGGCTCAGGGACCCAGGTTCTTTCTGTTTTACCCTCCTGGTTGCGGCTTCCATTCTCAAGAAGGTCACTCATGGTCCAAGGTGACTGCTAGAGCACCAAAGATCATGCCTATATTCCAGGCGGGAGGAAGGATTGGGGTGAGGCTTAGGGAGCACACCTCCCTCTTCAGTCAGACTTCCTTGAGGAGCTCTTTTGGGAGCTCTGCCAAACATCTTAAGTCTTTTCAGCTGGAACGTGGATACGTAACTATAGTTAGTTCAAGAAAGGCTGGAAATTTGGGGGTTTTAGTTGAGTGGTTTGCCACCCCAAATACCACTGGGATTCTCTTTCTAAGAAACACAGGGAATGGATGTTACATTGGCAGTTAGCAGCCTCTACCACTGTCATTCTCTTTAGCCTGCTTTGAAGTTGGAAGAGTTTGGGTGGGTTGAGTTTGTGCACATCCACCATGGGAAAGGAATCCTAGTGGTTACCCTGGTGAGGGCGCTCAGAACAGGCTCTGTTCCATTCTTGTGCAGAGCCGGGAACCTGGAGTGATTTCCAAGGGCTCAACCTTGCTGTGTCTAGCAACCCCCAATTCTATACAGGATCTAGGTTTTTGGTGTGTGTGTGAGTGTGTGTGTTTTTAAAGGTACCCTGTGGGTGAACCTATGAGTGGTTTTGTGGATGGGGGCACTGGAGTCAAGCTGTCAGATTTGAACGTTGATCCTGCTATCTCCTTTAGGCAAGTATTTGTTTCCCCGTCTGTGAAATGGGAACTGTGAGGTAGCTGTGATCAGTAACTTAAAATGTAATCGCATAGTACAATGCCCAGCACATAAATGCTTGATAAATATTTGTAGGCCATTTTGCAAGGGAGAAGGGAGTTTGTGGGCTCATGTGTAGGTGCAGTGGAACGTATTAAAAATGGGGAGCCTCCCTCTTAGACATCTGAAAATCAATGTAAAGAGTACCCCTCAGGGAGGTAATGTGGCGTGGGTTCGAGGAGACTGGATATTAGTACCAGCTTCGTTATTAACCTGTCCTTCCTGTCCTGTCTCTGGGTCTCAGTTTCCTTGCCTGTCAGATGAGGGGGTTGGACCAGATCAAATGATGAACTTGAAACAAAAATCAGTCCCTGAGCCCCATGTCCCGTGGTTTCTTATTTAGGGTGGGGCCCAGCACTGGAAATTATTTTTTAGGTGCCCTAAGTGATCCTCAGTGGACAGCTTGAGTGGGGAACTACTGGCCTAGCTGATCTGTGAGGTTTCCTTCAGCTCTCACCTCCTGAGTGCATATGTGCAAGTGTGATCTGTGTGTGCATCTGTACATCTTTGCAGCATATTGCTGACACGTGGTGTTTGCAGATTTAGCGCTTGTGTTTTAGTGTGGGTCTTTGACAAATAACCGTTGTGGTTTTACTAAAGCAGACCCAGGTCAAAATGTAAGCATGGTGAGCCTCAGTTAAGGGAACGAGTCACTTACTTGGATTTTCTGACTTCTTTTGATAAGGTCAAGTTAGGCCCTAAGCAGGTCAGGGTCCCATCATGAATCAGAAACCGTCCTAAATATTCAGTCAGGGGCTTCCCTGGTGGCGCAGTGGCTGAGAGTCCGCCTGCCGACGCAGGGGACACGGGTTCGTGCCCCGGTCCGGGAAGATCCCACATGCCACGGAGCGGCTGGGCCCGTGAGCCATGGCCGCTGAGCCTGCGCGTCCGGAGCCTGTGCTCCCCAACGGGAGAGGCCACAACAGTGAGAGGCCCGCGTACTGCAAAGGAAAAGAAAAAAAAAAACAGTCAAAAGAAATGCGGGTGGAGGGCAGGGGATTGGCGTTGAAAGAGTAGGAAGAATTGGCGTTGGAAGAGTAGGAAGGTAAGATTACTGAAGGATTAGTAACTAGGGAAATCACTAATACCTTATCTAATGGTCAGTCATCATATCCTTTTCTAGGTGATACTAATATCTTCAATTCACTTACAGTCTCACCTGGATAATTCGTATCTTAACTAAATTTTATTTTACATATATATATATACACACACAGATGTATATGAAAAATTGGTGTATATATATATGTATATATACAGCAAGGAATAAAATATACATCAGTTTTTGTTTCGGTGCCTTGTCGTGAGGCTGTGGGTGATAATTTGTACAACTTCCTTATTTACTTCCCATTTCATGTTCTTTTTGCCTTCCACCAGCCCCTGAGCTGGTGAGGGACTTAAACCTTCATTCCCAAGGGGTTTGAGTCCTTAACAGTACTGAGGTTACTGCAGCTTTCGTCTTTAATTAGCTTTTGCCTGAGTTCAGTTTTTTTTCTTTTTAATTGAAAAAACGTAAGCATACATTGAAGTAGACTAGTGTCTTTAGTCTGGGCTGGGAAGTCTCACGATCTAGGTGCTGACAGATCAAGTGTCTGGTGAGTGTCATCTTCCTGGTTTGCACATGGCCATCTTCTTGTTATGTCCTCACATGGCAGAGAAGGAGATCTCAGGTCTTTCTCTTTCTATCCCATCTTTTTATCTCTTAAAAATCGTCTTTTTATCCCATTACGAGGACCCCACCCTCATGACCTAATCTAACCCTAACCACCTCCCCAAAGCCCCACCTCTGAATACCATCCCATTGGGACTAGGGCTCCCAACATACAAATCTTGGGGGACACAACTTTCAGTCACAGCAGCTAATGTAACAAATTCCTACCGTTTTACCAATTTTGTTTTTTTAATCTCACCTTTTTTTCCCTTAGAATATTTTAAAACAAATCCTAGATATCACTGAGTCACTCGTAAATATTTTAATGTGCATGGTAACAGACAAAGATACCTTTAAAAAAAAGTACATGCCAATATCACATTAAGACTATTAATAGTTTCTTAGTATCTAAACCCAGTCTGTAAGATTTTTTTCAGATTATCTTAAAAATGTCTTTTTACAAAAGTTTGAATCAGAATCAAAATCAGAATGAGGTTCACGGATTGCATTTGGTTGCTATGTTTAAGTCTCTTTTAGTCTAACCAGTTTCCCCTCAAAAAAAAAAAAAAATTGAAAAAACAAGATCGTTTACCCACAGAACATCCCATAATGTGGACTCAGCAAGGAGCGTCCTTATAGTGTCAATTTGTTACTCTCCCCCACATCTTCTGTGAATGAGTAGTCAGGTCTAGAAACTTAACTGGATTCAGATTGTCCCCGCCCCCTCCAAGAATACTTCCTTGCTGTACGTCCTGTTGCAGCACAGGCAGCATTGTCTGGTTGTCCTGTCCCATTTTCACTATGTCAAAATTCATCAGTCCCGTTGCTGTCAGGTTGATTCATCCGTTATAAAAGTTCTGTTGATCTTTCATGTAGCAGTTTTAACATTCATTGATGATCATTGCCTAGGTCTGTTATTTCATTAGTCACTGAAATATAGTGATTCTTTTTGGGGAGAAGGGGGATTTTAAAAATTTTGAATAATTTCAGACTTAAAACTTGCAAGAACAGTAGAAAAAACTCCCACATATCTTTCATCCAGATTCTCCAATTGCTAACATTTTACCATACCTGCTTTATTATTTTTTTCCTCAATAACTACACTCACAATAATGACTCTCAGTAACTATTTTTTATGAATCACTTGAAAGAAAATTGCAGACATTATGTCCCTTATCCCTAAACATTTCAGGGCGTGTTTCCTTGAGACAAGGACATTTACATAACCACCGTACAATTATTAAAATTAGGAAATAAAGTATATGATGCTATTAGTTAATATCCAGGCTTCATTCATATTTCACCAGTTGTTCCACTAATGTCTTTTATAAGGAAAAACAAAAAGGTGCAGGATGCCATCATGATTGCTTTTTGTATTTGGATGTCATGTTTCTTGAGTCTTCCCTAATCCGGAGCGGTTCCTCTATCTTTCGTACCTTGAGATTTTTAAAGGACAGTTATTTTGTAGAATGCACTCAGTTTGCATTTGTCTGGTATTTTTCTCATGATTTAATTGAGATTATGCAGTTGGGCAGGAATACTACAGAAATGATGTTATGTCCTTGATGCGTCCTATCAGGAGGCACGTGATGTCAGTTTGAACCGTTACTGGTGATGTTAACTTTAATTACTTAAAGATAATATCTGCCAGGTTTTTCCACTGTAACGATTTTTCCCTTTATGGGAGATACTTTGAGACTATGTAAATATCCGGCTCTCATCAAACTTTTATCCACTAGTTTTAGCAGTCATTGATGATTCTTGCTTGAACAATTAGTGGTTGTCAGGCTTTCCTGTAATTTATTAGTCAGCATTCCACTATAAGGAAGCGCTTTACACAGACACACGCACGCACGCACACACTGTAGGTTATAATCGGATACTATTGTGCACAAATTGTCCATTTGGAGCCCCTCCAAGTTGACATTTGTGTCCTTTTGCCATATCCCTATCATCCTTTGAGCACTTCATGAGATATTCTAGGCTCATCATTTACTTTTACTTTTCCAGATTTGGAATTAGCCATTTCTCTAAGGAGCCTGCTGCTTCTGCAAGGGAGGCCTGAGGATTTGTGAGTGGAAGATTCTCAGATTTGTTTGAGTCTGCCCAAATACCCCCATTCCAGATCTCAAGGTCTCCTTCCCATTCATGCCATAAACTTTACCTGAAAGAACTGACACAGCTGTGAATTCAGTTTGACTGTAATTTTGCAAGCCACACTTACTCGTTACTGAAGTTGGCGTGGCCAGTGCCGCTGCTGCTGCCAGAGACATTGTCAGAAATCTGAATGAGAAAGAGAGGCACTTCTCTCCCGCCTTTCATCTCCCCCCAGTGTCTCCATTGCAGATGCCAACAGGGTGTCAGCTGGCAAGAATCTCTCAGGAGTGTGATCTGGGAGTCTGACTCTGCATTACATTGAGGGCACAGAAAGGTGAGGACGGGAGATAGAGCAAACGAGCAGCACCAACAAATGAGTGAACAAGTGAGAAGATGCTCGATGTTAATTCTATCCCAGAAATCCCAACTGATTGAATTCCAGTATTAAGTTCCTATCATGAGCTAGGTTCTAGAAATACGTTGGTGAACTAAACACAGCCCCAGCTGTCTGGGACTTAGTCACAGAGTAGAGACAGACAACCAATGGACTCTTCATTTAAAGGCACCATATCATATATCTGACAAAGGATTTTTATCTGGGTACACACACCGAAAAAATCCTAAAAATAAATTCAGCGTGATAGACCACCCTAATATATCAGCAAAAAAAAACTGAGCAGACCCTTCACACAGGAGGATATTCCTGTGGTCAATAAACATGAAAAGGTGTTCAACTACTAGTCATGGAAGTACAACCACGATGAGACACCACTACATACCTATCAGAATGGCTGGAAATAAAAAAGGCTGGCAATGCCAGGTATTGGTGAGGATGTGGAGCAGCTGGAACTCTCATACTGCTGATGAGTATAAATGAGAACAAACACTTTGGAAAGCTGCTCGTCAGCAACTACAGAATCTAAACACTGTGCTCTGACCTAGCAATCCTATCTTTAGATATATAACCAAGAGAACTTAGTGTATATGTTCGCCAAAGGCAGGTTCAAGAATACCCACAGGAGCTATACGCATAAAAGTTCAGACCTGGAAATAACCCAAACTGACATAAATAAATGGATAAAATGGATAAAAGAATGGATAAATTGTGGCATAGTCATACAATTGAATACTATTCAGCAATAAAAAAGAATGAGCCACTGCTACTTGCAACAGTGTGGATGAGTCTCACGGAATGTTGAGCAGAAGAAGCCAGACATGAGTTCATGCCATATGATTCAGTTTACTTGAAGTTCAAGAGTAGAGGAAGCTAATCTATGGTGATAGAAGACAGATTGGCACCTTGGGGGTACTGACTAGGGAGGGGCAGGAAGAATCCTGCTGGTGTGCTGGAAATGCTCTATATTGATTTGGGTGGTGTTTACAAATGTATGAAAGTTCATCAAGCTGTAAACATAAGATTTGTGTACTTCACAATATATAGGTCATCCCTCAAAAAATTAACCAAAAAAAAAAAAAAAGGAAATGAGAGTTTCATACAAATATAAATGCTAAGAAGAAATTTAAAGCCATGTCATGGGTGGATGGGGGACTGAATGATCAGAGCTGAGACCTGAATGATTAGGAGTGATTAGGAGGTAGCCATGTAATGAGCTGAGAGACTGCTTTCTGGGAGAGGGGACAGCAAATGAAAAGGCCCTGAGGCAGGATTAAGTTTGGTGTATTGGAGGAACCTCGTCAAGGCCAGCAGACTTGAACATAGCGAGCAGGGCCAAGGCAAGTCCTTAGTTGGGCTTTTTATTCTAAGAGCAGTGGGAAACCATGAAGGGTTTGAAGTAGGGGGGGTGTACTTTCTGAGAGCTTAGACAAGGGAAAGAGAGAGACCTCTGATGAATCTTAATTATGTGGCTACGACATCTGGAAGGTGGGGGGCTGGGATTTAACTACTGTGCAGGGCTGGAGAGGCAGTGCAGTCAAGGTTTGTTTTGGACACGTTAAGTTGGAGATGCTCGTTAGGTACCCTTGGGGCTGTCCGGGAGGCAGTGGGTGATGGGGCTGAAGTTCTGGGCCAGAACTGGGTTGGAAATGTGTGTCATGAACACACAGGTGGTACTTCAAGTCCCAGGTACCTAGGAGAGCAGAGAGCAAGAAGAAGGGACACAGGGCGTTTTATGACATGAGTGTTTCTGGAGAGACTAGAGCTGCCAGAAGGTTTGGGTGGAAACTGCTTTAAAAGTGCTGCTTTAACAAGCGCTGTTGTGTGCCCACTCCCTGCCAGGCATCGAGAGCCCAAACGTGAGCAGAACCTGGCCCTCATCAGTGCTGCCAGCCTAGGGTTGGAGTCTCCCAAGCCTGGGCCTTGAGCACTAAAATGCAGATTCCTGGGCCCATCCACGACCCACTGAAACAGAGTGCCAGGGCCATCTGCATTTATCAAGCTCCCTGGGTGAGTTGCACATGGAGGTTGAGATTCTCTCACTTTCAGTGGCGCAGGGGTGTGTGTGTGTGTGTGTGTGTGTGTGTGTGTGTGTGTGTGTG
>NC_041215.1:132221735-132224114 GCF_002837175.3 Physeter macrocephalus | reverse complement strand
GTGTGTGTGTGTGTGTGTGTGTGTGTGTGTGAGAGAGAGAGAGAGAGAGAGACAGAGAGACAGAGAGAGAGAGAGAGAGAGAGGGGGAAGGAGAGCGGGAAAGAGAGCAATTTCCTCTTTCCCTCTCTTGAGGGTGGGGCTGCTCCAGAGTTCAGGAAAGCAGTCAGTTCTGTAAGCTTTGCTGTGTGTGTGTGTGTGTGTGTGTGTGTGTGTGTGTGTGTGTTCATGTGTGGGGGGCGGGCACGGTGTCCCAGGAGGACAGAGTTTGCATTGATGAAACCCTTCCCGGCCCTTTGATGCCTCTTTCCCTCTGCCCTGAAGTTAACAGCTCAGTCCTCCGTGCAGCCCGCTCGCCGGCCACGCTCGCTCACGGGCCAGGATGGCATTCTGTCCGGCCCTGCGCATGGCGCTGCTACTCCTCTCCGGGGTCCTGGCCCCTGCGGTGCTCACAGGTAAGGTGCTCCCTGGGCTCTGCTACCCCCAGCCTTCCAAGGCTAAGAAGTACCTTAGGCCAGGATCTCTAATGCCCACCGGCAAGGCCATTCACAGGAGATGGGGTGGCAGTTTGGGGTGATTCTGTGAAGGGCTCCCCCAAGACAGGCTGGCAGCAGCTGTGTCAGAGGCCTCAGGGAATTGTTAGCCGTAGAGACGGTGACCTCTGAAGTAGGAGGGTGACCTGGGGAGCAGGGCCAGGGACATTCGCTGCCTAGGGGGCATGGACATTACTCCAGCACCCTAAAGTCTGAAGGCCTTCAGATCTGGGAGTCAGGAGGGGGCACCAGGCCCCTAGATGTAAGACCACAGAGCCCTACCATTTATTTGTCAAGCCCTGCAAGCCCTTCTCTGCTGGTTTTCTGAAGTGTCCTTTGAGAGTGAACACCCAGGTACTGTTTCCATCTTGGGAAAAATTCCAGAGGGAGCACAGGGCCAGAGACCCCTCTGTAAAACCATGAGGATGCTGGACTGAGGCGCTGCACTGAGGCTGAAAATGGCCGGGTCTGGGGTCTGGCGAGAAGGGTCCCAGCAGGCTTGGGTTGGCAGGCTCCTGGGACCTGAGCCCCCGTCCTGGGTACAGCTGTGGGGCTTCAAAGCCTGAGCGAGAAAAGGCACAGACGGGTCATGGGTGGTCTTTCTCCTGGAAGAAAGCCATCTCTGATGGCCGTGAGGTGGGCCAAAGGGAGGTGTTTCGGGGCTCCTGAGGCAGTCCTGGGGCTGGAGAAATGTGCGGGTGGGGGGCCCCTGGAGACCCACCGTGGCATGGGTTTCGGGGGAGTGTCTGGATCTGAGGGAGGCTGTGATACCATCGTGTGGACGTGGTGCTGGGAGAGCTGCTGGGGGATGCGAGGCCTGGGGGAACCCTTACGGTCACACGCTCAGGCACGAACACGGGAGGAAACGGGGTGGGGTGGCGAGGAGCCTCCCTCTAGACGCCCTAGGAAGAAGCTTGCAGGCTGGCTTCGTTTCTGGCTCTGTCCTCCTCGCTGTTTCTCAGCCTCTCTGTGCCTCTCCTCTGCTGTACCATGGCGATAACCAGAGCGCCTCTGCCTCTCTCGCAGGAGAGACTGTAGGTCTGCCAGTTCACACACGTGAGCTTTCAGGACAGGCCAGGCAGCTGGTAGCGCTCAGCGCATGTTAGGAGAAAAACATCCCCAGCCGCTCTGCTGGGTGCAGGGCAGTCTCAGGCAGAAGCACCTCCTCACGCGGCTGGGAAAGCACCCAGCCTCCCTTTTGGTGGGAGAGGGGCCAGCTGGGCAAGCCAGGGGGCTGGTGTGGTGCCCAGGGAATTGGGGCAGTGATCTAAAGTGGGGTGGCGTCTCCCGTGGCTCCCTTATACCCCACCCACCCCGGCGAAAAGCTTGTCCCGCCTGGTGGTCAAAGTGGGCGGAGGTGGAGGTGCTGGCATCCGTCTGCCCGGGGTCTGGGGCCGTGTGGGCAGCTTCTGTCCAGTTTCTTGGTCCCCATGCAGTCAGCCCTCCCAGCCAGGCTGCCGGCCAGAGGCGCTGGATCAGACTGTGCACACACAGCCTGGGTGGGTGGGCTGCGCCTGCCGCCGCAGGAATGCCTGGGGACAGCCTCGTGTCTGGCGGCAGCAGGACCTCACCTGGCCTCACCTCCCGAGTCCCCTCCATGTGTCCTACCAAGGGCAGGCAGGCCAGCCCCACCCCGGTGTCTTTGGGGTTCCGGCTGGCTATGGTTCGCCCTGCCGCTCTGGGAGGGAGGGGGTTCGGGAGGCTCCTGGCCGCCCCACGCCCGGCTGGAGGCTCAGAGCAGGTGTGCAGCAGGCCCCTGGCCCGCTGCTCCCTGGGCTGGGGTCCTGAGCAGGCAGGCGGGGAGGGAGCGGCCTGCTGCCCTCCCTGCGGGTCGCCCGTGGCCACAGCT
>NC_041215.1:132200542-132221235 GCF_002837175.3 Physeter macrocephalus | reverse complement strand
GTATGTTTCACTTTATAAGAAACTGCCAACAGTTCTCCAGAGCAGCTGTACCATTTTGTAATCCCACCCGCAATGTATGAGAGTTCCACCTACTCCACATCCACACCAGCACTTGGTATTGTACTTTAAGTTATTTTTAGCCAATGTCTATTATTATTATTAGTTCTAAGAATTTTTGTAGATTCCTTGAGATTGTCTATGTGCACAGTTATATCATCCATGACGAGGGGCAGTTTATTTCTAACTTCCCTGGAGACTTTCTCTTTGACTCAGGGATTCCACAGAAACGGGCTGCTTGATTTCCAAGGGCTTGGAGGTTTTCCTGTTATCTTTATGTCACTGATTTCTAGTTTAATTCTATTATGGTCAGGTCATACTTTGTATGATTTAAATTCTTTTATTTTGTTAAAGTGTGGTGTGGTCTATCTTGGTGAATGTTCCTTGTGTCCTTGAAAAAACATGTGTATTCTGCTGTTGTTGAGTGGAGTGCTTTATACATGTTAATTAGTTCCAGCTGGTTGATAGAACTCACTCTTCTTAGATCCTTACTGACTTTGTCTCCTACTTCTACTAATTACTGAGAGGAGTGTTGAAGTTATTATCTATAACCGTGGATTTTGTTTTTAATGTATATGTGCTCTAATGATCAGATTTAGTTACTAATATTATATTACCGTCAAATAATTTGTGTTTCCCTCCTTTGTATCTTTAGACCAGGGGTCAGGGCTGGCCACCTGTAACTATATAAAGTTGTACTGGAACTCAGTCATGTCCATTCCTTTACACATTGTCTATTTGCTGCTATGACATTACAGTGGAGAGCTGAGTGGTTGTGAAGGAGGCTGTATGGCCTACAAAGCCTGAAGCATTTACAAAGTGGCCCTTTAAATTTGATGATCCCTGCTCTAGAACTGCACTGACCAATATGCTGGCAATGCGTGGCTTAATTTTAGTTTAAGTAGAATTAAACATTTAGTTCCACAGTTGCACTGGCTACATTTCAAATGCTCAGTAGCCACATGTGGCTACTGACTACTGAAGATGCATACATGACAGAAAGCTCTGCTGGACAGCAGTGTTCCAGGCTATTCTAAGCAACACGGGACTCTTCTGTGCTTTGACCATTTCGGACAGTTCGGTCATCTGGGTGCAACATCTCTTTTGTAGATTTTTTAAGTTACTGGTATATTTTGGTGGTTATTTTACTTTTTATTTTTGAGTCAATTTTTGTAGCTTATATTTTCCTAGAAAATCACTCATCTCACCAAGACTTTTACACGGTATCTTTCGGATCTCGACGCTGCCTGCTTTCCTGAGGAGTGTGTCTGTGTGTGTGCCTTCCTCCTAATGTCTCAAGCTGCCATCTTAGTTCATTTAACTTACATTTACTCCTTATTTAATAACTAAAGCATGTTAGGTTGTGAATTTTTTATCCAAATACAGCTTTGACAGCATTCCATATATTTTTAAATGTAGCACCCTCCTCATTATCTTTGAAATAATCTGTAATTATAAAATTTATTTCCCTATCTCCAAAGTTAGGAACACTTTAAACTTTTCTGATTTGAGGTTTTTACATTGTTTAAATTTATTTTCTTGTTTCAGTGCACTGTAGTGAGAGATTATGGCCCATACAATTTTAATAAATACTCACTGAGCTTTTTCTTATGGTTTAATATACGGCTACTTTTTGGTGGTATCTATGGACACTGGGAAATAAAATATTGCCTCTCTTTAGAGCAGTGCTGTCCAACAGAAATATAATGTAAGTCTCATATGCAGTTTTAAATTTTCTAGTAACCACATTAAAAAAAGGTGAAAAGAAATGGGGAAATTTTAATATATCTTATTTAATCCAATATATCCAGAATATTACGTCAACATGTAATATAAAAATTATTAATAAGATAGTTTACTTTCTTTTTCCTTGTACTAAATCTGCAAAATTTGGTGTGTATTTTACACACACAGTACACCTCAATTAGGACGAGCCACGTGTCAAGTGCTCAAGAGTTACGTGTGGCAGGGGGCCACCAAAGTGGGCAGTGCAGCTTTGGAGAGAACAAAGATCAGTGAAAATATTTTAAGTCAACCTCATCATTTTTTTCAGAGTCCTTATATCCCTGTTATGTCCCACTCCTACAGAAACAGTACAGCGTGTACCACAGCTTCGGCTCATGTCTCTGACAGACTCTGCTCTGGTTGGCTTCCGTTTCAAGATACTTCATCACAGTTATCTTTTCATTGTAAAGTGCACCTCTTGGGAACGGCCTTCCTAATCGTACAACACAACATCCAGAAGATCAGGTTTAAAGAAGTAGAAAGACTGACAGATTTTCTATAAAAATGAGAAAAGATTTTTACGTGGAAAAAGATACAACTTTTTGTTGAAGAACGTCAGCCTGTTGCCAGCTCTTTAATCTGTACTAACTCATTTGATCTTCACAACCCTGTGTATGAGCTCAATTTTACAGATAAGGAAGCAGAGGCATAGAGAAGTCAAGTGACTTGCCCAAAGTCACTCAGCTAAGAAGTAGCAGGACTGGGATTCAAACCCAGGGAGTTGGGCTCCTGTGCCTGTGTGCATAAATTCTGTGCTACATCACCTCCCTGTGTTTTTACTGTGGGAGAAAACATTTGAAACATATAAACAAATCATATCCATAATATGTAAAAAGACGCTATAAATCAAGAAGACAAACATAAATAACCCCATAGAAAAATGGGCAAAGGATAAGCACAGGCAATTCATAGACAAAGAAATGGAAACAGCCAATAAGCATAAGAAAAGATGCTCAATTAATGTCATCAAGGACAGGCAGGTTAAAACAAGATATGATTTTTCATCCAACAGATTAGAGCAAAAATCAAGAAGTTTGCTAACGGGGTTAGGAGGGTGTGTGAAAAAATGGCCTCTCTCGCACCGCCGTAGTGTGAAATGTGAACTGCCTTTTTGAATGGCGATTTGGTGGTATCCACCACCACTGAAAACGCACTTCACTTTTCACCCACAATTCCACTTCCGGGCATCTATCCTACGGCTGTGGTCTCCCACGAGCGTGAAGATGCAGGCACACAGAAGCTCTCCTAACCCAGCTCTACATGACCCATGTGCCTGGGGTCACGTGCACTGCTTCCCTGCAAAGACCTGCTGAGGGCCGGGCACAGGCTGCCCGCCACCTGCCACCTGCACACTTCCCTCCCCATCTGTGAGCCCGTGTTTGTCCTTAAACTTATGCGAGCCAGTCGTACTTGCTCTGCAATTACGTCCTTACTTGATAAAAACTAAAGAATTTTCAGTGCAAAGAGAGTTGTTTTTATGAAAAGTAAGCCGAAAGCTCTAAGAGGTCAGTGAAAGGCAAGTTGCTAAAAACCAAAAGCAAAATCAAGCTGCTCTTGAATAAACAAGTGTAAAATACGGGGGAAAACATCATAAAGATCTACAAGGATTTTGCACTTAAGAGTCTTCACAAGTGTCTAAAGTCCAAAATCACACCGGGCTTTATGACTGTAATTTACCAGGAGAGAGAAAGTGAACACAGCTGGTCCTCCAGTGAGAACCCAGGAGCCAAGAAAAGGCCTGCAAACGTGTGCGTTGTTTGCATTTTTTTAAATAATGAAAATGTATTAATGAGTAGCTTATTTAATTTTAAAACTTAAAAAAATAAAGTGATAAACTTTAACAATACAGAATGACTCATTGTTCCCTTTGGTAACTTTTTGCTTATTTAATTTTAAAACTTAAAAAAATAAAGTGATAAACTTTAACAATACAGAATGACTCTTTGGGAACTTTTTTTGCCCTGAATTGTAATCTGTATGATAATATCGCGGGTTTAGTTTTCTAATCAGTTGTATAATTTCTGCCTTTCAATGGAGGATTTAAGCAATTTACATTTGTGGTTATAACAGATACATTTGCTATGAACTCTGCCACCTTATTTTATTTTTAGTATTTATTTATTTATTTATTTAATTTATTTATTTGACTGTGCTGGCTATTTTTATTATTTTTTTTTATTATTATTTTTTTTGGCTGTACGTGGGCCTCTCACCGCTGTGGCCTCTCCCGTTGCAGAGCACAGGCTCCGGACGCGCAGGCTCAGCGGCCATGGCTCACGGGCCTAGCTGCTCCGCAGCATGTGGGATCTTCCCGGACTGGGGCACGAACCCCTGTCCCCTGCATCGGCAGGCGGACTCTCAACCACTGCGCCACCAGGGAAGCCCTGCGCCGGCTCTTGGTTGTGGCATTTGGGATCTAGTTCCCTGACCAGGGATCAAACCCGGGCCCCCGGCATTGAGAGCGTGGAGTCTTAGCCACTGGACCACCACGGAAGTCCCTGCCACCTTATTTTATGCTACTTGTTTTTTGTGCTTTTTTACTGTTTGCTTTCCTTTTATTACAAGATCCCTGCTTTCTCTGCTTTTGGCTTGTTGTTGGAGAAGGTTTATACCATGTTTTAAGTTCTACTGGGGTTTATCTCTAAGCTTTCCAAATTATTTTAAATTTATTTCTCTAATTATCAAGGTAAAAAAATAAACAAGTATTCCTCCAGAAACTAGACACTTTTCCTTATTTTGAGGACTATAAAAAAGGCCCCATGGTGGTAATATTGCATGAAAAAAGCCAAATGCGAAATAGCATTGTATAATCCCTTTTATATGAAAGTCAAAGTTAGGGATAGTGCGAGGGAAACAAAAGCAAAAGTAAACAAATGGGACTATATCAAACTAAAAAGCTTTTGCACAAAGAAGGAAACTATCAACAACACGAAAAGGCCCCCTACCGAAAGGGAGAAGATATGTGCAAATGATATATCTGGTAAGGGGTTAATATCTAAAATATACAAAGGACTCATACAAGTCAATATCAAAAAACGAACTCGATTAAAAAATGGGCAGAGGATCTGAATAGACATTTTTCCAAAGAATACAGATGACCAACGACACATGAAAAGAAGCTCAACATCACTAATCATCAGGGAAATGCAAATCAAAACCACAGTGAGATATCACTTCTATCCTGTCAGAATGGTTATTATCAAAAAGACAACAAATAATAAGTGCTGGTGAGGGCGTGGAGAAAAGGGAACCCTCACGCACTCTTGGTGGGATTGTAAGTTGGTGCAGCCAATATGGAAAACAGTATGGAGATTCCTCAAAAATTAATAACATAAGTATCATATGATCCAGAAATTCCACTCCTGGGTATTTAATTGAAGAGAATGAAAACACTAAGTCAAAAGATATTTGCACCTCTATGTTCACTGCAGCATTGTTTACAATAGCCAAGATATGGAAACAACCTACGTGCCCATCAATAGATGAATGGATAAAGAAGATATGGTGTGTATATATATATATATATATATACTATGGAATATTACTCATTCATAAAAAAGAATAAAATCTTGCCATTTGAGACAACATGGATGGACCTAGAAGGTATTATGCTAAGTGAAAAAAGATAGAGAAAGACAAATATTATATTTGCAGGTATAAAAGATTCACTTATATGTGGAATCTAAAAAACAAAACAAAGGAAAAAACAACAAAACAGAAATAGATACAGAAAACAAATAGGTGGTTGCCAGAGGGGAGGAGGGAAGGGAAGGAAAGAAATAGGTGAGGGATCTTAAGAGGTACAAATTTCCAGCTGCAAAATAAATGAGTCACAGGTATGAAATGTACAGTGTGGGGAATACAGTCAATACCTATGTAATACCTTTGTATGGTAGCATATTGTAACCAGACTTAATCAAAACGTTTAGGTGACCATTTTGAAATGTACAGAAATAGCAAATCACTACGTTGTGTAACAGGAACTAACATAATGTTGTAGGTCAATTATACTTTAAAAACGAAAAGCAAACTCAGAAGAGGAGATCAGACTGCGGGGCACAGTGGGGTGGGGAAGGGGGATGGGGAGGGGCAATTAAATGAAGGCAGTTAAAAGGTACAAACTTCCAGTTATAAGATGTAACGTACAACATGATAAATATAATTAAGATTGCTGGTATATATATGTTACACATGGAAGAGAGTAAATCCTGAGTTCTCATCATAAGGAAAAAAAATTCTCCATTTCTTTAATGTTGTATCTATACAAGATGATGGATGTTCACTAAACTTCTTGTGGTCATCATTTCATGATGCATGGAAGTCAAATCATTATGCTGTACACCTGAAACTTATACAGTGTTGTATGTCAGTTATATCTTAATAAAACTGGAAGGAAAAAAGTTAGGGATGATAAAAAAAAAACAAAAGTTAGGGATGATGGCTCTGTCAGTGGCTGGTGGACAGCCACCTATGGGGGGATTTCTCTGTGGCTTCCAGCACCTTCCAAATGGTTGCTTTCAGTGGCATTCCTCAGTCCAGTTCCACCTGCCTCTTGGAGATCCCCCCGACCATGCATCTTCACTTCTGGTGGGGTGCGTGGTTCTTTACATACCCTCACCAGTATCTTTGTGAGAAGCTGGGATAAGCCCCATCAGGATGACTAGACACTACTGACATCAGAAGTTTCATAAAAAAACTGTGGCATCCTTTACAAATCACCGCTTGCAAGTCACACGTGATGTCAGAGGTTAAACCCATCCCTCCTGAGTCTGCGGGGCAGGACACAGTGAACCTCGGTGGCCCTTCAAAAGTCGAGTGCTATCAAGCCTTCTAGAAGAGCAAAGGTATTGTACCAACCGAGTCAGCGTTAGATGACACTCGTCGGGAACTAGTCTCAGTCTCGGTCATTACCTGTGCACACAATCTGCAGTTTTGCCTTTCTATAGAATCTCGCGCAGGAGAACCAAGAGTTAAAGAAGGACAGAACATCTGGAGTCAGGACTGCAACTAGGAACAAGTTCGAGCATGGCTTGAGGAACATGTGAGTGGAGGGGAGTGGGGGTTGAGGGCAAGAGGGAGAGCGAGAGGATAGAGAGGATGGAATTGGACTGAACAAGTTAAAAAAAAAAATCTCTTCACTTTTTCCCTTTGCATCCACTTTTTAACTTTCACGATGACACACCCCTGCAGGGTCACCATTTCTCACCCCCAGTCTCTCCCCTTGCTATTGACCAACTTGTCTCTCTGTACCACAGATTTCCCCTCTATACCCAAACAATCTTGGTTCAACTAAAATGAACACTTAGCTAGACTTCTTAGCTGCTCATTTCTATGACTGTTCATGTTTTATTTCTCCTCGCTAGCAACAAACTATTAGGTGACTCCGTGATCTGGCCTCAGCCTAACTGACGGGCAGTCTGCCTGGACCATCGGATGAAGTGGGAGAGACACAAGTCCCAGATTCCCACACCGTTTCAGGAGGGGGCCGAGGGCTTTCTTTCAGACCCCCACCCAAGCTTCAAGCGACTACAAAATGAAGATGTGGGATAAGACTGTGCGTGCAAAGTAAAGCACAGATGACTAGTTAGTTCACCGTCACAGTGAGTTCAGCATCACCTCCTGCATCAGCGTTCACGCGTACCACGGAAATGCCCCCATGATAACAACTAAAGGTTTAGAGAACGCAGTCTTACTATCTGACGAAACAGCAATGTGGAGAACACTCAGTACTGGGGTTGAGCTATCCTAGAAGGTAACTGGGTACTTTTTGTTGCCCATGAAATAATGTGAATTTTCCTGCATGTTCTGGTTGGATGTACCCTGCCAAGTAATTCCTCTGGTGAACCAACCAGGGAGTCTCACGCCGCAAAAGAAGGCTCATGCACGTTGGTTAAAACACCTGTACGCTCTGATTGGAAGCTCCCACCCTAGGGCAGCCCATTACCTCCTGCAGCCTGATCTCTTCCGGCTGGAGGATGTCCAGCACCCCGCTGCTCCGAATCTCCGGGAGATCCTGCCAGAGGTTAAATCTCGAGTGCGGGTTACTGAGCAGGCATATCTGGGGCACAGCCTTCCTCTCCGGTGGGCTTGCCGGCTCCTCCTCCTCCTCTTCATCCTCCTCCGGGGTCTCCTCACTGGCCGGGGACCCATCAGCATTGCCTTGTATTTCTGCATCCTGTTGCCTCCTGGTTTCAATTTCTTGGAGAGTTGATTTATCTCGGTATTCCTGATACAGGAGCCCTGAAATCAAATGGAATTGTATTGAAAACATGAAAAAGATTTCAGAGGAAGATCTTTTGGAATCACTAAGTCAAGGCTTTGGACTCCTATCAAGGGCAGATGCTCTGCCTATGAAAATACAAAGAAAGCCAGACCCACACAGGTCTCAGAAAAGGCTCTATCACTGAACAAACTGCCACTGTCTTCATTTTTGGGGAAGGATCAGCATGAATGAGGTTTTTTTTTTTTTTTTCAACAAAGAATAAAGAAATCCCTGAACAGATTCAAAATCCAGCCACAAAAATATATGCTTTTCACACACCTACTTAGCTAACAACAAGAATCCAGAATTTGACGTGTTAATAACCAATGTGTGCAGAGTTGATGGAAATGTCCCAATTATGTTTCAGCATCCCAACAGGATGCTTCTCAAAGCCTAAATGCTTCAATATTAAAACTCAAGTATATTCATTGGTGAAATGGGAATAGTTGTAAATTCTCATTTTGAAGGAAAAAGCCAATATTTCATCCACCTTATGATTCAAAAGGGAAACATTCCTTTTTTGCTTTCACACTTTCAGACTTACTTCCCTGACCTGAAATAAATGCAGTCTAAGTCTCCAAGGAGATTTGGGGGTACAGAGGAATCAGCAAAAATGTAGCACCTCCACAGGGAAAAATTCATTTTGGATGTCCTGGCTGCAGGGCAGAGGGTTGGTCTCTCCACACAGGAGCAGCAGAAAAGCTTCAGTGGCAAGGGGCCTCCCAGCCCAGGGAGAGGGGAAGCAGGGCTGGGTGGGGAGAGGAAGGTGGGGTCCTGCTGGCAATGAGGCTGGGAGGAGAGGAGGGTCACCCCAAGGGTTTTGTCTATCCTGTGGGCAAAAGGGAAGCCCTTCGGGCAAACAGCTCTGGTCTACATCTTAGGAGGCCCGTGTATGGGAAGAAAGAGGCCATGCCACTTCTCTAAGGGAGTGACGATGGAGGCCTGAACTGCAGTGGTGGTGGACGGATGGGGTCACGTGCATGATTCAGGGACTGTTATAAGGTAGAAGACAGGTCCTGGTGATTGGCTGGTGCTGGGTCATGAACGATATCTGGGTGACCAGTTGGCAAGGGGGTCCGGTGGCCCTGTTCAGGAGATGAGGAACATAGGAGGAGGATCCGACTGGGGAACGGGGTGGCGGTGAGATCCAGGTGCACCTGAAGGGAATGCAGGCGGAGAGGACCAGCAGGCGGCCGGACTGGTCTGGAGCCTGGGAAAGCTGTTGGGCCCCTTGATATATCTATCTATAAAACAAAGATGACTTTCCCGGGAAAGTTCTAACAGGGATAAGTGTACCACTTGTAAAGCACTTTCTCATGCAATGCAGTATAAACATTAGCTATTATTCTTTCTTTAATTGTTAAATATATCTAAACAGTACAAAAAAGGAAGGAAAAAAACAGACGATCTTCAAAATTCTGAAAAATGGCTGGATAAATTATATTCATAATTTATAAATAACAGGAACTCAATAAATTACCTTGTGGATTAAATTAGTTCACTTCCTATGTTCCATAATGCTAAATTATAAAGGCTTTATGCTAAGTATAACATTTACTTCAAAAAAAAAAAGATTCTGTGATTTTACATTACAATCCAGCAGATTACAACATGGAGTTAATTTGACAAAGGAATGAAAAAGAAAATCTAAATCTATGCTAAATGCAACCCAGATTGAAGATCTATAAAGACAGAGGTTTAAAGTCACTACATAAACCGGTTCAGTCATGAGCATAAGGTATGATTACTATTGCCAACATCGAACCTATTAATCTCCTGTGATTCCGATACTGTTTTTATGGAGGTTTAAAGAAACCAGGATTCCACGAGTTGACTTGGATTCACTTTACAAAGCTTAGCACAGTGATTCCCACATAGTAGGTACTCACATATTTGTTGAGTTGAACACCTTTAAAAATGCAGTTTCCAAGCTTCTCAAAAATATCTAACCAATTTGGCATCTTTTTGAAAGTTCAAAAATATGGCTTATGTATGCTACATGGCACATCATGTGTATCATGGGTCAGCATGATGGGTAAATCATGGGTAAATGCTATCTCCAACATCTCACATGATGATGTGATACATATGCTGAAGAGACAAAAATATCAGCATTGTGGGTAGTTGGCTTGAAAATAATATTTCTGAAATCACATTGTGGCAGACACTGTGGCTGCCTCTCCTCCATCCCCTCACAGACCTTCTTCCCAGCTGGCAGGGAGGGGTTTTGTCTGGGTGCTGACCTAGTCTGTGCTCAGGGAAGTGGATGAATGCTGACTGATCAAAACCTACCATGATGGTTCCCTTCCCCTTGCCACTGCTGGGTTTGGACATGAGCATGTGACATGACCTGGCCAAGGAGACTAAGGGGACATCTTACATCTTTAAGAAGGGCTTCTCAAAAAGATGTCCCTCCCCAGGAGACACTTGAAGACAAACTGCTCTTTTTTTTTTTTTTTTTTGGTTTTTATACATGGTTGCTTGAGGATGTGATGCATGGAGCTCGGGCAGCCATCTTGTGATATGAAGCCCAAATGCTGAGAATGGTAGAGGGAAAGGAACTAGGTGGTTGCTTGACTTAATGAACCAAATGCAGAATTTCCTACCTCATTCCTGGAGTCAACTGAGATAGAATACTTTCATTCTTTAAGGTCATTTTTTTGGGGGGGGGGCACTGGATATTCTATTACACTCAGCCAAAGACTCCCAATACAAGTAATCTTAGCATTTTCTTAAAACTTCATACTTCTTTCTGAAGTCTTCAGAATATGAATTCAAACAAGTATTTTCCTGGAGTTACTATGATTACAAAGAGTCATCTGACACACTGTGTAACCATTTTCATGACCTGTTTATTTTTATTAGCCTTACCTGAGGAACTATGTTATCTGATTAAATTTTTGTAGTAGAGATATACTGTTGATATTTCATGTTTTTCTATTTTCTCTTTTGTACATTCAGTAAGCAAAATTAATTTTACCTGTAAAAGCTGGCACCTGGTATTATATTCATGCAGAATTAGAAGGCTCAGTTCCCATCTCTCCTAATTAAAATGATCTATATCAGGCTGGCTGTGCTACCCTGCAGAAGGAGGATAAGCTCCTCGAGTCCTTCAAAATCTCACTTTCTGAAGGCAGTAATTTTTTTCTTTGAATCCTTCAGATAGAAACTTCTAAAGGGCAGAGAATTCATTTATTTTTTAGTGAGCACCTTCTATGCACCAAGCATTTGTTAGGTGCCAGAGACAACCACAGCACACACACACACACGTGTGCACACACACACACCATCACAGGGTCTCAGGGTCTATGATCTTCAGGGCCACCACCAACTACAATGACAGTTGTATACCACATCACGCATAGTCCTGGCATCATTTTGTTCTTGCCTGGGTGGGAGCCACTGCAAAATTCAACACAGTGGTCTACAAGATGCCCATATAGTCTTCCCACTTTCCTTCCCCCTTAATTCCACTGTGTCTTTAGGAACGCGTTGTCTTTTCCTGATACTGGCAAAGAATTCACTTCATTCGTTGAGCTAAAAGCAGCTGGCCTCCTGTAGCAATCTGCTTGGCATAAGCCTCAAGTCTATGATGAAGGATGTCAGAAGACGGCAGCCTCGGTCCTGTGCTGTCATTCAGCACATCTGTTGAGCACCGACCATGGATCCAGCCCAGGAGCCAGAAACACAGAGTCACCATTACACCAGGAGATAGTGGGAGAAAAGCCTCGGAATGTCAGTCTCTACTGTTTACCAAATGAGGAAACTGAGGGCCAGGATGAGCAGGTACCAGAGCTCAGGGCTCCCGACCCCCAGCTTTGAGCTTATGCCACGGGCTCTCCAGGAAGGAGGTCTCCACACGCCCACACTGCAGAAGGGAGCCTCTCTCTCCGTGAAAGGAGGCACGGACCTCCCCACTCCCACCTCGATTTCCTTCCGAGGCCTGACATTGACCTCAGCCAGAGGATCCCTTTCTAGAGGGTGGAATTCGAGGCTTCCAGCACATGCCAAGGCCGAGGTGGCCCTCCTCACTATAAAGGGCAACGTGGCAGAGGTGGAAGAAAGGGATATTCGGGTGTGTTTGTCCTCAGATCAGCCTCTCTCCATTTCCGCCAGCAAACAAGGGGAAAAGCCGCCACCACCATCACCACCCAGCCCGACACGAAGGGGGCCCGCTAGGAACAATATTCCTGGAGTCAGCGCTGCTTAACAGCATGCAGTGTGCGCTCCACCCTCAGCTTTGCAAGGGCTCAGCTCCTCCCAGGGTTCAGTCCAGAATAAACCCCAGCCAGGGAAAAGGGAACCTGCCCAAAAAGTCTCCTAAACACAGGTCTCCTGGGGCAATGGAAGCTCCACTTCCATTGGAGACACTTCATGTCTGTCTGAGTGTTTGGGATGGAGAACAATAATGATGAATTTAGGAAAGAAAATTTTCAAGCCCAAATTTTAATTTAATGAATAAACTGCTGCTCTGACAACCCTGAAGAACAGAAAGATTTCTAGGCGGTACCAATCCCGAAGAACCCACGTCACCCACTTGTGGCCACCTCTGGTGATGAAGATGAGAATTAGTTTGATGTTATCAGCAATTTTTGACTTTTAAAAGCGAGTGCTTGGGTTTTTGGGACGCCTTCTCGATCCACTTTCTGCTTTCACAGAGCTTCAACTGCAGCTGTGCAGGAGCTGGACACGCGGGCTGTGCCCTGCACTTCTGGCCATGCTCTGGCCAGGCAGGCGGAGCCAGGCTTCCCTTCCTAACCCAGGGGCCTCTGAGGCTCCCAGCTTCTCTCTACTTTACCTTTCCTTCCCCTGTGCAAAGTCTGCCACTGCCACCCCTTCCTGAATTGCCCCAGTCAGCCTGACTCTCTCCAGAAGTCCCCTCTGCAGGGTCCCCTCCCTTTCCAGGTCTTCCCCAGGCCCCCGGGTGGGGATGGCGGGGGACGCATGGAGCCCCCCCCCTCCTGCATGGCCCATAAGCACCTAACCCCTGGACTTTCTGGCAGAAGACACAAGAGGACAGAGAGCCCTCCCCAGGAAAGGGCTGGGCAAGCACACCTCTCCAAGAGCGCAGGAAAGAAATGCATTTGCTAAAACCCAATTATACAGCCACTATTAAAACGTGGCAGTTTTGCCTCTGGAACCATTTAGACCAAATATGTCAGTAACCTTCCTCGTCAGAAACATTTGTCCAGGGGAAATGCAAGGGCATCCCACAAGCAGAGGAGCCCTCAGAGTCCGCCAGGAACCCACGTTTCCCCCAGTGACGCCCCGTCGCCGCTGGGGACACCCACCTATTTGTTCGATGAGGTTCCTCCAGGAGTCGGCGGGAATGGGGTGGATCATCTGCAGGGCCTCGGTGAGCGTGGTGGGGCCGTCGGCGAGGGCCGGGCACTCCTCGGGTGTGGTCTCATTTCCCAGGGTGGAGGACGACTCGCTGCCAGAGAGAGAGGAGAGGCAGGAGCCGGTTATTTTTAAGCAACGACACACCTCGGCCAGCTCGCGAGAGGCGTCCGCACAGTTGGCCCTGGCCAGATGGACCCTGACCGGGATGTCCAGGCCGAGCGGCCGTCGCCGCTCCCTGCCACGCAGGCCCCACAGGCCCTTTTGGTCACCGCACCAGGGCGCGACCGGGTAATTCATTCCCACGCCAGCCCGCCCAAACCTTCATGTTTTCGGAGCTCGCGGGCAGGCGTCGGAAACTTGGCGCGTCCTGCCCGCTTCGCGGCGCCGCCCCGCCGCCCGGACGGGTCCCGCGGCCCGTGGCCCTGCGCTCGCTGCGTACCCGCGCCCCTCGCTGTCACACGGCCCCCGGCCCTCTTTGGGTAGCGATCCTCCAGTCCCAGGGCCACGCGGCGCGGAGAGGGACCAGCGAACGGGACGCGTGCGCCCAGGGCGCCCGAGAGAAGGCACGGGAGGCGGCCCGGGGCAGGGACAGGGGTGTCGGCGGCCCGGCTGGGGAGCACCCCCGACCCCAGGCGGCGTGCGGGCACGATGGGGCCGCGGGAGGAGTGAGGGGTGCGGGGCCCGCGGGGCGGAGGGCGGGGGACAGGCAGTTCGGATAGGCGTCCCCGGGCAGGGACGCAAGCCGGGGCCACAGGCGCGCAGTGGTGGCGCGCAGGGGTCGGGACGGCCGCTCGTCCTCACCTGCCAGGGAGGTGTCCCGCCGCAGAGTCGCGCGCGTCGCTCTCCGAGGTGGAGCTGTCGTGGTCCACGGCGCAGGCGGCGCTGAAGGCTGCGGCCAGCAGCTCCATGGGGGCCGGCAGCCAGGCAGGCTCTGGGGCCGGGTCGGGGACCGCGCTGGGGGCCCGGAGCCGGGCGGGGGGCGACGAGCGGGCTCCGGAGCGGGGTCGCAGCGCGCTTAGCTGGAGCCGGAGCTGCCGCTGCCGCCGCCGCTGCCAAGAGCTCCAGCAGGCGCCCCTGCGCGCGCCTGGAGGCTCCCGGGGTTGCCACGGCAACGGGGGAGGCGGGTGGGGCGCGCGCGGCGGGGGCGAGGCCCGGCGGCAGCCGGGCGGGGGAGCCTGGCCTTGGGCGCGACCCAGGGCCCGCGGGCGCCGACTGCCTCCCTCCCCCGCCGCGGCCCCGCCGCGCAGGGGCGACGAGGAGGGCAAGATGCGTGGGGGCCGGCGAGCTGCGCCTCCGTCTTCCCGCCCCCTTCTCGCCGTCTGGCCAGATCCCTCCAGCTCGCGGGGCGAACTTGGAAGGTAGGGGCGAGGTGACCGTCTGCCCGGCGCGTCCTCGAACTTCCGCCTTGCCCACCCCGCGCATCCTATGAGGTCCTTCACAGGGACCCGCCCGGAGACCCCCGCCTCTGTCGCTCCGGGCCCAGCCTCGAGGGACCCTCGAGGATGTCCGCTCCTGACCTGCCTATGGAGAGGGGGCCAGCGCGGAAGCCTCTCCCGGACGAGTCTGGCTGCCCCCAGCTACCCCGAGGTCCTGGCAGCACGGGGTGGGTAGAGGGGAGGGAGTGGAGGAGAAACAAAGTGGCCCCAAGCCTCCACCCGGTTTCCCTGCCCGGTCACGATGACTTTGGGAATCTGCACCTTTGTGTTAGCTGGTTCAACTCGCTTCAGGATACAGAGAGCAAGCAAAAATGGGAAACTGGAGTCGAGGGCAGTGTGAGTGGTCCCGTGTGACTTGGAAATCTAGAGGGACAACTCCAAAATCCGACTCCAAGTCCAGCAAGAGAACTGGAGCCCTCCCCGGTGGCCTTCTCTGAGGGCAGCCCCTCCGCTGCCCGCTCCCCTGGGCGGTGCCGGCTGCCGGGACGGCGGCCTGCCTCTGCGGGCCAGAGCCAGGAGGTTACCTGCGGGGGGTAACCCACCCCACAACCCGTGCAGACCAAAGTGGAAAATCTTCTCGACACCTTCCCCTGCACAGTCTACCCACGGGGCATTTGTTTAAATTAACAAATTCCTCGTTTTTCGATGCAAATACTCCTGCTGGGCGGGGTTCACTTACTAGTTAGCAGGTTGGCTTTAATGCATTCCTTAGCCAGCCGTCTAGAGCGCGGCAATTGTAAAGGGAGAGTTGGAGTGGAAGAGGAGAGAAAGCAGCTTAGGAAGGGGCCTTTTTGCCAAGAGGGGAACTCCCTTTCCCAGACTTCAGCTGGCGACGCCGGCGGTCCGTGCGCATTCCATCGGATTCCAGGAAAAGGTGCTCAGGTTGACGCAAACCAGTTCCTAAAGCTGCCTCTTAGCCCTCGTTCCCCTCGAGGGGCCAGAACGGACAGGTCTGATCTCCTCTTGCCCTTAAGGCCTATAGTATTTGCGTGACAGCCATCTGGTCTTCTGTCTCTCCAGCCCAAGCCACTCCTTTCCTTGACTCATCCTGCATATCTCCGGACAGCCCTCTCTTGAGCTCTACATTTTCACCTGGCCACTGAGAGTCTTCACCTGGATGTCTGCCAAACACTCACATCCCCAGCCCCACCAGCAGCCAACCAGGAGGCCAGGCAGAACGTGAGGGACAGCCTCAACTGCTCCTGTACCTTCTGTCACCCCACATGTCAATGCCTCACTGAGCCCCCTGGATCCCCAAAAGCTTTCAAAGCTGTCCCCTCCTTGGTATTTAGACCTCCCTCTGTCCATCCTTCTCTCTGTCCATCCTTCTCTCTGTCTCCTTTTTAACCTATGGGTCGGCTGTTGTCCCTCCCCTGCTTAAAAACCTCTGTTGGAGTCCCATCCCCTGTGGGCGAAGGCCACCTTCTGCCTCTGTAGTGGGCTCTTTACCAGGTGTCCCACTCCTTGCCATCTTCCTTGGCTAGAACTGCCCATTTACCCCCCAAGTCCTCACCGTTACTGGTTGAGGCTCCCTGGAGCCTCCCCACCAGGCCCTGAACCCTGTATAGCCAGCGGCATTGCCTGGCGCTGTAATTCCCTGTGAAGAGGGCCGTCCTTACACTAAGACATGGGCTCCTCTAGGGTGGGCACCCTGGTGTCCTACTCATCTTTCATCGGGGTCCAAGGAGGTGCACTGGCTGGGCGGTCACTAGGACCTGCTACTTTGCATGGTTTCACCACCCCTGAAATTTGATATAACACTAAATGGAAGCTGTCACTTTCACACTTGGTTGCACTGAGGAGAAAAGACTCATTTTTTTTTTAATAAGAAAATATTCAAGTGAATTACATGTATTAAGATGAGTATAATAAAACCTTCCAATTGAAAAATAAGCTAAAAATATCCTTCTAATTATAAAATCAGTTTAGAAAGTCACTGTGTTCTGAAGGCATATAACCTTAAGCTAAATTCCCCATGTTCTATTTTCAATCATACTTAGTGCTTATTGGGCAGGCTATTATTAAAATCTCCATTTAACTGACATTTTGCTCTAAATCATTCACAAAATAAAGTATAGGTAAATATTTCAAATATTTATACTTGATTAGTCCATAGTTGGTGCTCTATAAGCATTTGTTAAGGAATTAATGATATGTTTTTAAAAAATATTTAGTTATTTTATATATTTTATCCAAAGATTCTTTATTTCTTCCTTTGGATTATAAAAGGTGTAAATATTGGAAACAAAGTGGATTCTTATTTATGTAGCAACCTCAGCCTTCAGGCGTTCTCATTTATGTTAATAAAATGTTACTTTATTCTGAGGGAGAATTGCTAGAAGCAGAAGGAAGCTTAGAAATGATCTGGTTCAACTCTTATTTTACAGAAAAAGAAGCAGAACCAGAGGGTTAAAATACCAAGCCCAAGATCACAAAGCTGGCTAATGGCAGATTTTGGAAGTATGTGCTAGTAAGTCAAGACTACCTTGTGTGGATTAAGGAACTGCAAGTTTCTGTTTTCTTATTCTAAATATTTTTAGGGTCACATGGTATGCCACCAGATTATTACAGGTTAAAACACATCTGTATTCTTAAATCTAGTAGGAAAATGACTTTGTAGTGAGAAGGTAATCCTCAAATATACATTTTAAAACTTGTAGAAACAGGTGCTTGATAACTTTTAATTAACTATAGCTTTTAAATCCATAAACACAGTTTATTTTTGTCACTCTTAAAAGACTTTTTCAGTTGCTTTGAAAATCAACAAATTTAAACCAGAGAGGCAGTACCAACAGTCAGTCCCCAGAAGGCTACAGACTTGAGGCTAAATGGACCCTCCAAATCCAGGCGAAAGTTAGGAAAAGGACAAGATGTAGCCTCTCTCACTGCAGCTCCAAGAGAAACCATACTCAGTGGATAAAAAGGCTTCCCCACAAGGAGACTCTCCGAATTTAGATTCTTCTGTTGTGTGGTTAGAAGTATTTTAGTGGTGAGGTGGAGGGGGAGATCTTTCCTTACTTATTATCAGAAGGATAATTTGTAAATGTGGGATTGTAACATGTTACAGAAATAAGTTTAAAACACAATCAATTTATCTCTGTTTAGTAAAGAATTAATCTTATCCAAAGAGAGGTCTGACCTTTTCCTTGGGCTCCCGGGGAGGTGACCTCTAAGCCATTGGAATGTCTGATAAGAGTGTCTTTGCTTACTTGGGGGCTGGGGCCACATCAGATAAGGTGGAGGCTTTGGGCCACGTGACAATAGCTCAGCCTCCAGAAGGGCTGAAGACTGAGGTCAGCCATCTGCGTGGCTAACCAGTTCTAGCTGATGGAGCCCCAATAAAAACTCTGAGCACCCAGGCTCAGATGAGCTTCCTGGTCGGTAATATTGTCACACATTGTTACCTGGGAATGTTAGCTCTGGCCACGATTTCATAGGGACAAGACAACTGGAAGTTCCGAGTGGAACTTTTCTGGATTCTGTCCTATGCATCTCTACCCTTGTCTGATTTAAAACTGTAGCCTTTCACTGTAATAAGCCGTAACCGTCAGTAACAGCTCCGAGTCCTTCTCATGAATTTTTGAACTGAGGGTGGTCTTGTGGGTTGTACCCTAACTTTGCAAGCCTTGAATCTGGTTCAGAGTCCAGTGACCACGTTCCTCTTACAGCCTTCCTTTCCTTGGTGTCTTTTTCTCTCTGTCAGTGTGCCCCATATGCCGCTGCCAGGTTAGTTTCCCTCAAGCACATCTGTTTCCACACATCTGTTGTTTTCAGTGACTCCCCAGTACCTTGCTGGCACGTCATTGCTGATGGAGTTAATGTGCAGCCTGGACTCGGGCTGCCCGGTTGGGAGCTGGGTCACCCCTGAGAGCCCCCATGGCCCTGCCTTTGCTCTGTTAGCTCTGCCCTGTTATCACCCACTTGCGTGGTTTCTCTTCCCAGTGACCTGAGATTTGGGGGTGGGGCAGCTCTGAAGATGTCATTTATTTCTGCATCCCCAGCATCCAGCCCAGCCAGGAGGCATCGGGAAATAGTCAGTGAATAAGTAAATATGGGGAAGTTGGTAGGTGTTATGTGGACATGTCCTTGGTTTCATTCTTTCTTCTACAGTTACTGAGTCTAGCACTAGCTCTCCCTTGGTGTTACATCTTGGCCTTCTTGGGTTAGAAGGTGATTCTTTCATTGCCCTCTTTGGGAGCTAGCAGGTTTCTGGGGTTGGTGCCTCGAGCGTGGGGGAGGTAACTGACCTGCTGTGGTGAGTCAAAAAATCCATTAAAACTGGATTCGTTGTTTGGGTGAAGTGAGGAGCGTTTTGTTTTTGTTTTGCTCTTTTTTGACGTGGTTGCTATGGTGGACAGTTGTTATAGTTTTGGTTAAATAGGGAAAATCCCAGAGGGATGAAGAGATGCATACAGATCTTGGTCTGATTTAAGAAGATATGCGAGCATTGGACAGGTTTCAGTGATCATGGGAAGTGGGCATTGCGGTCCGAGGGCTCAGCTGCCCAAGCGTCGATATTGCTCTGCTGAATACATTTTCAGAATCAAAAATAGGCAGCCAATCTTTGCTCCACTTCCAGGAGTGAGAGGCAGCCTGGATGATGTTGTTTGGCTAGTGAAATGTTGGAATTTCCAAAGCAATTTGATGGTTCATGTGTCCTTAGTACTGTCCTTAAAAGGTGGAGACAAATGGTGGCCGTATCATCAATTATGAGATGCAGACAATTGTATGGCCTGAATAGAAATGTATTTCTCAAAACAGGCTCCCCCAGATAACTCACGGAGAAGACACTATCATGTTGCGTGTTTGTCTGAAACAGCGGAAAATGAGAGTGGGCCTGGGATGTGGGTTTCTTTGGAACCTTCCTAACCAAGGAGCTGGGGACACATAGAGCCTGAGGATTTTGGCTATGGGTGATGTCATATACTTTTGACCAATAGGAGCATTTCTGAAATAAGGGGGACCTAAGAGAAAATACTGCTATTTCCAAAATATGTTGAGGATGAAATCTGGGGGAAATGAGATTAGGAGCCGCCTTGGTACATTCCTCATCTAATAGTTTACATTGTAAGTTGCGGTCATTAAGGTTTATACACTCTTAGTTGGAACGCAAACTGTAAAGGCATTGATAGCCCGCTTCCTTCCACTCAAACATTTATTCATTTTAAATCACCTTACAAACTATATAGTTAGATCTAATTTAGTACTATATTAATTAGAGCATTTTGTAAACTGTAGTATACTATACAAATAGAAAGTGATATTATTATTATTTAGGAAGCCTACATTTAATGCTAAAATACATTCGCTCTTGTAATGGAGAAGGCATTGCCTTAACTATTAACCAAATGTAGCAAAACTATTTAAGATATGAAGCAAGAAAGAAAAAGATGTCCATTCATAAATAAAATATACTTGAAGGAAAAGCATGTAGTTAACAAAATTAATAACTAGACATTGTTCACACGTTGTTCTTTGAAAATTGCAAATAATTGGATTTTAGAGAAATATTTTCCTTAACAAGAAGTAAGTAGCATGACAACTTTTCATTTCCTACCGAAGCAAACCACCTCGCCCTTAACATCCAGTAGAAAGAATGTTCTGTGTTGAGTCACCAGGACTAAACGTTCAAGGATTTAGAGTCTCATAAAAAGACCAATATGTCTTTGGTAGAGACTGGTCACTTTATTTTTTTTATTTATTTATTTATTTATTTTTTTTGCGGTACGCGGGCCTCTCACTGCTGTGGCCTCTCCCGTTGCGGAGCACAGGCTCCGGACGCGCAGGCCCAGCGGCCATGGTTCACGGGC
>NC_041215.1:132191326-132200532 GCF_002837175.3 Physeter macrocephalus | reverse complement strand
CCGAGACTGGTCCCTTTATGAAAAGAGCTGTTAGAAGCACGAAGGAGGTGTCCCACCAAAGTGCCTGGTTCCAGGTCCTGACTGCCTGTCAGCGTGTTGATGAAAATGCCTTTCTTCCCAGGAATTCAAAGCTTTTGACTACTGTTGGGTATTTCTATTTGGAAGGCTCTAAAATAAGGGAACTGTTGACCACATTGTACAACAAACAAATGAGTATAATAACAAAGAGAAAGCACGATATTTCAAAAGCACAGCAGATACACAGCAATCAAAGAGTTTAAAAAATGATCAGCCAGTGTTAGCCAAGGCTTGGAAACTGTCATTTGCCTCTGGAGGTGGGAGTGTGAATTGGTGCAACCTTTCTAGAGGGCACTCTGACACCCGTATCATAAATCTGCAAATGTTCATACCTTTGGCAAAGAGATTCTAATTCTAGGAATGTATCCTAACGAACTGTAAGAATCCATGTGAAAAATTAGCTACAAAAATATTTATTACAGTGTTATTTATAATAGTGAAATATTTGGAGTAGCCTCAAAGTCCAATAATAAGAAATCGACTGTTTAAATTATGACATGTCTCTAAAATGGAATATCATTGAAATGATTTAGAAAATCTTTAATAATCTGGAAAGATGCCCATAATATATTGACTAGAAAAGCAGATTCCCAAACTGGATGGTAGCACGATCTTATTTTGTTTGTAAATAGGTTATATATATGGACTTTTAAGCATACATGTGTATTTGAAAAGGACTGGAAGAATGATCACCAAAAACGTTTCACAGTACTTGTGGTTGATTGGTCAGATTCTGAGGGAATTTTCATCTTTTTACTCATATGTGTTTAAAAAAATTATTTTTTGGCAATAAATGTGTCACTTATGTAATAAGGGGGAAAAAGTTACTTAAAAAAATCAATCCCTTAATGTGCATACATCTAGAACATGAGTTTAAAGTGTTCACACAACCATAGGGAATCCTGATGAACTTGAAAAAGGGGGCTTAGCTATTTTGAGTTCTCTAGATTTACTTGGGGGAAAAACACCTCAATGCATTACATAAACCTATCTTTTAAAAAGCTCTTCAGTTTCCAAAGAATCACAAATTCAAATTTTACAGTAGATTACTTCCTGGCAATCTCTAAAATTAAAGCACTTACCTGATATTCTAATCTGCCTGGTTGTAAAAATAGTCCCTTTTCCAGAAATTCCCCTTTTCCTTCCATAAACCCACGTGAACAACTCCTAACCAGAATGCTCCTTCCTTTTCCATTGAAGTCCTGGTCCCATCGAAAGAGTCATCAAAGAAATGACTGCCTCCCATCAAAGGCAGGTCTCCTAACACCACAAGCCTTTACCTGCCCTCCTGCATAGCTATATCCCACCTGGGCTGGCTCAAATGCCACCTCCTCCCTGAAGCCCACCCTGCATCCTATCTCACGGCAGGCTGTATTTGCTCACTTAGGGTCTCCTGTAGCACTTCACCAGGGTTGTCTTTAAGGCGTGATCGTGTTCTTGGAGAATGAATTCTCTGTCCTCCTGGACTGTTCATGGAGACAGGACTCAGCCTGATTGATGTCCACCCCCTCACTGTGCCTGCAGAGACCTTGTACATCCTGGAAGCTCAAGACATCGTCACCAAACGGAGGTGGAGTGGAGGAGGCTTGAAAGCACAGGCGTTCTTTTGGTCTCATCCCAGTGCTCGGTAAATTACAGTCATAGAAACATTTACAAACCCTTTCCTTTCACCCACTAAATACAAACTTCCTCTCCTTGCTACTGCCTTAGCAGGTGAGTGCACTGTTAGTTGAAGTACCATCCCTTTCCGGGGGAAACGTCAGTTTACCAGCAAAGAAGTGAAATTTCACTTTTGTTTCTTTACCTATTTACTGTTCACCCCTCCCCTGAGCTGACCGGTTGATGCTTCTTTTCCTAATTTTAAACCCGTGTCTCATTTTTTCCACGCAGTGAAGATTGCATGCTAAATTACTGCTATTTCTAAAGTGTTGCTCAGCCCTTGGAGTAGCTTTCATTTGTCACAGTGTCAGTGGGATCTCGAGGCTTGTTTCTTTGTTAGGCTCAGGGTAAAGAGATGGTCCTTATTAGTCTCCCTTTTCTTCCTAACCATGAGGGTCTTTTGTAGGGGGTCTCAGAGGAGGGTCTTAAGCTCGCCAGAAATACATTCTTCCCTTTGAAATTAGCATTTGTTCTTTAAAAAGGAAGAGGCTCTAACCTGTCATCAGTTGAGTGTTTTCTGTAAGAAGTGATGGATTTTTACCAGGAGAGAGGAAAGCCTCCTAGACACAGTGAGTCAGGGAAACAATAGAACCGAACTGGAAAATTCCTTCCGGTTGGGAGCGCCTGAGAATACATGGTGTCCCTTCCGTAACCTAAGGCCTTCGTTTCAGCACTTCACATGTTGTGAATCTCCACCAGCTGTGTGCGGGTCTTAAAGACTGAGTGCTCTAAATTTTCTGTTATGACCGAATTGAAAATCTTCAGGAGAAACAGGCACTTGTGCATTGCTGATGGGAGAGCAGAACTGTCCAACCTCATATGGAAGGGAATTTGACCCTAACTAACAGAACCACATATGTGCAATGGACTGAGTGTTTGTGTCCCCCGCAAATTCGTATGCTGAAATCCTAACCCCCCAAGGTGCTGGAAGTGGGGCTTTTGAAAGATGATTAGGTCATGAGCGTGGAGTCCTCATCAACGAGATTAGTGCCCTTATAAAAGAGACCCCAGAGAGATCCCTCGTCTTGGTCTCGGCTTTCCCAGCCTCCAGAACTGTGAGAAATAAGTGTTTGCTGTTCACAAGCCACCCAGTCTATGCTATTTTGTTAGAGTGGCCCGGTCGGACTGAAACAACACGCATTTCCCCTTTGACCCAGCAATTCCATTTCTCAGAATTACCCTGAAGACACGCCCTGAAATACAAAATAAGATGTGCACAAGGTCATTCTTCATTATTTTTTAGAGCAAAATATTGGAAACAACCTACATAGCCATCCAAAGAAGATTGGTTGACTACACCATGGTATAGTCACCCGAAAAAGTCCTATGTAGCAGAATTGAGAGTGAGGAAGGCGTTTCTGAACTGGTATGGAGTGATTTCCAGGGCTATGTGAAAGAAGCAAGGTATGGTAGAGCACATGCAGTTTGTGAACTAAAGAAGAGGAAGTCATACAATTACACACCCCACTCCACCCCATCCCAAACGAGAAACACGGGAAGGAAAGAAGAGAAACCAGTAAAGATGGTTATTTCCAGAGCTGGGGTAGAGAGTAAGACCTTTCTGAGTGTACTTTTTATATAGTTTTGAATATATAACCATGTAGATGTTTTACATATTCAAATAATTTTTAAAAATATAAAATTATGGGGGGAAAAATCAAACCCTAGAATTGAAAATAAACTGAAACAAATGAACTTAAGTAATTATCAAGTTGATAAAATAACAACACAAAAAAATTCAAGTAACTTTTTAATGTAGTGCTCTGTCTTTGTGCCATTACTGAGATCTATTCTAAGAAAAGCAAAGACGTTTTAAACTTTACTTTGTAGGTGTGGCGGGTTGAATTGTGTCCCCTGAAAAGATATGTTGAGGTCCTAATGCCTCGTACCTTGAATGTGACTTGATTTGGAAATAGGGTCTTTGCAGATGTAATGGCGTTAAGATGATATCATACTGATTAGCCCTAATCCAATAACTGGTGTCTTTATAAGAAGAGGGAAATTTGGACACAGAGACACAGACACACAGACAGGAGAACACTACGTGAAGACGTTGGCAGAGATCGGAGTGATGCATCTGCAAGCTAAGGAACACCAAGTGTTGCCAGCAGCCACCAGAATCTAGGAGAGAGGCGTGGGACAGGTTCTCCCCTGCAGCATTCAGAGGGAGCGTGGCCCTGCCTTGATTTTGGACTTCTGGTCTCCAAGACTGTGAGAGAACAAAGTTCTGTTGTTCTTAAGCCACCCGGTTTGTGGTAGTTTGTTGCAGCGCCTTAGGAAACTAATATAGTAGATTCGTTCTTGGTTATGGTATAGGTAGATTAATTGTGGAATTCTTCTCTGAGTATTTGTAGAATAGAGCATTATCCTATAATACATTGATGTTGAGACCCAAGGGCCTCACCGTTAGAAAAAGGAGATGAAAATATGGAATAGGGAGAGAGAGGAGGCATGCTGTGTGTCGGGTTGGAGTTGAAGGTGTCCATATGAACTCACGTGCGTGCACACACACACAGGCACAAACACATTGCCTCGCTCCATCCACTGAAAAGTCCTGGAAGCGCTGACCTTCCAGTAGTAAGGAGCACATACAGCCTGAAGATCTCGGTTTCTAAGTATTATTCTGCACTAAAACTAGGGCTCCTTGGAGAAATGGTTGACTTCAGGTCTGGGACGTAGAAATTATATAAAGTATCTTCCTGTGTCAGAAAGTAAGGAAATGCTCAAGGACCTGAAGGAATGTGTCAAAGGGACATAATAGCCATCTTAAAGGGGCTCTTACTGGCCAAATTAGTGACAGTAATGGATTCACTGGACACGTTGAATTAAACAACAACAATCAACCACCATGAATCCCTAGTGAAACTCAAAGGCAAAATACAACCAAAAACAAAAGAGAGGTCTTCTTCACAGAAGAATATCGTCTGATACAAGTAGGAGGAATAACAGAACATTCTCATTTTACAATTTCCAATGTAATGGTTGATACAGGAAGGATCATTAATGGATGTTAAAAGCCACTGAGGGAAAGATTAATAGGAAAGAGGATATTTACATGTTCTCAAACTGTCACTTTCCAGATAACCTATTAGTTGCAAAAGGAAAAAATTGTACCTTTACTTTGGAGCAGTCTGGCAGCTCCTGAATTAACCAAATGATCAAACTTAGCCTCAGGAATAGCAGGCCAGCTGACATTAGTGCCTCTTGATGGGGTGCAGTTTGAAGTACACACCACCTAGATGCATTCTTGCTAAAAAGGTTTAACCTGAATGTAACCAAGTGTCTAGCCCTAACTTTCAGTTTAAAGAAAATATAGGGAGTAAAGGAACAGGTTCAAAGTCTGCACAAGGAAGCAGTCAGACACACAATGGGGGCCATTCTGCAATTGATAAGCCTGGATTTTTGCAAAGTCAGTCATGGAAGAAAATGGGGAGACTGTTGAGATTATAGGAGTCTAAAGAGAACATCTGACAAATGCAGTGCTCAGAATTTAATTAGACCTTTATTCACAAATCCCAGCTGTAAAAGACATTTTGTGGGGGATTCCCTGGTGGTCCAGGGGTTAGGACTTGGAGCTTTCACTGCAGTGGCCCGGGTTCAATCCCTGGTCAGGGAATTGAGATCCCGTAAGCCACTCAACAGAGCCACAAAAAAAAAAAAAAGAAAAAAGAAAAGAAAAGAAAAAGAAAACACATTTTGGGGACAGTTGGAAGAAATTTGAATATAGACTGGCTAGTAGATAGATTATGGAATGATTGTGAATGTTCTTGGGTGTGATAATGGCATTGTGATTATGTAGAAGAATACTGATTCCTAGAAGCTTTGCACTGGATATTTAGGGGTGAAGTGTTTGATGCCTGCAATTTACTTTCCTATGGTTTAGTGGAAACAGAAGAGGGAGAAAGAGAATACAAATATACAAGGTGTTAATAATTTAGGAGGTCTAGGTTGAGGGTATATCTGTAGGTTAAATTTCTTTCTTTATAAGAAGTTGGGGGAAAGGAAAAGAAGTATTTAGAGAAAGGGCGCATTTGGTTTAAGAAACTGTATTAACAATCAATTTTAAATGCAGTCGGATGTAAAGTATAGAATATTGAGTTAGGGATGGTATAAAGGCTGAGGGAATGAAGTGGCCTTTGCTAGTCACCTTGCCAAGCTTGGGAGGCCCTGCTGGAATGGGAGCCCCAGGAAGGCAGAGCTTTTGGTCTCCTGTGTCCGCTACTGACCCCCTGGTACCTAGAGCAAAGCCTGGATCATAGTAGGTGCCCAACAGGCATCGGTCTGACACAGTGAAGTGTAAATAGCTCAGTGATAAATACCTTTGTCGGATTTCTGATTATTTTTTTAGGATAGACTCTTGGTCAAGATTAAGAAGATTTTTATTGCTTTTCACATATTTCATGAAATTACAAAAGGTAATGCCAGTTCACACCCACCCAGTGTCTCTCTCTGTACCCTTTCCAGTATTCAATATTTGAATTTTAAGCAATTTGTCAATTTGATACATGAAAAATGAAACCTTGTTCTGTTTTGCATTTTTTTCTTTGCTAGTGAAGTTGGTTTTTTGTGTGTTTATGATGGTTTTGTATTTTTCTTTTGTGAATACTCTTTTTGAAACTGAGTATATATGTTATTAGTCAAATCCATTTCACCTGCCTTCAATAATTAAGGTCATTTTAAGACTTGCATGTCTTCCAAATGGCACTTAGCCTAAACAGTGAGATGTTTGCCTGAGTTGTTTTCGAGGAACTTGGAGTCAGCTGCCTCTAGTTTGAGCTGAGCTGAAAGTCAGCCGCAACTAGTTAGAGCTGGGCGGGTTAAGACTGGATAGGACCACTGACCCTCCAACTGGGCAGGAGCAAGTGGGTGACCCTTTGACGTCAGAGGACTGAAAACCCCACCCTCAGATCGTGCTAAGAGCCTCCATTGTTGAACGTGTAGAGGCCTGTAGCTTAGTTACACCTGAGCAGGGTGATAATGACTGCACCTTTTCCCAATTTCCTTTCTCCACTCTCCCACACTCCCCGTGCTTCCCAAGATCCCCACATGTGTGGGCCCATCCTTTTTCTTTATAAACCCTCTCCTTGCTGCAAACCTTGGAGCCTCAGCGTTTTGGCTTGCTGTGTGTGGGGCGAACCCAGCCTGGTTCGGTAATGTTTTTCTTTTGCTTGGTTAGTTTTTTTTTTTAATTAATTAATTTAATTTATTCATTTTTGGCCACATCGTGTCTTTGTTGCTGTGCATGGGCTTTCTCTAGTTGCGGCCAGCGGGGGCTACTCTTCAGTGCTGTGCGGGAGCTCCTCATTGCGGCGGTGGCCTCTCTTGTTGCAGAGCATGGGCTCTAGGTGCACGGGCTTCAGTAGTTGTGGCTCGCGGGCTCTAGAGCGCAGGCTCAGTAGTTGTGGCTCGCGGGCTCTAGAGCGCAGGCTCAGTAGTTGTGGCTCGCGGGCTCTAGAGCGCAGGCTCAGTAGTGGCGTACGGGCTTGGTTGCTCTGCGGCATGTGGGATCTTCCCAGACCAGGGCTCAAATCTGTGTCCCCTGCCTTGGCAGGCGGATTCTTAACCACTGCACCACCAGGGAAGCCCTCTTTTGCTTGTTTTAATTTTAGGGTTTTTATGGTTTTCCAATGGATTTGTAAATTCAGTGAGCTGTGTTGTTTGTATACGTTTTTTAAAAAACGTAGCCTGGGAATTCCCTGTCGGTCCAGTGGTTAGGACTCTTGAGCTCTCAGTGCTGAGGGCCTGGGTTCAATCCCTGGTTGGGGAACTAAGATCCCGCAAGCTGCACAGCACGGCCCAAAAAATTAAACTAATTAATTAATTAATTAATTAAAAAACCGTGGCCCCTTTTGTAGGAAAAGAACATTTCTACGATATGTGTGAGTGGAAGTGTGAGCAGGGCTGCCGGGGCTGCCGAGGAAAGCGCAGTGGGTTGGCTCTGCAGCCACTCTCCCTTGACACCCCGGCCCGGGATTCCTGGCTCCACTTTCCCACTGGGGTGCGGGGCAGGGTGTTAGGAGATGAGGGTCTGGGGGAGCAGAGGAAGGCCTGACAGGGTCTTTTGGTCCAGCCCCTGGCTTCAGCCAGGCTAGAAGAGCTGTATTCCGATTTTACAGAAAGGACAACCAAGGGGGCAGGACCTCTCTCCGTGGACGCGTGCTGTTCCAGGGCCACCTGGGCAAGGAGAGGGTCAGGGGAGGCTCTTAGTCCTGACAGTTGCTGTGACCTCAGGTCACTTCCAGGAGGTCCCCTCACCACTGCCTATCCCCCTGCCCTCGTCTGAGACACTTTGTTCTGAAACTGTCACCATCAAAACCAGACTTGCCTTGTCTGCTGGTTCAGTCTGTTTCACCAACAGATGATTGATTTCCTCACATGCTTCAGAAAAAAAGGAAGAACAGCTGACAAATGTGTGTCAGCTGCCAAGTGTCCAGTAATTAATTCCACGAGTGAGTGCTGAGCATCCACTCTCTGAGCCCCTGCAGACAGCTAGGCCTCTGCACCCACTGGAGCGTCCAACACGGCGCTGCCTGTTATTGACTTTATTTTTATTTATTTATTTATTTATTTATTGTACACATTACTAGCCATTTATTTCTTTGCAGAGTTAGGCCAAAATACATTGATTTTTAAAATTATTATCTATTTTCTTTCTGTATAATAGATGGAACATTAAATATATTTGTTTTTCTTTTTTTTAACATCTTTATTGGAGTATAATTGCTTTACAATGGTGTGTTAGTTTCTGCTTTACAACAAAGTGGATCAGTTATACATATACATATGTCCCCATATCTCTTCCCTCTTGCAAATTAGAACACTCCCTAACCCCACACACAAGAATAAACTCAAAATGGGTTAAAGACCTACATGTAAGGCCAGACACTATCAAACTCTTAGAGGAAAACATAGGCAGAACACTCTATGACATAAATCACAGCAAGATCCTTTTTGACCCATCTCCTGGAGAAATGGAAATAAAAACAAAAATAAACAAATGGGACCTAATGAAACTTAAAAGCTTTTGCACAGCAAAGGATACCATAAACAAGACCAAAAGACAACCCTCAGAATGGGAGAAAATATTTGCAAATGAAGCAACTGACAAAGGATTAATATCCAAAATTTATAAGCAACTCTTGCAGCTCAATAACAAAAAAACAAACAACCCAATCCAAAAATGGGCAGAAGAACTAAATAGACATTTCTCCAAAGAAGATATACAGATCGCCAACAAACACATGAAAGAATGCTCAACATCATTAATCATTAGAGAAATGCAAATCAAAACGACAATGAGATATCATCTCACACCGGTCAGATTGGCCATCATCAAAAACTCTAGAAATAATAAATGCTGGAGAGGGTGTGGAGAAAAGGGAACCCTCTTGCACTGCTGGTGGGTATGTAAATTGATACAGCCACTGTGAAGAACAGTATGGAGTTTCCTTAAAAAACTAAAAATAGAA
>NC_041215.1:132098515-132191298 GCF_002837175.3 Physeter macrocephalus | reverse complement strand
TGGGCATATACCCTGAGAAAACCATAATTCAAAAAGAGTCATGTACCAAAATGTTCATTGCAGCTCTATTTACAATAGCCAGGACATGGAAGCAACCTAAGTGTCTACTGACAGGTGAATGGATAAAGAAGATGTGGCACATATATACAATGGAATATTACTCAGCCATAAAAAGAAACGAAATTGAGTTATTTGTAGTGAGGTGGATGGACCTAGAGTCTGTCGTACAGAGTAAAGTAAGTCAGAAAGAGAAAAACAAATACCGTATGTTATTGACTTTAAATGGTCATTATGTGCAAGCCCCAAAACGACAAACAACACCATGCTGATAATATTACACTGATGGTTTCTGAAAAGATGCTCGTTGAGGGCCCATTATTTCATCTATAGTTGCTGAAGGATTTATTTTATTGACTTACCCATCATAGAGGCCTAGTAAATACTTCTTGAAAAATTACTGGATAAATTGTACACTTAAAGTTGTAAACAGATTTTCTTTGTTTAAAAGTTATCTTAATTATGAGAATGGAAGAATTTCTTTAAGAATCTGATAACTTTAAGGGGAGCTTTCAGTTAAGACTTGGCATCTTTATTTTTCTTTTTTCAAGGAGGCCGGGTTTTAATATGGGGTATCCTAGGTCAGATTCCCTTGAGATAAAGATTCGAGTGCAGATGACTCCTTAAGGAAGAGCTCCCAGGAGAAACGAGCAAGGGAGTGGAGAAGCGGGACAGGGAGAAGAAATGCCAAGCAGAGGGTTTCAGGCAGAGCCCCAGTCTCAGCTGCCCCCACAGGGGTGTGGGACATTAA
This sequence comes from Physeter macrocephalus, assembly GCF_002837175.3. NCBI lineage: Eukaryota > Metazoa > Chordata > Mammalia > Artiodactyla > Physeteridae > Physeter > Physeter macrocephalus. The sequence continues at coordinate 132,190,490 of NC_041215.1, read as the reverse complement.
CTGCCCCATCGGCAGGCGGACTCTCAACCACTGCGCCACCAGGGAAGCCCAGGAAGCTGGAATTTTATACTGTGGTGTCAGTCGTTGCCTGAGGGCTGTGAGGGCCCTGCATGTGTGTGTGTGTGTGTGTATGTGTGTATGTGTGTGTGTGTGTGTGTGTGTGTGTGTGTGTGTGTGTGTATGTGTGTGTGTGTAGTGTCCCAGATGGCAGGGGAACAGGAGGAAGGCAGATGGGGTCAGAGGGATATGATGCCAAGCATTCTGCCCAGCATATTGTGTATATGGGTAGAATTTACCTTCTAGCCCAGTTTATAGAATGTTCCCAATGTATTAGTTATCTATTGCCGTGTAACAAATGGCCCCATGACTTTGCAGCTTACAGCAACATTTATTCTCTCCTGGGCCAGGAAGCACATGTTTCTTTCATGGGGATGCGGTCCAGCTGCTGCCATGTGGGCCTTCCTTGGGCTACCCAGTGTCCTCATGACATGGAAGCTGGTTTCCCCAGAGCGAGTGATCCACAAGAGGGAGAAACTAATGCCTGCTGCCTTTTATGACCTTGACTCTAATTCACATGCCATTAAGCCTTCCTATCAGTTAGAAGTGGTCATGAAGTCCAGCCCACACTCAACAGGAGACCATGAATACTGGGCAGTGGGGTCACTGGGTGTCTTGGAGGAGGAATACCCCACATTCCTTCAGCTTTTTGCCAAAAAATTCTGAGGACAACCAGTGTCGCTGTCCCATTGTGTGTTTGACACTCGCCAAAGCAAAGACTGCAAAGTGGACAAAGACACTGGGTCCTTTCTGCTGAAGCTGCTGTCCCTTTAGCCCTCTCTGGTTGACCAGGAGTTACCCTCGGGCAGCACGGGGTTTTCCACACATGCATAATCCCAGGCACTTCCTGTGGCCCTCTTTGGATGTAGCAGACTCTTTCTGTAAAATGAATTACCTGTGATTTGCTGTTCCGCCTTGAACCCAATCCAGCATCTCATTTCCTTGGCTCTCACACAGGTTATTACATCTCTCCCCAGGCCAGGTGTGATGGCCTTGTCTTGGCTGGCATGTGACTTTGCAACCTGGGAAGACCTGACTCCTGGCATAGTAATTAAACTTGGCCAAAATAGAGCATGTGATTATTCCACAGTGTGGAGTCAAGATCTTAATTTGGAGGTTCTATAGTTGCATGACTGTCAGTGTCAGGATTTAGGAGACAGGCAGTGCCAATTACCCACGCCAGAGAGGAGAAAAGCAAGGGGGGAGGTCTGACACTCCCTTCCAGGGCGCTGCGTGCTGCCTGCTTTTGGTGCCACCAGCGTGCCGAGGGCCACATCACTTGCTCTTTTCTCTCTCTAGCCGGCGCGCCCCGCCTGTCACCCCCCAATTCCCTTATGTGCAGTGGAAATCCCCGCATATTGTTTATGGGTGAAAGAAGTCATTTCTCCTATGGATTCTTGTATGAAAGATGACTTGCTCAATGGTATTGCTGTAGTCAGTGTGACGGGAAATTTTGAGTGGCAGTTTTTTATGGTATCTCCTTTTTTGTTTTATTTATTTATTTATTTATTTATTATTTATTTATTTATTTATTTTTTTGCAGTACGAGGGCCTCTCACTGTTGTGGCCTCTCACTTTGCGGAGCACAGACTCCGGACACGCAGGCTCAGCGGCCATGGCTCACGGGCCTAGCTGCTCCATGGCATGTGGGATCTTCCCGGACCGGGGCACAAACCCGTGTCCCCTGCATCGGCAGGCGGACTCTCAACCACTGAGCCACCAGGGAAGCCCGGTATCTCCTTTTTTAAACTTCACGTGTAGTTGATTTACAATACTAGTTTCAGGTGTACAACATAGTACTTCAATATTTTTACAGATTGTGCTCCATTAAACTCCATTAAAGTTGTTAAAAAATATTGGCTATATTCTCTGTGCTGTGCATTACATCCTTGTATCTTATTTATTTTATACCCAGTGGTTTGTGTCTCTTAATCCCTTTCCCCCTTCTTGTCCCTCCCCCTCTCCCCACTGGCAACCACTAGTTTGCTCTCTGTATCTGTGAATCTGTTTCTGTTTTGTTCATTTGTTTATTTTTTAGATGTCACATGAGTGAAAACAGTATTTGTCTGTCTGTGGCCGACTTATACCGTAAGCCAGAGGCAGGACATTGAAGTGAGGCTTAGTGGAGGCTTTACTGCTAGAGTTGAAAGATGGAGAGAAAGCACAGAGCCCTGTGAGGGCCTGGTGCTGTCCAGGGACAAAATCCAGGTTACCAAAGGATAAAAGGGCCACAAAACCTTCATCTGCCACCAGGAGGGTTCTGTCGGTGAAAGGCTGGGGCTCACACCTCAGGCAAGGACCTGGAACCTGTGTGTTCTGCATGGTGATTAAGGCAGCTCTTTAAAAATAAAGCCAGTGGGGCTTCCCTGGTGGCGCGGTGGTTAAGAATCCGCCTGCCAATGCTGGGGACACAGGTTCGAGCCCTGGTCCGGGAAGATCCCGCATGCCGCGGAGCAACTAAGCCACTCCAGAGCCCACGAGCCACAACTACTGAGCCCACGTGCCACAACTACTGAAGCCTGTGTGCCTAGAGCCTGTGCTCTGCAATAAGACAAGCCACCAAAATGAGAAGCCCGCGCACTGCAACGAAGAGTAGCCCCTGCTCGCTGCAACTAGAGGAAGCCCACATGCAGCAACGAAGACCCAACACAGCCAAAAATAAATAAATAAATTTGAAAATAAAATAAAATAAAAAATAAAGCCAGAGTAATGCTAATGGAAACTGGAAATATGAATATAAATCCAAGGACAACACATAAGAACCATGTAACATAAGAATTGTTAATACGTATAAGAATTGCAGAGGAAATTCAAGCTATTCAAATTCCAACAGACATTTATCAAGCACCTCCTATGTGGCAAGTTTTAAATGTTTTCCATACGTTCTTTCATTGATTTAATTGATTTCTCATGAGTCTGTGGAGCAGGGTAATACTTGTTAAATTTCAGAAACTTCTCTGCTGCTTGGCGTTTGCTTTTTTCTTGTACACTGCTTTATCTACCAGCCAACGTAAGTTCCAGGATTTCTGGGAGATGATCTATCATTGCATCTAGTACCATTTTATGGATTATTCTCATGGTGATTGCTATGTTTTTTCTATAGTATATTAGTTAACTTCATGGGTCACTTTCTACAGGGGAATAGTATTATTTGCCAAACAACATTTTGGGGGTTTGTATTTTCTGACTTTGCCATCTTTTTGCTGGAAAATCTTGGCAACATAATCAATTGCCTTGATCAATCTCCCTTTGAAAAGGGATTGGTGTATCTACCTCTTGGTATTGATGGTTTAAATCTGAGACTGCTACTCCTACATGACCAATGTGCTCAAAATGAATGAATGAGAAACAAACAGTAATAAATCAGGCCAGAGGATAGTTGACATACATCCTTTTATGAAAATTAAGTGGCACAAACTTCTCAGTGATCTGCCCAGAGCCAGAATCTTCCTTGGAAGAGCTGTTCTGTGGATGCTCCAGGACACATAGTCAAGGTCACAGTTCTTTCCATGGAGCATGACTTGAGGTGATTGGGGCCTGAAAACCTTTCCAAGAAGGAATGCGACAGAGCCACACAACTAAAGCCCAACAATAGGCTTCTGGACCATAGGCTTTAGGGCGTTGAGTCTTTCTGGGAAGTTTTCAGGGAAGTGGTTGCTAAATGTTCCCCTGAGTCACCAAATAAGGAGTTTTCTGATAGAAATCAGCACTCAGAACAGTGGAGGTGCTCAATAAATATTCATTAAATGACTGAACACATAAATAAATGGATTCCTCTGGTTTGCAGGGTGAAGCATCTGCCAAGAGTAATGATTTTTGTTTTAGAGCAGCTAACCATAAAAATGATTCATCCTTCCTACTGGTATATGGGTAACAGAACAGATCATCTATGAAGGCAACTGTTGATTTGTCCTCAGGGCTGCCATGTACAGCAGCTCAGGCTGTGCACTGCCCAACTCCAGGGGTCCCTTTTACATAGATGACAGTGTGAATGGTGCCCTCCAGACTTGGGCCCTGGAATCACATCCTCAAACAAAGGATGCTTCATTCTCAAATCTATGACAGGGGAGGCGTGCAACCAGATCATTCATTCATTCATTCATTCATTAACTATCTTAGGCCTGAGGATATGACCATGAACAAAGATGCCTTGAGCTAAGTATCATCTGATAGAAAAGATAAGTCATCAGGAAATTATAAATTAATACATATGATGGGGATAGTACATGGTGCTATGGGAGCTTGAGAGAGGAGTTTCTAATGCAGCCTGAGGCAGGAAGTGTGACGGAGGGATGGAGGGTCAGGGAAGGCTTTCTGAAAGAAGCGAAGTGAGACCTGAAGGATGAATAGAAAGTATCCAGGCAACTGTGGTTGACGGGGGAGCAGCAGGTGCAAAGGCCTTGAAGTGAGAGCACTTTTAAATCCTTGAGATAAACAGGTAATGCATGTTGGGTATTGATCACTGTTCTCAGCACTTTATAGATATTAACTTAGTTTTCTTCATAATGCCTCCAGTGAGTTAAGCATTGCTATCATCCCCAATTTAAAGATGCGTAAATTGAGGCAAAGCAAGCCTGAGTAACTTGCTTAAGATCACACCTAGTAAATAATGGAGGGGCTTCCCTGGTGGCGCAGTGGTTGAGAGTCCGCCTGCCGGTGCAGGGGACGCGGGTTCGTGCCCCAGTCCGGGAAGATCCCACATGCTGCGGAGCGGCTGGGCCCGTGAGCCATAGACCCCACATGCTGCGGAGCGGCTGGGCCCGTGAGCCATGGCCACTGAGCCTGCGCGTCCGGAGCCCGTGCTCCGCAACGGGAGAGGCCACAGCAGTGAGAGGCCCGCGTACCGCAAAAAAAAAAAAAAAAATAATAATAATAATAATGGAGCCAGAGTCAAACTTGGGAATCTAGATCAAGAGCCTGCAGCCTTTAGTTTTCAAGGCTCAAGATATTTAAATTTTTTTCTTACATTTTGAAAGAATGTCAAAAGTTGTAAGTACAGTACAGTACAAAGTACGGTACAAAGAACGTTTTTCTCTTTTTAACTTTTACTGAGCTATTGGAGGGTCAGTTGTTGACTGATGTCCCATCATCCCCAAATACTTTTTAGTGTGTATTTTCTACAACCAAGGACCAACTCCTATGTAACCAAAATATCACCAAAATCAGAAAGTTAACTTGGATACACTATTGCCAACTAATGTTCAGACTCCATTCAGATTTCACCTGTTGTCCCAATAATGTCCTTCACAGCAAAACGATCCAATCCAGAGTCATCCAGTGTGTCTAGCTGTCTAGCTGCTTTGGTTTCCTTCAATCTGGAATGGTTCCTCAGTCTTTGGCATTTGTAACCTTGACGATGATTTCAGGCCAGTTATTCTGTAGACTGTTTCTTGATTTGGGTTTTCTGAGGTTTTCTATGATTAGATTCAGGCTTTGCCCACCTTGTTTAGTCTGGCAGGTGTTTGAATTTTACCGCAATGAAATCACACTGTGTGTGTCCTCTGATCCCTCCCAAAGGCAGATGCATTTTATTGTTTGCTTGTATGTGCTCCACCCTGTCCGTGTGTTTTCTGGTTTCAAACTCGGCTCTTTTCCTTTATAGTATAAGGTGACTGAGGCTTGGGAGGAGTGAGAATTTATTTACCCCAAACCACATGCTGGTATGAGGACAACCCAGGACTCAAGCCCCGCTCTGAACTTCTCTGATCTCTTGCCTGTATGAGGATCCTCCTGGGCCTCCTAAGGTCAGAGCGGGGCGGGTCTTGAAGGTGAGAGAAACAGGTTTCCTGGGTCCACTGCCCCGGCTTCCACATCCTCCCCAGGGCCAGTCCAGGAGGTAAAATTTTTGAATTTAAGAATTCAAAAGAGGGACTTCCCTGGTGGTCCAGTGGCTAAGACTCCTTGCTCCCAGTGCAGGGGGTCCGGGTTCAATCTCTGGTCAGGGAACCAGATCCCACATGCTGCAACTGAGAATCCGCGTGCCGCAACTAAGACCCGAAGCAGCCAAATAAATAAATTAATTTAAAAAGAAAAGAAAAAAGAATTCAAGGGCTTCCCTGGTGGCACAGTGGTTAAGAACAACTGAGAATCCGCGTGCCGCAACTAAGACCCGAAGCAGCCAAATAAATTAATTAATTTAAAAAGAAAAGAAAAGAATTCAAGGGCTTCCCTGGTGGCGCAGTGGTTAAGAATCTACCTGCCAATGCAGGGGATGTGAGTTCGAGCCCTGGTCCGGGAAGATCCCACATGCCGTGGAGCAGCTAAGCCCGTGCGCCACAACTACCGAGCCTGCACTCTACAGCCCGCGAGCCACAGCTACTGAAGCCCGCGTGCCTAGAGCCCATGCTCCACAGCAAGAGAGGCCGCCGCAATGGGAGGCCCGCGAACTGCAACGAAGAGTAGCCCCCGCTGGCCGAAACTAGAGAAAAAGCCCGTGCGCAGCAACGAAGACCCAACGCAGCCAAAAATAAATAAATAAATAAATTTTAAAAATAAATAAATAAAAAAAAGAATGCAAAAGAATTCGAGAAAAATACAACCAATAAGATACAGATTTATGACTAATGAAACAGAATAATTAACATTATGCATAAGGGGTAGAACGAATAAAATAATAATTTAAGAACAAAATTAGGTTATTGAAAAATTATGGTTGTAAACAGTCAAGCAAACAAAATAAAAGGACATATAAAACATTATAGCTTAAAAAGAAATAAGAAATAAGGCAATAAGTTAAGACCTACAACCCCCCAGAAGCTTAGGGAGTTAAACAGTAAGTTAAAAACAAAATAAAGTGGCGGGGTTCCGGGGAGGATTTGATACTAGAGCAAAGCCAGAAGCACTGGATTTTATTAGTGGAAGTAATTATAAAGGTAAAATCTGAAAGGAAAACATTTAAAAGGTGATTTAAATAGAGGGAGAATAAGAAGGAAGGTAAAAGGGTAAAATAAGGAAGCCTAAAAATTAAAAGAATGATAGGTAAAATAAACTAGAATAACCCAATTAAGGCAAAAGTAACCTAAAAGGACAACTTAACAAGTCAGAAGATGTCAACAGCTTAAAACACCAAAGATATAATTACATAGGTAAAACCCATGCATCAGGGGCTTCCCTGGCAGTCCAGTGGTTAAGACTCTGCACTTTCACTGCAGGGGGTGCAGGTTCAATTCCTGGTCAGGGAAATAAGATCCCGAAAGCTGCACGTGATGCAGGCAAGAAAAACAAACAAACACCTACCTGTCAAGCTCTGCCACATGCCTATTATTACTATTATTGTTGTTTCAAATGTTAAAGGAGTTAGCAAGTCCAAGAGACTGTCCATTTAATCCCTTAAGATCTGCGTCCTTTGCAAGTTCCTGAGCCTTTGTCTGGTCACCTCTGGGCCGCGCAGGAGGAGGGAGAGCTGGGGGTCATGCCCATCCCAAGGTCACCCTGAAAGAGCCACTTGCCCTGCAGCCCGTGTCAAGTCCTGGTGGGGAGGTGGGAAACACAGTCCTTCAACTTCCCAAAGGGAAGAAAAGTTTAGCGCTGCTGAAAATAAGATAGAGCTGTCAAAAATATATGAAATTAGCTGCATAAACTGTGAAGCATAAGTCACAGTTATATTTGTTCTGAGACAGTCTAAGAATAGAAACAATTTCAGAGACAGAAAATCTAAACCTCTTCAGTCACCATGTCCAAGTGGCCCGAGATCCTTTGAGCGGGGCAGTGTCCTTTGTTCACTTTGCACAGAAGGAGTGGGCACTCCCGGGCTTAGCCAGTGCCCAGGTAGAGGGATACCGGAGAGGAAGTTAATTGATGCTCCATTTGCATTTTTATTGTTGAGGGTACTGGGTCTTCTGTCTTACTGGGGGAGCTGGAGAAGTGGGTTATCTCCAGAAAGCAGCTGGGGGCAGGCAAACCCTTCCGCATTAGAGCCGCTGCGTTCCTGCCAGGACTGCAGTATTTACCTATCCCGGTGACACTGTGACCTGGCTTCGTGAGAGCCTTGGTCTGAGCAGTCGTGGGCCACGGCTGGACTAGTTTGCACAGGTGTGCCTGCAAGGGGTCGTCAAGTTCCCAGGCTGCAACCCCTGCCCAGGGAGCCTCCCTGCCTCTGCAAATATGGAGTGCGCTCCTGGTGAGTGAGGCATGTGCTAAGTGCTCACGGGGAGCAAAACTTGGCGTGGTCCTGCCTTCAGAGAGCCTAGACCACCACGATCAGGGGTAAGGGCTGATGAATCTCCCCAACCTCCTGGAAAAGGGGACACAGGCAGGGGGATTGGGGTGGGGCCTGAAGGGCCTCTCTACTTCCACTCCTGCCTCTTTATTTTTCAAAAAATAAGCTCTCAAAAAATATAATAAAAAGTCAGCTTTGGGCTTCCCTGGTGGCGCAGTGGTTGAGAGTCCGCCTGCCGATGCAGGGGACGTGGGTTCGTGCCCCGGTCCGGGAAGATCCCACATGCCGCGGCTGAGTGGCTGGGCCCGTGAGCCATGGCCGCTGACCCTGCGCGTCCGGAGCCTGTGCTACGCAACGGGAGAGGCCACAACAGTGAGAGGCCAGCGTACCGAAAAAAAAAAAAAAAAGTCAGCTTTTTATTATGGAAAATTTCAAACATACCCTAAAGTAGCCAGAAAAGTATAATGAACTACCCAAATACCTATCACCAGCTCAACAGTTAAAGACTCATGGCTTGTCTTCTTTTTTTAAAAAATAAATTTATTTATGGATTATTTACTTTTGGCTGTGTTGGCTCTTTGTTGCTGCACGCAGGCTTTCTCTAGTTGCGGTGAGCGGGGTCTACTCTTTTTTTTTTTAGGGGGTCTACTCTTTGTTGTGGTGCTCAGGCTTCCCATTGCGGTGGCCTCTCTTGTTGTGGAGCATGGGCTGTAGGCGCTCGGGCTTCAGTAGCTATGTCACGCAGGCTCAGCAGTTGTGGCACTCAGGCTCAGTAGTTGTGGCACACGGGCTTAGTTGCTCCGCGGCATGTGGGATCTTCCCAGACCAGGGCTCGAACCCATGTCCCCTGCATTGGCAGGTGGATTCCCACCACTGCGCTACCAGGGAAGTCCCTTTAATTTTTAAAATTTATTTATTTATTTTTGGCTGCGTTGGGTCTTCGTTGCTATGTGCGGGCTTTCTCTAGTTGCAGCGAGCGGGAGCTACTTTTCATTGCAGTGCGCGGGCTTCTCATTGTGGTGGTTTCTCTTTGTCGTGGAGCACAGGCTCTAGGCACACGGGCTTCAGTAGTTGTGGCTCACGGGCTCTAGAGCGCAGGCTCAGAAGTTGTGGCGCACGGGCTTAGTTGCTCTGCGGCATGTGGGTTCTTCCCGGACCAGAGCTTCAACCCGTGTCCCCTGCATTGGCAGGTGGATTCCTAACCACCTCGTGGCTTATCTTCTTTCATCCCTACTCCTACCCACGCCTTCCTGGGCCTGCATTATTTTGAAGCAAATCCCAGACATCATATCCGTTTCATCCAGAATATTTCAGAATGTATCTCTAAAAGAAAAGGACTTTAAAAATAGACATAGTACCTTTAACATGCCTTAAAAAAATTAATAATTTCTTAGTATCATCAAACATCTGATCCATGTTCAAATTTCCCTGATCATCTTTGAAACTTTCCTTCCCAGAAAAGGGACACAGTGTTTGTTTGAAACAGGATTCAGGTGGGGTCTATGTGTTGCAGTTGGTTGACGTTGCTTGAGAACCTTCGAATCGCGACCTCACTTTCTTGTTTTTCCCTTGAGAACCTTTGAATCGCGACCTCACTTTCTTGTTTTCTCCTTGTACCATGTTGAGAAATTGGATCGTCCGTCTTGTCTGGATTTTGTCGATTGCGACTGCAGTGTGTTTTACTGGTTCCTCTCGCTCCTCTGTTTCTTATAAACTGGTAGCTCTAGAGGCTGGTTAGAGTCAGGCTGCATTTCTTCAGCTTCTGTATTGCCCCAAATGACTGACTAATGGCAAAACCCGAAACAGCTTCCTTGAATCAAAGAGGCATCCGCCAATCTGCAGCGACTCAACATTTGTTTCTTGTGTTTATGGATTGTAAAGACTGTGAAGCTTTCCTAGTGACACCCCAAACTAGCATTTATGAACATCTGACAAGCTGCCCCCAGGGTTACAATACATGGAACTTGTATATTTCCATGGAAACATATACAGTTTCCAATATGGAAACTGGCCCCTCCCTCATATCAGCATTCAAAGACTCACAGTACCATGCATGAGCCTTTAACGGCAGTGAGGGATTTCATGGCAATGATCATTTTGGAGATGGATCCAGGGATAATAGTCACAATATTTAATAATTAGGAAGGTTTGGCTGGACCAAGTAGAGCAGAGCTGCTAACACTGAGTGAGGCTGCCCCTGGCCGCCCCGCGAGTGTTAACCCTGGGGTGACTCTAATGCTTAATACAGGCTGACGATCCTTGGAACAATTAGAAACTCCTGCAATTCCCTCAGGGCACTGCCAGGAAAAGACAAAGACATTTTCAGTTGGAAGGTCAGTGGACAAATAGTTTAAGAAGCATCTGGGGGGCTTCCCTGGTGGCGCAGTGGTTGCGCGTCCGCCTGCCGATGCAGGGGACACGGGTTCGCGCCCCGGTCTGGGAGGATCCCACATGCCGCGGAGCGGCTGGGCCCGTGAGCCATGGCCGCTGAGCCTGCGCGTCCGGAGCCTGTGCCCCGCAACGGGAGGGGCGCCTGTGCCCCGCAACGGGAGAGGCCACAGCAGAGGGAGGCCCGCGTACCACAAAAAAAAAAAAAAAAAAAAAGCATCTGCCTGCTCAGTTCATGCAGAAAAATTGCCCCATGTGAAATTTTATAATGTAGTTTAATTTTATATAGAAATGTCAATTCATCAAAGCACATGTTTGAGTTCTTTTCTCATATGTGTGTATCTATATTTATCAATTTGGTACGTTTATGATATGAAATGATTTCTGGGACATTACATCTATAGCAAAGACCCAGCTTATAACATCTTGACTTGAGAGGACCCTTAAGGGACCAATCTGGTGATGGACTGGGGGTGCCTCTGGGCTTCGCCCACTGTGGGCAGGTTAACAGTAACACCCTCCTTCTCACAGCCAAGTTTACCCTGGCAATACCTCCATCCAGGGCAGCCTGGGAAGTGGGAGATGATGGGGTGTGGAGTCTAAGCCTCTGGGTTCCTGGTCTGGCTCTCTTACTAGCTGTGCCACCTCAGGCTGCTTACTAACTTTGAGTCTTAGTTTTCTAATCTGTGAGATGGAAATAATGTAAGAGAATTTAAAGCGATAGTACACATAAAGCCCCTCAACAGACATTAGTTCCCTTCCTGTACTCCTCTTGCTAGCACATCTGTCTATAGTAATTGTGTTCCCCTCCTGCTGCACTGCCCAGCAGCACCATGAACCCCCTGCTTGTGGGCATATGGAAGAGGACTTGCAGGACACCCTTGGGTCAGCTGCAGACAGTTCTAGAACCTCTGGGGATAGGCACTGACCACTAAGAAGAACATCACATGCTTCATATCAGCACCACCCAAAGTTCTAGCAAATGGAGGACTGGTTCCTTGGCCATCTGGGTCTCAGAAGATGTTAATCCTCTAATCTAGCCTCCAGCCCCTACTGCTCTAACTTCCATTCTGCTGCTTCTCACCTCAGCCAAGACCCCTTTGGCATTCCCTCGTGTGGGAAGCCCAGACTCTAATTACATGAGATACATTTTGGGTGCCTGGCTCTTCTTAACATAATTCTCAAAGATTCTCCCCAACACAGTTTCCTCTGAAGTGGGAATGACCTCATTAATCCTGCCTCCTATTCTTTTAGCTGATTGGTCCAGAGCTAAACATCTGACCCAAGGATGGCCAACCAGAATTTTTTTCCTTAGAAATTCTGTCTTAGAGACACAAAAATCCCCATTGGCTGTGGAGAGCCAAGCTGAAAGGTCATATTGGCTATGGCTGCCATTTTAGGTCATGTGCAATGTGACAAGCAGGAGAAGTTGGTCTGAGAAGAGAACAGGAGAATAAAGCAGTCCACAGAGTAGAGAGGAGTGGGCCCCATGGCCCCTGATAAAAGGAGAAAGTGGCTCTCCTGATGGCTTTTCCCTTCCTATAGAGTTGGGCTTCATCTCTTTTATTTGGATTCTTTGGGATTCCAGCATACTTACCACATGCCTCTTTTACTTGAACAAATTTGAGTAGGCTCTAATCTTTGCAATCAAAGCAACTGTGACCAGGGAATGAGATAAGGATTCCTACTCTCACTACTTCTTTCAGTGTCATAATGGAAGTCCTCACCAGTGCAACAAGACAAGAAAAAACAAATAGCAGGCATGATGATTGGAAAGAAAGAATTAAAACTATCTTTATTCACAAAAGACAGGATTGTGTGTGTGGAGAATCCAAAGGAATATACAAACAGAACTACAGTTGAACTTATCAAGGTCACAGGATACTGGGCAAACATGCAGAAATTAATTGTATTTATACATGCTACCAACAAACAATTCAAAAATGAAATTACAAAACACAGACATTTAAAATAGGATGAAACCATTCAATGCATAGGAACAAATATAATTAAAATACGTGTAAATTTTCTATAGTATACTATAAAACCATTGCTGGAGTATCTAAATAAATGGAAAATTAGGACATGTTCATAGATTGGTACCTTAAATTGTTCAATCTTCAGGTGTCAATAATCTCCAAATTTGTCTATAGAGATAATGCAATCTTAACCAAAATCCTAGCAGACTTTTTTTCAGAATATAAATTGACAAACTGATTCTAAAATTTATATGGAAATGCAAAGGACTTAAAAATAGCCAAGACAGTCTTAAAAAAGAACAAAGTAGGAGGATTTACGCTACCAGATTTTAAAACTTAGCATAAAGCTACAGTATTTAAGCAGTGTAATATTGGTATAAGGAAAGACAATTAGATCAATGAAACAGAATAGAAGTCCAGAAAAGACCCATGTGTCTGCAGTCAGTGGATTTTCGGAAAAACAAAATCAAAAACAAACAAAACACCAATGCAATTCATCGGGGGAAACAGAAGGTCTTTTTAATAAATGATGCCAGAGCAACTGGATATCCATATGGACCATAGACCTACATGTGAAAGCTAAAAGTATAAAACATCCGTAAGAAAAGCATAGGACACTATCTTTGAAGTAGTCAAATCTTTCTTAGAATGGAAAAGGACAAACAATAAAAGAAAAAAAATTGATGTTAGTCTTCGTCAAAATTTCTGCTCTTTAAAAAACAGGAAAATTAAAAGACAAGCCACAGACTGGTAGAACATATTTGCAATTCGTTTATCTGACCAAGGATTTGTGGTCAAGATACATAAGGAATCCTACAAATTAAAAAAAATAATAATAAATGGGCAAAAGAGTTGAATAAGAACTTCACAGAAGAATATACATGAATGGCCAACAAACATATGAAAAGGTACTCAACATCATGAGTCATTGGGGAAATACAAATTAAAATCACAGTGAGAAACCACAATACATTAGAGTGGATACAGTTACAAAGATTGACAATTCCAAGCATTGGTGAGGATCTAGAGCAAACGGAACTTTGATGTATTCCTGATAGGAGTGTAAAGTAGCAGTGTAAAATAGTCAATCATTTTGAGAAATTACTTGGCTGTTTCTAATAACATTAAATAAACACCTGTCCTAAGACCCAGCACTTCCACTCCTGAGTACACACTCTGGAGAAATGAGTACATACATCCACAAAAAGACTTGACTAAGAACATTCGTAGCAACTTTATATTAGTTGAAACTAGAAATAATCCAAATAGTCATCAACAGAAGGATGGATAAGCAAATTGTGGTAATACTTCTCAGCAATAAAAGAACAATCTGATAGACACACATTGATGAATCTCAAATATTACGTTGAGCAAAGTAAGAGAGACACTATAGATGACACACTGTGTGATCCCATTTTTATGAAGTTCATGAGCCAGCAAAATTAATCTAACGGTGATAGAAATCAGAAGATGGTTCTGGGGCTTCCCTGGTGGCGCAGTGGTTGAGAGTCCGCCTGCCGATGCAGGGGACGCGGGTTCGTGCCCCGGTCCGGGAAGCTCCCACATACCGCGGAGCGGCCGGGCCCGTGAGCCGTGGCCGCTGAGCCTGCGCGTCCGGAGCCTGTGCTCCGCAACGGGAGAGGCCACAACAGTGAGAGGCCCGCGTACCACAAAAAAAAAAAAAAAGAAAAGAAGATGGGAAGATGGTTCTGTCTGAGAGGGATGGGTATTAATAGGAAAAGGGTCTTAGCTTCATGGCTAATGTTCTAGATCTTGGTCTGGTTGATGGTCAAGTGGGTGTATATGTATGTAAACGTTCATGTCTATGGAGTGAATTGTATCCCCCCCACCCCAAATTCATATGTTGCAGACCTAACCCCCAGTGTGATGGTATTTGGAGATGGGGTCTTTGGGAGGGTGGGGCCCCATGAAGAGGAAAAGACCAGAGCTCAATTTCCCTCTCCACTGTGTGAAGACACAGCAAGAAGGTGGCTGTCTGCAAGCCAGAACCCGACCATGCTGGTACCTTGATCTAGGACTTCTGGCCTCCAGAACTGTGAGAAACAAATTTCTGTTGTCTAAGCATCAGTCTATGGTATTTTGTTATGACAGCCCAAGCTGACTAATACATTCATCAAACTATATATCCAAGATTTGCACATCTTGTTGTAATGTAAAATTTCCTTTAATAAGTACTATTAAAATTGCCTTTATGAAAGCATTTACTATAGTGACAATTGCAAAAAAGAGGGGTAAAATATTTGGGGCCCAGCATAACACTCTAGTCCTCCTTCAATTGCTTCCAGTCTTTGTACGATGTAGGGTTCTCTTTTTTTCCTTTTTTTTTGGGGGGGGGTCAAATTTAGATCAGAATCTTGCATTTATACACACAAATCATCAAGGAGGTAGAGAATTATTTTCTTGGCTTAGAGCAAAGGGGATTTCAACAGGAATGGATGGCTAACAGCATTGGGGAAGTGACCATGGAAACTGAACAAGAGATGCTCAGTCAACCATGGCACTTTACATGAGGCACACAGTGTATAAAGATAGGGACACAAGGGATGTGGGCAAGAGCAGAGATTAAATTACTTTACACAAATAAAGATCTGAGCCTCTGAATGCCAAGGCGCTGGTGAAATGAGGAGTAGTGAGTGGAAGAGGATGGATGGATGGCACTCACTAATAGTACCCCAGATGTCTCATGTCAGGCAAATATTGATGTGGTGGTTCGTTAACTGTCGAATGGTAATGTTTCCCAGGAGAAACTCCTATTTGGAACTTTACCTACAAAAGCAGTAACTCAAAGCTGTGGGAGCCTGACAGCCCAGCAGGAGGTTTTTGACTAGAAAGCTTTTCCATAGGTACATTGTGACCTGCCTGGCCATAGAAATCCAGCTCCGAAAACATAATAGAAACAAGTGTCACATTGGGACTCCTGAGACTGACTTAGATATGCTCCCCCAGACCTCTGTCCTCACTAAGCCCAAGACGGAAGGAAGCACAGGTGACTTCTGTGAGCCAAACTGACTCAGTGGGGAGCAGGCAGAAAGGGCTCTCATCTTCCTCTCGACTCCCCACTTCAGCCTGCTCTGTGCATTGGTACTGTCTGCCCAGCCTTGGGTGAAATCTCAGGCAGACCACATGCAAAGTTTTTCCGGTCGCTCTTAGCTTATAAACAAATGGCCTCTTTTGCTGGGTATAAAAGTGCACCTGAAAACTATTTCAAAACTCCAACTCCTTCTCCCCATCCAGGCCTCCCACAGCTGGGAAGCCTCTGCTTCATGCTCTGTCTTCTCCCTGTCCCCCTAGCTGCACTTTGGGCCCTCAGAGTGGGGCAATTGTAGGGGCTCCTCAGAGATACCTTGACAGGGGTCTCTGACTGCAGTTTTGGGGCATGTGCAAAGCTCTCAAGCTGGCCACTTATGACGCCCCACGTTTCTGCAGCCACTTTCTGCCAAGGTCCACCTGGCCCCTAGCAGGAAGTCTTTTGGGTGGAGTTCTTTTTTTTTTTTTTTAAATCTTTATTGGAGTATAATTGTTTCACAGTGGTGTGTTAGTTTCTGCTTTATAACAAAGGGAATCAGTTATACATATACATATGTTCCCATATCTCTTCCCTCTTGAGTCTCCCTCCCTCCCACCCTCCCTTATCCCACCTCTCTAGGTGGTCACAAAGGGGTGGAGTTCTTTTCAAAGTGGTTCAGAGCTGGTTCCTTTCCTTGAGGTCCACACTTGCTTTCAAGAAAACACATACCTCTGCCTTGCCTTTGGTGTAGATGGCCCTCACTCCCTGCTCAGCCCTGCTCCCCTCGCCTCTCATGCAGGCTGCCAGCCAGCTCACCTCTAGATGTTTCCAGTCTTTGTATCCCCCAGATTTGAAATTTCCAAGCCCTCCCTCTCTTGAAGCCCCCCTCACCAGGGTTAAGGTGAGAGATGTGATGGTTAATTTGATGTATCAACTTGGCTGGGCCATGATGCTCAGATATTTGGTCAAGTATGATTCTGCATGTTTTTGTGAAGGTGTGTTCTGGATGATAGTAACACTTAAATCAGTGGACTTTGAGGAAAGCAGAGGACCCTCCTTAATGTGGGTGGGCCTCCTCCAAAGAGTTGGAGGTCTTAATAGAACAAGGACTAACCTCACCGGAGTAAAAAGGGATTGTGCCAGCAGCAGCCCTATGGACTCAAATGACAACTCTTCCTTGAGTCCCCAGCTGCCGGCCCACCCTGCAGATTTCGGACTCAACAAGCCTCCACAATTGTGGGAGCCAGTCCCTTAAAATGAATCTCTCCCTCTCTCTTCCTCTCTCTCTCTCTCTGTCTTCCTCTCTCCCTCTGTCTCTCTCTCTTTGTCTCTCTCCATACCTTGTTGGCTCTGTTTCTCTGGGGAACCCTTACAAATACAAGGAGGAGCCCCCCTTGGGGAGAAGTGGACAACTCAGGGCACCCCAACAATTCCCTCCAAACGAAGCCCAGCAGCCCCTCTCCTCACCCCTACCCTGTTTTGTTTTTTTTTATTGAGCGTTAAGATATGAGAACATTTATGTGCTGATCGGGAAATAGCCATTGTCCTGAACCACCGCTCCCAAGGGCCCCTCCTCTGCCCTTTGGGGACCCTTGCTCCAGCGCTGGGCCCTGCTTGTCAAATACTTGGACCATCACCCCTGTTACCCCTCGACAAAGGCGACCTCGTTTTCTCTTGGAGTATCCTGTATAGGTGGTCGGGCATTGATTGTGTTGTGTTTGGTTCCTGAGATTTATCAGAGCCAAATCAGACACAACAGGAAGCAGTTGCCCCTAACATACAATTACATGTAAGTAAAATAGGTCCTTGTTACTATATCGCTATATAAATCGAGGCCCTATGGGCAAAGTAATGTCAGAAGCAAAGGGGTGCCTCACCACCTCTTGGTGGGACAGGTGGCCCAGTCCATGCTTCCCAAGTGCAGATATGGGAACATTATTTCTCGTAACTACCCAGAGATTTGTAGAGTGTGAAGTTTCTAGGAATTTAACTTAAGGAAATAATGAGGGATTGGCTTCAGGATTTTGTCAGAGTGATATTTATCATAGTGTGGCTTAAAAAATAGCAAAAGTGTGAAAGGCCCTCAGGTCAGAGATTGCTGCCGCTTCCCTTGTATCCACTCCCCTTTCTTCTCTCCTATGGAACCAATTTATTCGGGGGCAGAAACAGACCTGATTTAAAAACTGCACACATTTCTCAGCTTCCTTACAGGTGGAGGTGGCCATGTGACCCAGTTTTGACCAATAAGACCCAATTTGGTCACTAATTGTTGAGTAGGCTTCAGGGAAACTCCTTAAAGGAGGGCAGACGAGGCTGGCATGTGTCCCCCTGTCCTCTGCTTTTCTCCTTCCCTCCACCTAAACTGAGGCTCTGATGGCTGGAGCTCTGGCAGTCACTTTGACAGATGGCAGAGAAGAGGCTAGAAAGAGCCTGGGTCCCTGACGGCGTGAGAAGCTGCTGTCACAATCCTCCAGATTTCTTTCACACAAGGACCAAACAGACCTCTGCCTTGTTAGGCTGTGTTATTTGGGTTTTTTGGTTACAAGCAGCTAAATTCAGTCCCAACTGATACAATATCCAAGCATCCAAACAACAGGAGCATGATTAATTAATCACAATCCAACCATTCTATAGATTATTTTATAGCCGTTAAATCATGATGTAGAAAAATATTTAGTGACATGATATAAAGGAATACTTGGCTTTATTGCGCTTCGCAGATATTGGGTAGTGTTGTTTTTTTTTTTTTCTTTTACAAATTGAAGCTTTGTAGCAACCCTGTGTTGTGAGATGATGGTAAGGATTTTTTAGCAGTAAAGTATTTTTAAATTAAAGTATGTATATTTTTTAGACATAATGCTATTGCACGCTTAATAGACCACAGTGTAGTGTAACATAACTTTTATATGCTCTGGGAAACCAAAAAATTCATGCTACTTGCTCTGCTGTAAGATTCACTTTATTGTGATGATCTGTAACATCTCTGAGGTTTGCCTGTACTGTTAAGTAGGTTTCAAGATGGCATGTATATAAGATCCCATTTTATGAAGAGAAAATATGCATAAAACATATAGAAAAAAAGGCAAAACAGTTACAACACATCAAAACCTCTGGGTGGTGGTGATGCAGTGATTTTTCTTTTCTACTTCTTCATGTGTTTAGCCTCTAAAGTTTCCTAGTTTTGTGACAGGAAAGTAACAGTGGAGCTATTTATTTTTTTTAAAGGAAATTGTGGAGTTTTTTTTTTTTTTTTTAACTGAGGCGCTACTCAGAGCTCTGAGGGTGATTTATTTATTTATTTTTAATAGATCTTTACTGGAGTATAATTGCTTCACAATACTGTGTTAGTTTCTGTTGTACACCAAAGTGAATCAGCCATATGCATACATATATCCCCATATCCCCTCCCTCTTGAGCCTCGTTCCCACCCTCCCTATCCCACCTCTCTAGGTCATATATGCAATGGAATATTAAAAGCCATAAAAAGCCATAAAAAGAAATGAAATCGAGTTATTTATAGTGAGGTGGATGGACCTAGAGTCTGTCATACAGAGTGGAGTAGGTCAGAAAGAGAAAAACAAATACCTTATGCTAACGCATATATATGGAATCTAAAAAAAAAATAGAGTTTTTAAAAACATGAACAACTAAAAGTTATTATTATTTTTTAAACACGAGACACCCTTGTAGCCCCGTCAAGACTCTGCAGAACGACCGTTGTTACGTTGTTGCATGAACCCACCCCTCGTGATTTGCTGTCTCTCACCTTGCTCTCTTGGCTCCCAGGTCTGTCCCTGTTGGTATTCTCCAGGGTCGAGTGCTGCTCTGGGGGAAATTCAAGTTCAGGGGCTCATTTACAGAGTTCCCATTTTCCAGTGAATCTGTGACATGTGAGAAATGTAGGGAGTTAGGAGTGTGCATCTCATCTCCCCTTTTCAGGCACTTCTCTCTGTGAGACTAGGGGACAGTAGAAACTGTCACCCTGAGAGGGGAAGGAAGTGGAGCGAAGGGAGCTGTCCTTCCTCTCACGTCCCCGCGGGGGAGTTTGCCACTTTTTGTGCTGTATTCAATGACCTGCAACGCCATCACTATGAAAATCATAATTATGGTACAAGAAGCTTCATAGCCACACATCCATCCATACACACATCCATCCATGCGTGCATGTATAGCGGAAAAAAGAAAATCAGAAATGAGCTTGAAAACTTGGATACAAACCTGGTTAATGTCTTAGAGGACAATAGAACCATAACCACTGGTGTTATCATTTCTACTGGACAAAAATCATTCGCAACTTATCAGTTTTTTAACATCTAACTTTACAATTTCTGAGTCCTAATAGATATTAAATGATAAGTCACCTGCCCTAGAGTGTCAGATCAACCATAGATGGCGTTGTTAGTTAATGTTCTCGTATGACTTTGAAAGGACACCCCTTAGCAGGTGAGATGGGGACGGTCCTCACTTTCCAGACCCAGATCACAAACCGTGAACCCAGAGAGCCAGCCTTCTTTCCTTGTTGGGGGGTGGACTGGAGAAGCCCGGTGCTGGGTGGCCTGTTCTGTCTGCTCCTCAGCAGAACAGTGTTTTCTCCTTGGACCCTGGATCAGGGGATGCTGGGCTGTCCTGAGAGTTAACCCCAGGGAGCTGAAATGAGGAAAAGTCACTTTACAGATAAAACTGCAAGTCTGATGAGAGTATTTATGGTCTGAACATAAATGGCATCTTTGGCTGTGGCAGGGCATAATGCTGTGGCCCGTGTGTCTACACTGGCCTCGGCGGCCTCCACTCGTCTTGGAGGAAACAAACTTGAGGCTCTCTCCCCATCAACCCCGTTTCCCTCTCCAGCCTCATCTCAGACACAGCCCCACACCCACCTTTTCTCCTGCTCAGAAAGTCCCCCACCCCGACGTTGGGCAGCTGATTCTGCTTTTCTCTCTGCTTTCAACGCTCTAACCCCACAAGGTCCGATGGGGTAGCCGCTAGCCACGTGGGGCTATTACACACTTGAAAGGTGGCTCATGTGACTAAAGTAAATTCTTCATTTTTTTAAAACTTAAGTTAATTTAAATTTAAATATAAAAACTGATAGTTTCATTATTGGAAAACTTTTGAGGATATCTGGAGTAATCTGGGAATTGTTTCTACTTTGATCAACTTTTCTGGCTGTACATTTAATAACTTCTCTGGCTGTAAACAACTTCTTTGACTGCACATTTTATGAAATCTAAGTCCAGATCAAGAATTTCCAATGAAAATTTAGTATGCAAATTGAGAGAGACTATAAATATAAAATACTCAACAGATTTCAAAAACAGTACCACAAAAAGACTGTAAAATATCTTATTACTAATTTTTATATTGATTATTGACTATAGGATAAAGTTATAATATTTTGGATGTATTGGGTTAAATAGAATGCATTGTTAAAATTAATTTTACTCATTTCTGTTTACTTTTTAATGTAGAAAAGTTTTAAACGACGTATGTGGCTTACATTACATTTCTGCTGGACAGAGCTGCTCTAACCCCCTTCTCCATCTGCACAGGTTCTGGGACTAGAAGAATCTGAACTCTAGATCAAGCCATACCACTCACTAGCTGTGTGATCTGGGTTAAGCGACTCAGTTTCTCAGGGCCTTGGTTATTTTTTTTAATCTGTAAAATGGGTGTGGTCAGAACTGCCTTGAAATGCCTGCCTATCTTAGCCAATAAGGACCCACAAGTGCTCAGCCAAGTTAGCTGCTGTTCTTTCTGGCCACGTCCTAATGCATCCTTCAGGGCTCACCTAAAATATCATCTTCTTTGGGGGAGTCATTCCTAACCCTTCCAGAGGGTCTAGTTTTTTGCCTTTACCTCGCTTATAAACTTTGCCGCATTGCTTGCAGTAAAATGACATCATTACAATATTTTGGGTTTCTCAAGGGCAGAGACTCCCACTTATTCATGTGTGTGTGCTTTTAACTCTTATGGAAATTTTCAAACATACACAGAAGTTGAGAGAGTAATATAATGTACCAACCACCCTGCTCCCATGACTATAGTATTCCCATTGTTGTATTTCTCTTGCTTCGCACGGTACTCAACACAAAATTCTATGTTTGTGGTAGGTGGCAGACAGCCAGGCTTTCTTTGCCGCTCCTCGCATCAAGCAGTGGAGTTGATTTCTCCATCTGCTTTTATCTGTACTGGACCTGTGAGCTGCTTGGACAGATAGAATGTGGTAGCAGTGACTGTGCAGGCTCTGACCCCGGCTCTCAAGACCTGGAGGCTTCTGCTCTCTGGGAGCCCTGCTGCCATGTGGACAAGCCTGAGCTAGCCTTCTGGAGAATGAGTAACGTGGAGCAGAGACAAACAGTCCTGCTGAGGCCCTCGTGGACCAACCAGCTCACTAGCGGCCAGAGAGGCCCTCCTTGACCTTCCAACCCCAGAGGAGCCACCAACTCGCTGCAGAGGTCAGACAAAGTGGCCCAGATAGAGGAGCCACCCAATCAACCCCCAGAATCAAGAGAAATAGTAAATATTGTTGTCCCATCTCTATGTTTTAAGGGTGGTTTAACGTGTGGCAAAAGGCTACTAGATAGAGTTTAATGAAAGTTTGTGAACCAGTTAATGTCTCCCCAGCACACACGGGGCAGCGTGCTATCTGTCCAGTGACAGCTGCTGTACCCCAGGGGCTAAGAATCTGTCACATAGCCCACAACCCCAGCATGCTGCCCACTCAGCCACGTGGGCAAGTCACAGCGGAAGGAGGCTCAGCTCTGACAACCCCCGTTTGTAAACGTTTCTTGTCCTATTCTGCTCAACAGATGTGCTTTGAGCAGATGAAATGTGCTAGGAACTCTTTTAAAAGATTAAGGGATCCTGCTGCAAAACTATTCCCATGGTATCCATCTCTCATATTTTCAGGACAACAGAAACTCTAGCTATCATGGTGATGGTGAGAGAACAGGATAGAACCTCATGTTAGGAGAGAAACTCGTGTTCCCAGATATCCTTACACATAGACAACTGCAAGTCTCCCTTCTAGAATGCATGGAATCTGGGGGGGTTGCTGAGTCCTGGAACAAGAGGGCTCTTTTAATAGAAGCCAGTCTTATTGTATCACTTGGGTCAACACTTTCTCCTGAAGTATCCACATCATCTTATTGGGGGAATTTGAATTATTTGGATAAGGGCTTCAAAATGTTCCACCTTATTGAACCTGTCTTTGTTCATTTTCAGTGCCTTTTATTCTCCTTTCATTTAAGTGGGCCTTTCAGCCCCAGTGACTCCAACTGGATGTCCAGGAGCAGCTGTGACAGTCGTCCCTGGTACTGACCTGCCAAGCGTCCGCAGTTCTGTTTGGAAGTGCCCCTGGCTTTGCCTTTGCTCCTGTGTCTCACGGTGCGATTGAAGATGGAGTTTCTCTGGATAGGGATGTAGTAATGGGGTGCTTTGTCCTGCATCTCCTGGTCGGCACGGGGTGTCCTCTCTTCTGAGAGGACCTCAGGCCTCACACCGGCCAGCTCGTCAGTCTCGCACGAACCGCTCACTGATTTCTTCTGGGGCTTTCCCAAATCCGCAGAGTCCCTGGTCTCCATGGAAATAAGTCCAGTTGTTTCTCAGCAGAGTGGCTGGAGAGCAATAACCTCTCTCAATTGTCCCTGGGTTTGAGTGCTCTAGAATAGAAAGAGAACAGTTTTCCATCACTGTCATCAGGCTAACGATGCCATTCAGAGCATGGAATTCCACTCTCAATTCCACAGATCTGAGGAAATTTGAAATAATCTGTGCATCCTGGCGCCCACATCTCTGTCAATGAAAATTACAGTTTAACCACTGCAATTTGGATGCGTTCATGTGTCATTTTATACTTGAGGTTTGTTAATTCTATTCAGAGGCAACACCTGTGGGGAAAACGCTGGAAGTGGCTTGTGTAACTCACTTTCAAGTACTGTAAACATTTGCTGAATAAGTCAAGAGAGGGTAGCCAAAATGGTGAGGGGAACTCCAGGAAACCAAAGCAAGGGAAAGGAGGATGTATGGCCACAAAAAGAAAGAGTCGTGGGAAGAATAGGAAGGGCTGTCAGAGAGTGACAGGTCCCAGGACAGTAAATTTAGAGATGGGCAGTCTTTTTTTTAAAAATTATTATTTATTTTTTGGCTTCCCTGGTGGCGCAGTGGTTGCGCGTCCGCCTGCCGATGCAGGGGAACCGGGTTCGCGCCCCTGTCTGGGAAGATCCCACATGCCGCGGAGCGGCTGGGCCCGTGAGCCATGGCCGCTGGGCCTGCGCGTCCGGAGCCTGTGCCCCGCAACGGGAGAGGCCACAGCAGAGGGAGGCCCGCATACCACAAAAAAAAAAAAAAAAAAAAAAAAAAAAAAAATTATTATTTATTTTTTAATTGAAGTAGAGTTGATTTACAATGTTGTGTTAATTTATGCTGTACAGAAACGTGATTCAGTTATACATATATACATTCTTTTTTTTTAATATTCTTTTCCATTCTGGTTCATCGTAGGATATTGACTATAGTTCCCTGTGCTATACGGTAGGACCTTGTCGCTTATCCATTCCATATACAATAATTTACATCTGCCGACCCCAACCTCCCACTCCATCCCTCCCCCAACCTCCTCCCCCTTGGCAAACACAAGTCTGTTCTCTGTGACCGTTAAGTATGTTTCTGTTTCATAGGTAGGTTCATTTGTGTCATATTTTAGATTCCACATATAAGTGATACCATATGGTATTTGTCTTTCTCTTTCTGACTTACTTCACTTAGTATGATAATCTCTAGCTGCATCCATGTTGCTGCAAATGGCATTAGTTTGTTCTTTTTTATGGCTGAGTAGTATTCCATTGTGTATATGTACCACATCTTCTGTATCCATTCATCTGTTGGTGGACATTTAGGTTGCTTCCATGTCTTGGCTATGGTGAATTGTGCTGCTATGAACATAGGGGCACATGTATCTTTTTGGATTAGGGTTTTGTCTGCATATATGCCCAGGAGTGGGATTGCTGGATCATATGGTAATGAGGAACTCCACACTGTTTCCATAGTGGCTATACCAACTTACATTCCCACCAACAGTGTAGGAGGGTTCCCTTTTTAGAAACGGGAGGTTGGACCAGGGAAGTCCAAGATCAACTGATTTCTGACAATAGTGCCAAGACCATTCAATGGGAAAACAAGTCTTTTCAACAAATGGTGCTGGGACAACTGAGTATCTACAAGCAAAAGAATGCATTTGTGTCTCTACCTCATGCCATATAAAAAAGTTAACTCAAAATGGGTCAAAGGCCTAAATGTAAAAGCTAAAACTATAAAATTATCAGCACAAAACATAGGTGTAAATCTTCTTGACATTGGATTAGTCAATGGTTGCTTAGATATGACACCAAAAGCACAAGCAACAAAAGAAAAAATAAATTAGACATCATGAAAATTAAAAACTTTTGTGCTTCAAAGAACATTATCAAGAAAGTGGAAATATAGCTCAAAATAGAAGAAAAATTTTGCAAATCGTATATCTGATAAGGGTCTTATATCTAGACTATACAACTCAATAATAAAAATAAATAACCCAATTAAAATATGGCACGGGAATCTAAATAGACATTTCTGCAAAGAAGTTGTACAAATGGCCCATAAGCACATGAAAACTTGCTCAACATCATTAGTCATCTGGGAAATGCAAATCAAAACCACAACGAGATACTATGTCATAGGATGGCTGTAATGAAAAAACAGATAATAGCAAGTGTTGGTGAGGGTGTAGAGAACTTGGAACCCTATACACTGCTGATGGGCATATAAAATGGTGCAGGCATTTTGAAAAATAGTCTGGCAAATTCTTCAAAAGGTTAAACATAGAATTACCTAGCAATTGACCTAGCAATTCCATTCCTAAGTATATTCTCAAGAGAAATGCAAACATATGTCCGCACAAAAAGTTGTACATGAATGTTCACAGCAGCATTATTCGTAACAGGCAAAAAGCGGTAACAACCCAAATGTCTATCAACTGATAAATGGATAAATACAGTGTGGTAAATCTATTTAATGGAATAATAGTCAGCTATAAAAAGAAATAGTATTGATATATGCTACTACATGAATGAACTTTGAAAACCTTTTGCTAAGTGGAGGAAGTCAGTTACACAGGACCACATATTGTCTGATTTCATTTATATGAACCACCCAGAAAAGGCAAATCCATAGAGAAAGTAGATTAGTGGTTGCCAAGGGCTGGAAGTGTTGTAGGGAGTGGGGAGTGAGTGACTGTCAGTGGGGGTGGGATTTCTTTGGGGAAGATAATGACAATGTTCTAAAATTGATTGTGGTGATGGTTGAATAACTGCAAACACACTAAAAACCACTGAATTGTATATTCTAAAAGAGTGACTTGTGTGGAATGTGAATTATAGTTCAATAAAATTGTTTTTCAAAAAAGGAGCATGTCAATAAAGTTTGGAATATTGATTAGCCATTTGGGAAAAATATCAGTTTAGATCTAAAAACAAATTCCTTAAATAAACTCCAAAGGAACTAAAGCATTAAATATCTTCTTCAAACTATAGAATATTTTTTAAAATTACATATGACATCTTATTATGTTTTCCTGCCATTAACAATGTGTCTGGAGAATGTTCTAGCTCAATGAACTAAGTATATATACATACCCTTTTAACAGTTGCATAATATTCTATGTCATTTATATTTACATCACTTTATTATTGTTTAATTTGTTTCAATTGTCTCTTTTAATATATGTTTAAATTAGGTTCTTTTTTGTAAAAAAGAGACAACCATTCAAGTTACTTGAAGAAAAAGGAGGCTGGGAAAAGATGAGCACAAGGCCTAGACTGGCCCAAGGTGTGGTAGGGACTGGCCCCTCCACCTCTGTCCGGGGTCAAAAAGTAGAACATTTTGAGAAGGAATTAAATGGTTCCCAAATCTTGCCGTAAAACACTGAGGAAAGCAGTACAGGTGTTGAGAGCCTCCGTTGAGTGGAGCTGACACAGCATGGTTGTCAATCCTGTTCAGCCCCTCACTGGTTGAACTGGGCGTGGGACTTCCCCTCGGGGCCTCCTGTTCCTTGACTGTCATGTAGGAAGGACGGATGTCACCTAAGTCCTGAGACTAACGCAAGGAGCACAGTGCTGGCAGTCAGTGTGTGGTAGCTGTTTTCTTTATGTGTTATTATGCAAATAAACACAGAGATAATATTTCCCTCTATAAATATAATACATATTTATACCTATGTCTCACTTATCCAACACAGCATAAATTAAAAAGAGGACAAAAGAAAGAAGAATAAAAGGATAGGGACATAAAACAACGAGGGATAAGGTTAAAAAATTCCTATTACAAAGACTCTTGCTCTGAATGGGCCCAAATTATCCCTAAGCCTCCCAGCAGCCGCCATGGAGAAGGAAAATGTGTCAGTGACTCATTCTACTGCATTCAGGGATAAAAACTGACCAGTTGCTCAGAAAAAAGTTGTTAGTACTAAGGCATTTCTCTCAAGGACTTTCATGGAACAGGATGATGTAGGATAGTGATTTAATTTAAGAATTCCTGGGCCCCAAGCCCAGATTTTGGACTGAGTAGGGCCAAAGTGGGTCCCAGGGATGTGCATGGCATAGACTGTCCTGGGTGATGCATGGGCTCCAGTCTGTTCATTCCAGTAGGTGGGCTTTCTCCTGGGCCCACAAGGTCACACATGCAAACAGCGTTCATCAGACACTTCTTCCTCTGTGCCTGCTTCCGTGTAGGCTGATGGCTTCACACGAAACACAACCAAGCAGAAGAGATTCTGCAGGTGACACAGGGCAGGCTTCTGCCTGACTGGAGGAGATTTTAGAGGCGTTTTGGAAGGAGACATGGACTTGCCATCTTCCCCTTGGAGTTTCGATAAACATTTGGAGGCATCACCCTGAGCTGGAGCTCCCGGGTAAGTACCTAGAGGTGGCACGTCTGGTTGCCTGTTAGCTTCCCGCACAGAATAGACGGGTTGTGGGGGTGGGGATGACACACTTCCCTGGTGGCTCAGTGCTTAGGAATCCGCCTGCCAAGGCAGGGGACACGGGTTCGAGCCCCAGTCCAGGAAGATCCCACATGCCGCGGAGCAACTAAGCCCGTGTGCCACAACTACTGAGCCCGCCTGCCTAGAGCCCGTGCACCACAACAAGAGAAGCCACTGCAAAGAGAAGCCCGCGCACCGCAATGAAGAGTATCCCCTGCTCGCTGCAACTAAAGAAAGCCCGCGTGCAGCAGTGAAGACCCAACGCAGCCATAAATAAATAAATAAATACATAAATTTATTAAAATTTTTAAAAAAAAGAATAGACAAGAGGGCTGGGGAGAACCGACATCTTTAAGGAAAACGAGGGGCTAGTATCCCTCCAGGAGGGCCAAGGTCATCCTCATAAGGAACACTGTTTTGAATCTACTCTGGCCCACAGGCAGATAGGCCATGGAGCAGCAAAGCCGCATTCTGTGGTTGTCAAGGTCCTGAAATGTCTCGCCTGGAAAACTCCTTGGCAGGTGAGGCAAGATTCTTCTTTTGGCCTCCAACCCCGCCCCCCAGAGTCAAGCATCCCCAGAATGTCTTTCCTTGTGCAACACTATTTCCCGGTATCTCCTCCAAGATAAACGCATTGTGAAGGTAACTGAATGAGGCAGCTTGTTCTCTGGAAATACTACCTACCAACCAGGGAAAAATGGGAGCCGCAGCGCTGACCGAAGATGGCAGCATTAGTTTTAGACGTTTTGGTCTACAGCCCCTTTCTGGTTTTAATTAGCCAGCTTGTCCTGTTGTCTATTGAGGCCACTTTTAGGTTAAATTCATAAAACCTGTTGGCCAAGGATAAAAGAATGCCCAGCTTTTTATTTTCTGGAGCCAGGAGTGGACCCCCAGATCAGCCCGACTTCAATCAATTATTAGGCTATACAATGAAGAGGGAGGTGACACTTCTATTTCACCCTGTCGTATAGTTTAAAAAATCTTTTAAATCTAAGTATATAGTAGAATACAGAAAGTGCCCATATTCTAAGTATAGATACTGATAGTTTACACACTGTAACCACATCCAGAGCCAGAAAGAGAACCTCATCACCACTCCTGAAAGCCTCTCTGCCCTTTCCTCCCCAGCCCCCAAGGGTAACCTCTGACTTCTAACACCATGGACTAGCTTTGTCTGTTTTGGTCCTTTGTGTAAGTGGAATCGTTCAGAATGTTCTCTCTTGTGAGAACATGTGACATTAGGCCTGGAGACCCATCCACGCTGTTCCACGTCGTGAGGACAGTTTGCTCTCTTGGCTCTGTGGTTCTCATGACGCAGCGGCCTCAGAATCACCTGGAGAGTTAACTGCAGATTCCTGGGTCCCACGCTGGAGTTTCTGATGCAGGAGGCCTGTGGCCAAGAATCTGTGTTTCCAACAAGTTCTCAGCTGCTGCCGCTGCTGTGACCACACCCTGAGAACCACCCCTTTGGTCTGGCAAGTCCCCTTCCCCTGGAAAAGGACATTATTGCTGCCTCCGGAAATGGTTGAGGGGCGACACTGACCCGCAGGCCTGGGGGCGGGACGGTGTGGAGGCCGGAGCTGGTGTCCTGAGCTGCTGCTAGTGGTCTGCCGGAGCGGGAGAGAGGAGTCAGCTCCTCCGCTGGCCTGTTCCTGACAGGGGCTGCTGTGGTTTATGACTCTTGGTTTATGAGCTGGGCACACTTGAGCCAGGGCCTTCTGGCTCCTTCAGGAGTGGGTGGAATGCAGTGGAGATTTCCAGACCGTAAGCTGGTCCCACACTGGCCAGAGGCCCCAGCATCCGGCTGCACACGGCACCAATCAGCTCCTTCCCTGCCCAACTCGTGCTACTGTCACGGACTGGACACCAGGCCTCCCCAGGCCTCAGAGGGGCCTTAGGTGTGGGCTCTCCTTCCTTCTCTTTCCTCCAACGTCTGGCATCCTCCCCAACGGAGATGCGAGTGGACGAGGGTCCTAAGGCCCTGCCTCCGTCCCTGCTAACTGGTCACATGCACTCCTGTTTCAGCGTCGTCCCTGACCTTCTCTTCTCCTGCTGCCCCCTCTCTTGGGATCTCAGCCTCTTCCGGGGCCTTAACCACTGTTCCTCCCAGAGGCAGCCGTGTCTGATGGCCCAAGGCTTTGCCCAGAATCACCGTGGGGCCACCCACATGCGGACCCCACGCGGACCCACAGGCAGACGCCACGCGGACCCCACGTGGACCCACATGGGACCCCACGTGGACCCACACGCGGATGCCACGCGGACCCCACGTGGACCCACACGCAGACACCACGTGGACCCCACGCGGACCCCACGCGGACCCACACGCAGACGCCACGCGGACCCCACATGGCCCCACATGCGGACCCCACACGGACCCACACGCGGACGCCACGCGGACCCCACGTGGACGGACACGCGGACCCTACGTGGATCAACACGAGGACCCCACGTGGACCCACACGCGGACGCCACGCGGACCCCACGTGGACGGACACGCGGACGCCACGCGGAACCCACGTGGACCCACACGCGGACGCCACGCGGACCCCACGTGGACGCACACGCGGACGCCACGCGGACCCCACGTGGACGGACACGCGGACGCCACGCGGACCCTACGTGGATCCACACGAGGACGCCACGTGGACCCACACGCGGACGCCACGCGGACCCCACGTGGACCCACACGCGGACGCCACGCGGACCCCACGTGGACGCACACGCGGACGCCACGCGGACCCCACGTGGACGGACACGCGGACCCTACGTGGATCAACACGAGGACGCCACGTGGACCCACACGCGGACGCCACGCGGACCCCACGTGGACGCACACGCGGACGCCACGCGGACCCCACGTGGACGGACACGCGGACGCCACGCGGACCCTACGTGGATCCACACGAGGACGCCACGCGGACCCACACGCGGACGCCACGCGGACCCCACGCGGACCCACACGCGGACGCCACGCGGACCCCACGTGGACCCACACGCAGACGCCACGCGGACCCCACGTGGACCCACGCGGACCCCACGCGGACCCACACGCAGACGCCACGCGGACCCCACGTGGACCCACATGCGGACACCACGCGGACCCACACGCGGACCCAACACAGGCCGCAAGTCCTCCCCTCTGTCCGGGAGCGGCTGTGCTAACAGGAAAGAAGGAGACTCCTGGTCACCCGCAGCCACCGCCCCACCCTGGTCTCCGACAGGGACAGGACTCAGGCTTGAAGTGCTGAGGAGGACAGCGGTGACCTGGGCCGAGGGTGGTGGCTGCGACAAAGCCCCCTAGAGGGGAAATGCCCCGAGCTGCAGACACCATGTCCTTGCTTCCCAGAGAGGATCAAGGGTCGTTTTGTTTCAGGCACTTTTCCTTTAACTCATTTGATCCTCACACAGCCCTGGGGAGGGAGGGTACTATTATCAGTCACATGTTAGAGACTCATGTCTCAGGATTCAGAGAAACTTAGTAACCTGCCCAAGGTCACACAGCTGGTAAGCGGCTGAGGCGGGATTTGAACTCTGGTCTTGCAGGTCCCAGAACCCTGCCACCCCTGAGAGGAGAGGAACGAGCACAGGGGCGGGTGGAGGGACTGCCTTGGGAGGTGCAGCATGTGCTTAGGGAGCAAGGAGGAAAGCAAAGACCAGGGGCAGAGCACACAGCAGGGGACAGAAGCAGGAGCCAGGACAGACAGGCCCTGTTCTGTCCGAGGGCCAGGCCAGCAGGCTCCCTGGGGACTCACATCTGTTCAGCACCCTCTCCAGCCATGCTGCGTGGAGCCTTCATGGGGAGCCCTGGGCAGTCTGGGGGCAGAGGCTCAAGCCAGTTACAGGGCTATCCTCCCCTAAGTGGGTGGCCCACGCTTACCCATTTGCAGGCTTCTCAGTGAGTGGTGAGAGGGCGGGGTGGGTAGCCCCCTACCAGCTCACTTCTTGTGCACCCCAGCTAGTGCTGGGTGGTCTCCTTCCTTCCTCCAATGTCTAAGGCTGAAGCCGCAGGGCCCCCGGGTAGAGAGGTATGCCCTCCCAGCGTGTCCAGGCAGGGCTCCAGGGATGGGTCTCCCTGGGCCCTCGACACACCCTCGACCCTCAGCTCCCCGTCTGGAGGAAGATGGTACACATCAGGCTCACATGGGCTTGAACTGGTCAGTCGTGTCCTGGGTGGGTTCTGTCTACTCACATGCCAAGCCCGCTCCCTGTGCTGGGCTCCAGGTCATGAGGCAGAGGTGGCCCCCTCTCGCTCAGGGCCCCAGAGATCTGGCAGGAGGGCATTTCCTAACATTCTCCCTTCATCACAAGCACGAGAGTGCCCCTCCTCTGGCTTCTCTTTCCTTCTGGAAGCGTCTCTCATGTGTGTAATGAAAGCGCAAAAATTAAATTGGATTATGGTGCTAGGCATCGCATCAACACCCAAAAACGATACTCCTAGGCAGCTCTTTTTACTCTTCGCCACTAAATGAATGATCCACTTGTTTAAGTTGTTTTTACATTTTGGTGTTAAAAAGACTTCAAGATTATAAAATGTATATAATGTTCAAAATTAAAAACCGGCATAGAGTTTGAAAAAACCAGATCTACAGTCCATGAGAGCCTTGGCTCTGTCCTGGTGAGTGGAATCTATGCCTTGTCTCTGGGGACTGGCTGGTGGCAGCTCCTGAGAGCCCTGTCCCCTTTGGGCACCACAGTGACAGCAGCTGCTCTCAGCTGGGTTGGGGAGGAGAGGCCTCAACCTACTTTCTCCAAGTGAAGTGAGAGCCAGCCACTGCAGTGTTGTCCCGTTGTTAAGAGAACTTTTACCTAATTCACGGACGCTGACACTCTGTCACACGCCCCCGTCACCAGACAGGCTGTGAGCAATAGGAGAGAGTGAGCTGGGAACAAGGGCCGCTCCTCCCGGGGTGAGCGGCCTCGGTTGGCCACCACCCTTGGCAAGCTCCTGCCCACCTGTGGGCCAAGGCCTGTGGACCAGCCAGAGGGAGGCGGGCCAGGGCACCCGAGCTCCCAGTCACAGTGCAAAACAGACACTGCATAAAAGCGGGCGATGTCGTCTCCGCAAGCCAGACAGGGATCTTTTATGTGTGGGAAGCTGTACTCTCTACACTGGGTCTTTGTTGAGTTCTAGCAGTAGGGCCGTTTGCACAGTGGAGCTGCCGTGAACTCATCTATCGACCCAAATTCTGAAGGATTTATAAAAAGGCCTGCTAAAAATGACAAGACCAACACTGGTGTCTTAGTCAGCTAGGGCTGCCTTAACAAAATACCACAGTCTCAGGGCTTAAACAACAGAAATTTGTTTTCTGCCAGTTCTGGAAGCTGGAAGTCCAACATCAAGCATGGTCAGGTTCTGGGGTTCTGATGAGAGCCCTTTTCTTGGCCTGCCACCTTCCTGATATGTCCTCACATGGCCTTTCCTGCCCTGTGTGTGTCCGGAAAAAGAGAGAGAGGAAGGAAGAGGGGGAGAGAGAAAACTGTCCTCTTCTTAGAAAGCTACTAATCCCATCAGAAGGGCCCCACCCTCCTGACCTTATTAACCCTACTACCTCCCAAAGGCCTCATCTCCAAATGCCATTACATTGCAGGTTTGGGCTTTCACGTATGAATTTTGGAGGGACGTGAATATTCAGTTCATAACAATTGGCAAAAGAATGAAGAGGGTACTTGCATCTCTGATTGGGAAAATCTCAGTCCCACCCTGATTTCTCAAAATGGTTCTGGGGCACAGGTATTTGTACAGAAGGCAGCCATCCTTCCCTCCTCCTGCTCCGGGACCCCTTCCTACGGTGTCTGCTCCATCCCCAGCCCTGGAGGGGGAGGACCCTGAGTACCACTGACCCCAGCCTCCCGGCCATAGCTGTCCAGAACAGAGTGGACCTTCGACCCTGGAGGAGTCAAGCCAGAGGCTGGGCTGACCCAGTCACGTTCCCTCTGCCAGAGATGAGGATCGAGATGGAGATCAGGCCAGTTAGCAGGGGCTCTGGGCTGGATGGCCATGGGGGTGGGGCAGGTATTTTGAACTGACCACGACAGGCCATGTATATGTGTAGCAGGGGCAGCTGGTGTGGAGACACAGACACACACACACACACACACACACACACACACACACACACACACACACACGGAGGGAGAAGTAGCTTTCCCATTTCCCATTCCTTGTTAGTCCTCAGCAACGACAGGCCATGTATATGTGTAGCAGGGGCAGCTGGTGTGGAGACACAGACAGACACACACACACACACACACACACACACACACACACGGAGGGAGAAGTAGCTTTCCCATTTCCCATTCCTTGTTAGTCCTCAGCAAGCTGGGGTCTTTGTTTTATTCTACAGTTCCTTGTATTTTTCCAATAAAATCTCTTAAAATTTTTTTCTTATCGCAGATTGAAGGGGTTCTTGTGCACTTCTCCCCCGTCGTCCACAGCTGGACTTCCCTATTTGTGTAGATTTAGGTTTTTACACTGATTTAGGACGTGAGGTTGAACTGGTCAGCTGTGTCCTTGTGGGTTGCATCCACTCACCAGCTGAGCATGGCTGTGTTGCCCCTGTGCTTGGCCCCCGATCTTGAGACAGACGAGGTCTCCTTGCAGACTTGGGCCCCAAAGGGCCAGGAGGAGGGAATTTCCCCACATCCCCCATCAGCCTAGAAGTGCCCCTCCCGCGGCTTCTCTTTCCCTCTGGCACCTTCTGTGGTCTCTGCAGTGCCGGAAGCATTCCAGTTGCATCTGCCCGCCTCCTGGCGTGATCCTGTGGTTTCCCACGGCCCTGTAGGTAGCAGGGAGGCGATGCAGGCCCTGAGGAAGTTTCACCCAGGAGGTTAGGTAAACTGAGGCACGTGGAGGCCTGGGATCAGGACCCGAAGAGTGTGCCTGAGCCTGGATGGTCCAGAGAAGGGCGTAGGAACAGCCGAAGAGAGCAGAGGGCCGAAGGAGGTGGAAGGCGACAGAGCCGTGGTGGCCGCCGGGGCAGAGGGGCTGAGGTTTCCTTGTGCGTTTGGGTGAGTGGGTAATTCAAGAAGGAGATATTTTAAAATACAAACAACAGTGACAGAGTCATTGAGGGACTGTAATTTCTTTGAATTCTCTCTCATCCAAAATAGTCACGGGATTTGGATAAATCTAGACGGTCTCCTCTGCTCCTCCCAGTTGCATGGGATTTGAACCAGCGGCTGGTTTTAGGAGGTACAGCAGTCAAACAGCAAAAAATGTATAGTTATGTGTCTTATGTATGTTAGAAGAAATCCAATTAGCACATCAAAACTGAGATTTCATAGGTATTAAGGCTTAGGATGAAAATAAACAGAGAATTTAATTTAAAGCCAATCTAGACAATGTTAATAGCACAGGTGGTACATGGATATGGTAAGAATTGTCAACGTGGAAAGTAAATGATTGACATCCTGGAAACACTGAGTTGAAATGACTTGGATGGACCAGACGGCACAGAGCTCATTTCTCTTTGAACTGAAGCTTTCTTCCCTCTCTCTGTGACCACGGTTCCTAAGATGTGGCCCCTCTGAACAGCAGCAGCAGCACCTGGGAGCTTCTCAGAAATGCAGATTCCTGGCCCCGTCACAGACCTACCGGAAGCCCCGGCGGGGGAGGGGGGTGCAGTGGGGGAGGAGGCATCAGGCTGTACCAAGCCCCCCAGGGGTTCTGCTGAGGCACCGCTCCACCTCAGGGAGTCTGGCAGTCTGGGAGCGTGTGCAGGAGTCTGTCTGCGGGGTCCCAGGCTTTCCTCAAGCCCACTGCTCTCGGCCACCCCATCTCTCTGGTGCTTTCTTGCCGTGTTCGTGAATCCACGCATTTCACTCATAAATTACCCCAAGCTTGTCAGGTGGCCGGCAGGCCATACCCAGCGTGTACAGGACAGCTCCGGTGGGTGTTTGGGGCCTCCCCGTACCCGGGAGACACTGGAGGACCCAGCTGGGGGCCGCCCCCGACCACGGCAGCACTGGTGCCCTCTGCCTACAGCCTGTATCCCTGTGTGCTTCTGGTCCTTCCTGAATCCCTGCTCTCTCTCCTCTCGGCTTCTCCTTTCATCTCCTGAATGGGCTCCGGCCATCAGCCCTGCCTGGTACCAGCCCTGCCTCGCCTGCCTGCTCCTCCGAGCTCTATCCTCTAAGGCTCCTCCCTGGACGGCTCAGCCCTACTCGTTCCTGGGGGCCCGAGAAGCCCGTCCACACACAGCCCACCCCACCGGAGTCCACGGAGACTTCCGTGCGTGCGTTGACCCCTCCTCCGTCAGTAAACGCTTACCGAGCATCCACGTCCCACTCCTGGCCCCGGGGATGCAGAGGTGCAGGGCTTGGCGCAGGGAGACGGACGGTCAGCAGGGTACATGAGTGCGTGCCAAGTTGAGGTCTCTCTGGGCTGCAGTGGGCCAGCCCCACCCCAAGCCCCACCTGTGGGCTTCTTTGACCCCCCAGAACTTGGTACACACCATAGATGCTCAAATCACGTTTACCGAATATCGAAGGTGGTGCCCCAGGCCGGCTGTACTGCTCCAACTTGGCCACCGCTGTGTTTCTACGCCCCACTTGCACCCTGCCCAAGTTTCCTTTTGTTCCAACAGACCCAGGGCTTAATATGTGTTGGCATTTTCTGACTTCACCTGGGCCAGGGCAGACAGATGTCACCGTCCATTTCATGGTCACCGTGCAAGACAGGCCAGCGAGCCAAATTGATTTCTCCAGCAGTACCCCCTTTACTCTCTGCAGTGACAATGTCTACCTTCTCGGGACCTCCAACCTCCCACCCTCTGTCTCTGCCGGCCGCGTCTCAAACATCAGAGAGGAGCTCCTTACCATGCCCCACTACAGTCCTGCCTGCCCGGCCGTCTCCTCCTCTTTCTTCCTCGGACTCGGCCTCCCCCCAACTTCACCTTGCCGAGGACCGTCCCCTCCTACCCCCTTTCTGCCCGCACCTCCTCATCTCTCCTGGCACCTTCACATCTGAGCATCCGTGTGCAAACCCCCAACTTTCTCTTGTGCCTGCTTCCCTCCACCCTCCTCGAGTCTTGACTCAGGGCTGATCTAGGCAGGGATGTGCCCTTCAGCCCTTGAAGCGCCCTGTCCTCCAGCGACCAGGGCCCCCTTCTCCTTCTAGACGCTAGTGGAGGGCGCTCACCTGGATCACTAGTGCAGAAAAATGAGGTAGTTGCCAGAAACGCCAGGAAATGCCCAAACCTGGTCCTTTGAAATAGGACAAATTGCATCCCCCTGCTTACAACCCTTAAAGGGCTTTGGATAAAACCTGATTTCTTTCCCCAGGCTCATCCGGCCCCCACCTTCCCCTCCATCTCCCCTTCCCCCTCCCTCTCCCCTCACTGCTATGCTGTTCATGAGGCTGGACTTCACCGTGGTTTCCCTTCCTCGGTTCTCTCAGGGGTCTTTCTTTCAGGCTACACGGACCTTTGGCTGAAGCAAAGGCTTTCTCCCAGCCCCTTTCCCAGAGCCTGGAGTCACTCCTTAAATGATTTTTATTGACCCTGCCCCACAGGGCCTGGACCTTTATCCAAGCCGCAGTAGCTGTGCCTCACCCCTGCCACCTTCTCCTGGGACTGGAGCTGCACCTGCCCCTCACACGCAGCATCTCTCTGGCCAGCTCGCTTGCCTCTAGCTCCCGCTCCCACACCCAAGTGGACGGTCTCCTCCAGGCAGACCAGGGCCCATGAGGGTGAGGACGCAGGCTCAGGCCGACACCAGGTGGAAGAACTCCCAGACCGTCTCACCAAGATGGGAGTCATGGGCCAAGGATTGTCTTAGGGCCAGGACCTCTGCCCCAAAATGAAGGGCTGGGCAATTTGTGACAGGTGACACCCTTCCCATGTGCTACCCCATCATCCTCTCAGGGAGCTGGAAAGGGCTTCATTGGTTTCTCTCATTTTAAAGATGAGGAAGCCAAGAATCCACCAACAGACGTGCTCAGGGGCACACAGATAAGGCATAGCTTTCCCCCAGGGCTCCCAAGCATCTATCTGCATGCAAAGCCTTCGTTCCTACTGGAAATGGCAGGTCAGGTGCACACGGGTCACCTTTTCCTGTTCCTTTGCCGTGACAGACATTGCTAATCAATCACAGAACTTTCCCCCTGTAAGCCTAGATTTGGCCTTGTCCTCAGTAGATTCTTTGGGCAGCTGACAGCATGGATCAGAGCCAACACATGATGGATCCTGCCTGCCTTTTCTGGAATACCAACGTGTAAGCTGGTCAGCTCTTCGACTGCCAGAGCCTCCCACTGGACTTCCTCATCCTCTCCTGAGGCTGATGGGTAAACCCTGTCAGTCTGGCCTGAACCTTCAAGTTTCCCCTCCCTCATCCCCATGCTGCTCCCTGAAGCGGTCGGTCCTGGGGCTCAGAGTGTCCTGTGCTTATAGCAGGACAGCTCCTCTGATGTGTCCCTACGTGGGGGATGGAGTAAGGCAGCAGTGCCCATGAGGCTGTCCCTACACACCGTAGGCCCAGCCCTGAGTACCAGCAGGAAGCAGGCACGCTGCCACACACCTCCGTCCAGGTTCTTGGTTGCAAGGAAGTCTTTCCTGACCCCCTGGATTTTTCCTCCGAGGTTGGAATAACCATGTGCTTGCACCACAACCCCTTCTCTGAAAGAACTAAACCCTAGAGGTGTCACAGAAAGACCTCTTTGGGCCTCAGCCTGCTTGGGATTGGGTAGAAACATGCTCTGGGCATGTTCAGATGTTCAGGGGACAAAGGGTCTCATATATAAACACTGGAATTGCCAGAGGGTTTGAACAAAACAGCAGACAACAGTGATCCCGCATTTGTCAGCCAAAGTTAAGAACTATAGATCTGTGTAAACATGAACATTATGTGAAGTTCATTGCAAACAATCTATATTACATGTTATACTTTACTTTTGATAACATGGCTTTAGCAATTAAAATTTTTTCCAAAAGTCATCCATTGTTTCCAAACATGTCAAAGATATATTTAAGAAAACTCTAGTATCTCTTGGTGGTTTGATGAATAATGCCCACTTGCCCACCCCACACCAGAATGTTCATGTTCCAATACCTGGGACCCGTGAATCCGTTACCTTATATAGCAAAAGGGTCTTTGCGGATGTGGTTAAGAATGTTGAGATGAGGAGATTGTCCTGTATTATCCAGGTGGGTCCAGTGTAATCACATGGGTCTTTATAAGAGGGGTCAGAGAGATTTGAAGGTGCTGGCTTTGAAGAAGGAGGAAGAGGCCACAAGGCAAGGAATGCGGGCAGCCTCTAAAGATGGAAAAGGCTCCCCTGGAGCCCCCGGAAGGAAAGCAGCCCAGCCCACACCTTGATTTTAGCCCAGTGAGACCCATTTTGGATTTCTGTCTTCCAGAGCTGTAAGATGATAACACTTGTGTTGTTTTAAGCCACTAAGAGTATGGTCATTTGTTATAGCAGCAGTAGAAAGCTAATACACTCTTCTTACAGATGGTTCATCCACTATTGATTTCCTCAAATTCCTTTCACACCAGCATCTAGTAAACCAGTTTTTAAAAATTTTGGAGCATTGGAACATCATACTAAATGGAGAAAAGCTGAAAGCCTTTCCCTAAGTTCAGGAACAAGACAAGGATGCCTACTCTCACCACTTTTATTCAATATAGTATTGAAACAGCATGAAGAACATTGACCATCTTAAGCTGGTTTTGCTCCCTTGAAACAGGTTGCATAACCCCTGGAGTTATTTTACAGAGACAGGGTTCCTTGCACATGTGCAAGACAGGAACCCATGTCTCCAGGATGACCCCAGAACCAAGAATCTTCGGTCTACAGAAAACAAAAATAGAAATATTGCCACCAGAACTCTTTACGAAACGAGAAGTCCTTCAATAAGGAAAATCTGGCTTCCAGCAGCATGAGTAGCTTATATGGACTGATTTAAGACTAGCCAATTAGCTTCCAAATTTGAAATCCCCTAACTTCTTAAATTTTACCCCAAACCCTGGACTGGGGAGACAGATTTGAGATCTGCCTCCTGTCTCCTTACAGGGACACCTCGCAATAAAGCTCTTTTCTCAAAAGCTGGTGCCATAGCATTGGCTTCTGTGTGCATGGGGCAGTCAGCCCTTGCTGGATAACAGTATTGGAAGTCCTAGCCACAGGAATCAGATGAGAAAAAGAAATAAAAGGAATCCAAATTGGAAAGGAAGAAGTACAACTATCACTGTTTGCAGATGACATGATACTATACATAGAAAATCCTAAAGACACCACCAAAAAACCCCTACTAGAACTCATCAATGAATTTGGTTAAGTTGCAGGATTCAAAATTAATATACAGAAATCTACTGCATTTGTATACACAGCAAACTATCAGAGAAATTAAGAAAACAATACCATTTACAATTGCATCAAAAAGAATAAAGTACTTAGGGGTAAATCTAACTAAGGAGGTAAAAGACCTGTACTTGGAAAACTATAAGACATTGGTGAAAGAAATTGAAGATGACGCAAACAGATGGAAAGATAATACTGTGTTCATGCACTGGAAGAATTAATATTGTTAAAACGACCATGCTACCCAAGACAAGCTACAGATTCAATGCAATCTCTATCAAAATCCCAGCCACATTTTTCACAGAACTAAAACAAATAATTCTAAAATTTGCATGGAAACACAAAACACCCCGGATAGCCAAAACAATCTTGATAAGGAAAAACAAAGCTGGAGGTATCACACTCCCTGATTTCAAACTATAATAAAAGCTGCAGTAGTGAAAAGAGTATAGTACTGGCAAAAAAACCAGACATAAATCAATGGAACAGAATAGAGAGCCCAGAAATGAACCCACATTTGTATGGGCAATTAATCTACAACAAAGGAGGCAAGAATATACAATGGGGAAAAGACAGCCTCTTCAATAAGTGGTTTTGGAAAAACTGGACAGCTACATGCAAAAGAATCAAATTGGACTACTCTCTCATACCACACACAAAAATAAATTCCAAACGGATTAAAGACTTAAATCTAAGACCTGAAACCATAAAACTTCTAGAAGAAATCATAGGCAGTAAGTCCTTTGACATTGGTCTTAATACTATATATATATTTTTGGGCTATGTCTCCTCAGGCAAGGGAGACAAAAGCAAAAATAAACAAATGGGACTACATCAAACTAAAAAGCTTTTGCACAGTGAAGGAAACTATCAACAACATGAAAAGGCCACCTATTGAATGGGAGAAGATATTTGCAAAAAATATATCCTATAAGGGGTTAATATACAAAATATACAAAGAATTCATACAACTCAACATCAAAAAAGCAAACAACCTGATTAAAAAATGGGCAGATGGTCTGAACAGACATTTTCCCAAAGAAGACATACAGATGGCCAACAGACACATGAAAGGCTGCTCAACATCGCTAACCATGAGGGAAAGGCAAATCAAAACCACAGTGAGATACCACCTGTCAGAATAGCTATCATCAAAAAGACAGCAAATAACAAGTGATGGCAAGGATGTGGAGAAAAGGGAACCCTCGTGCACTGTTGGTGGGATTGTAAATTGGTGCGACCACTGTGGAAGACAGTATGGTAGTTCCTCAAAAAATTAAAACTAGAACTCCATACAATCCAGCAATTCCACTCCTGGGTATTTATCTGAAGAAAATGAAAACACTGATTCTAATATGCACTAATATGCACCCCTGTGTTCATTGCAGCATTATTTACAATAGCCAAATATGGAAGCAACATAAGTGTGCATCAATAGACGAATATGGATAAAGAAGATGTGGTATATATATAGATATACATATATATAAATACACACACACACACACACACACACACTCACACACAAAATGGAATATTACTCAGCCATAAAAAAGAATGTAATCTTGCCATTTGCGACAACATGGATGGGCCTAGAGGTTATTATTATGCTAAGTGAAATAAGTCAAACAGAGAAAGAACAGTAATGTATGATTTCACTTATACATGGAATCTATGAAACAGAACAAATGGACAAACATAACAAAACAGAAACAGGGTTATAGATACAGAGAACAAACAGGTGGTTGCCAGAGGGTAGGAGGGTAGGGAAGGGAAGAAATAGGCCAGGGAGATTAAGAGGTACAAATTTCCAGCTGCAAAATAAATGAGTCAGGGCTATGAAATGTACAGTATGGGGAATACAGCCAATACCTATGTAATACCTTTGTTTGATGGCATATTGTAATTAGACTTACCATGGTGATCATGTGGAAATGTATAGAAATGTCAAATTATGTTGGGTAACAGGAAGTAACATAGTATTGTAGCCCAATTATACTTCAAAAACAAACGAACTCAGAAAAAGAGATCAGATTTGTGGTTACCAGAAGCAGGGGATACGGAAAGGGGGAATTGGAAGAGGGCACTGAAAAGTCAAAAATTTCCAGTTATGTTATAAGATGTAACGTACAACATGATAAATAGGACACTGCTACGTGTTATCTATGACAGTTGTTAAAAGCATAAACCCTAAGAGTCCTCATCGCAAAGGAAACTATTTTTTATTCTATTTCTTTAATTCTGTATCTATATGAGATGATGGGTGATCACTAAACTTATTGGGGTAAACGTTTCACGATCTATGTAAGTCAAATCACTATGCTGTCCACCTTAAAGTTACAGCGTGCTGCCTGTCAGTTACATCTCAATGAAACTGGAAGGAAAAAATGTTGGAGCATTAGGTTTTTGCCAGAAACAATGTCTTCGCTTACCAGGAGATATTTACTGGAGGAAAATAATCATCGAATCCAATGTGCTGACTCCTCGAGGGAAACATTGCTGGGTGTGTGGTCTTCCTAGCTGACCACAGGCAGACATGAGTGGTGCCGTGGAGGAATGGGGTTCCTTAAATTTGGACAAGCTCAGAGCCCTTGAGGCAGATTGGGCCAACTCTTCAAAGGATGCCCACTCTCTTTACGTTTGAGGGTTCTTGTGTACGCACTAGTGTTTTGTGCTCAATTCTCTAACTATGTGAACTAATAAATTCTCTCCCTGCTACTTTTATTTTTTTTTTTGGCTGCACCGCACGGTTTGTGGGATCTTAGTTCCCCGACCAGGGATTGAACCTGGGCCCTCGGCAGTGAAAGTACCAAGTCCTAACCACTGGACCTCCAGGGTACTCCCTCTCCCTGCTACTGAAAGTCAACTTCTATATTGGAAAAAAAAAGAAAAGGTCCATTTTCTTTCTCAACTCCCATTGGGATAGTAGTAATAGAACCACATTCTACTCACTGGGTAGTTCATCTTCAATTCATTCATCATCTCATTGAACACTCAGGGCGAGCCTATACAATCATTATTGTCCTTGTGCCATGTCCTCCATTTTCACCGTAGAGAATGTGGAGGTTCAGAGAGGTTAACTGACTCAGCCAAGGTCACACAGCCAGCAGGTGGTGGAGGCAGCCTGGCTCTGGCAAAGTGATAGACACTGACCCAGCCTGGGCCTCTGTTACACAAGTACCACCTTGGCCTCTACAGCCTGTGGCCACTGTTAAAAGACGCTGCACACCTACCCAGGCTACTTTATTTTGACAATTTCTGTGCTATTTCACCGATGGATACACAAATCAGCTATAATAATGTTTCTCCAAGCATAGCTTAGGTGGATCTGTTTACCTTTGATTGAGCAACAAGATGGCTTCATTTTGACCCCAAGCTGGAATCTCTCCCTGTCTTACCCGTGACCTGGAACCCACTTTAGCCGACTGCGAGTGACTTTGATCTTGACTCTGAACCAGTGCCAAAGAAGGCAGAAAACTGCAGAAATTTAGTTCTAGGCGACTGCTCTGATATTTCAGGCACCAGGAAAAACTGTCCATGTGCCAGATGCCTTTTTAATCCAGAAACAAAGAACCTTAAAATCATTTTTAAGTTCAACGCTAACTTCCTAAAAAGGAACTTGGCAGACAAGAGGGCTTTCCTCCAGTGTTCAAGAATCCACAAAGGAATGTTGTTGTCACTCAGATGAGAGCAAAAATATCTTTATAGATGTACTCACTTTCATGAACAGATTTACATCCAAGAGAGCATCATGTAAAGCCCATCATGCCAAGGTTTTATAAATTTAAAATACTTGGAAGCTTTTTGTCCCATTAGTGGGGTTTAATGGGAATCTGTTTTGGCTCCAGAACGCCAAATGAATCAGCTGTGAGTAGGAAATTGGGCTTTCTTAAATCTTCTTATTTGGACAGCAGTAAAGGGGCAGATGCAGCTGAGGGGCTCGGAATGAAGGTGGAGAGCTTGGGAGAGGGGCAGGGGCTCTGCGCATCTTATCACATCTTACCATGGTATTTGCGGCACCCCAAGGGTGCCACAGATACCGACCGGCTGGATGAGGTGTTCTCTGAGGAGACCGTCTGCAAGGAGCACGCTGCCGTGGTGGATTGAAACACGGAGATAAGCAGGTCATACAGACCAGCACGTGGGATTGCACAGTGCTCCCCGAGTCAGCCACCCGAGACCAGCCCTTGCCACTTCCGGACAGAGCCTGGGGGTCAAGGTCCTTAGATCCAGC
Source organism: Physeter macrocephalus (assembly GCF_002837175.3). Classification (NCBI taxonomy): domain Eukaryota; kingdom Metazoa; phylum Chordata; class Mammalia; order Artiodactyla; family Physeteridae; genus Physeter; species Physeter macrocephalus. The sequence goes on along the minus strand of NC_041215.1, from coordinate 132,146,329 downwards.
GTGCCTGCCTTCCTCATCCCTGCTGGTCCCTCCCCAGTGGCTCCCAAGCGTCTCTGAGCCTTTTAAGGCATGGTCCAAGCTCTTGTCTATTGGAGAGTCTGTGTTTTGAAGGGTTTATCTCTGATAGGAAACATAGTCATTAAATAATAAGGAATCAATGTCCCATTTTAAACTCTTCAAAGACCTGGATAATTGATGGTCAGAGTTCCTAGCTGTAGGAGACACCACTGCTGGTGCACAAACCTCTGGCCATAAGTGAAGGTGATGGAGGCAAAGCCAGCTAGTGCTGGAGTATGGACGTGAGGAATGGGTGCCCCCTGAGACATGCTGGCCATGTGGACCCCTGCTGTGATCTCTGGGGACCTTTGGGGTCCAGGCCACATGGGTTGGGGCCACCTCACCACCACCTTGCCTCTGCTCTAGCAAACCTGTTCCATCAGCATCCTTTAAACAGGCCTCCTGCTTCCCCAGGTCCTTGCCTCTGCTTCCGCCATCACCAGGCCCTGTGGGGCTCCTGTATCACCTTGTTGAAACCCTGCTGTCCTTTCTCTGGGAATGTGCTCTCTGTAAAAGAGTGCTATTTAAAGAACTTGCAACGTTCAGTTGGGGTTAAGCGTGGAAAAATTAGTACCTTATTTTCCAAGTTAGGGAGACTTACTTCATAATACATAAAACCCTACTCATCAGCTCTTCTCCTCTTGTAAAATAATTAAGAAGTGAAGTTAGGTTGTTTAGTGATGCCCAGTTCAAAGGCCACCTCCTCCATGCAGGCCTTCCTGATATCCCTCTGAGGATCCTCATTTTTTTTCCATTCCAAAGGTGAGGCCAATTAAGGTAGACACCTTACCTGCCCCAGGTGTTCGGGGATTATTTGTTGAAAGAACAAAGGAAGGACTTTTGTCTTTCTCGGGGGATGCTTGGGTAACCTTAGAGCAGCAGTGTTGACACCTACTTAGGGTGGCAGTGGGCTCACGGACATGGGGAAAGGACCGGTCCCGGTAGATGGGCTGTCTGATGCAGGACTGGCGGGCTCGCTAACTGCTGAGACAAACAGTGGCTACAGCGTCCACGGTGGAGCCAGCAGGGCGAGGCAGCTAGATCTGGCCTCCTCCTCTGAGCCTCTGGGCTGGTTCGTCCACTAGTGTAAGCTTCCTGGGCTACCCTTGCAGAGGTCAGAGAGGTCTACAGGCAAGTTCTTAAAGCAGTGGTCTTCCTCCATCTCTGGCCACTGTCATTAGCATGACGCCCTGCCTTTCCCGGGGAGCTCCTCCAAGAGAGGGTTTTCAAGAGAATTTGGACTCCGGGAAGGGGTGGAATTGAGGGTGGCATCAAGGAAGATGGTCTGTTGTTTGTTTTCACGGACCAGAATGCTTGAGACACCCCTGGAGTCCCCGATTTCTACTGCTGCAGGGTTAACCAATGCCAAGGGCAGCCAGGACAGGAGTGAAAAGGGAAGAGAAAATTTGAGTGCAAAAGCGGAGAGGGAGAAGGGGAGGGGAGGACAAAGATGTGATGGGGGGGCGGGGGCGTTGGGACATTCCCACCAGCCGTCTTAGTGTGTTAACCTAAGCATTTTTCCAGTTACCATTGTCAGAACTCGGCAGAACTGTCAGAAGTATAGGAATCCACAAGTCCCAGTGCTGTGTAGCCAGGGACTGTGTGAACATCCCAAATTTTACTTTATTTTATTAATTTTTTTTTTTTGCTAGTACAACTGATACAATAGATCTTTTTTTAAAATTGAAGTATAGTTGATTTACAATATTATGTTAGTTTCAGGTATACAGCAAAGTGATTCAGTTAAACGTACATTTTTTTTTCAGATTCTTTTCCCTTATAGGTTATTATAAAATACTGAGTAGAGTTCCCTGTGCTGTACAGTAGGTCCTTGTTGGTTATCTATTTTATATATAGTAGTTATATATATAACTACTAATACATGTTAATCCCATACTCCTAATTTATCCCTCCCCCTCTTCCCCTTTGGTAATCATAAGTTTGCTTCCTATGTCTGTGCATCTGCTTCTGTTTTGTATATAAGTTCATTTTATATCATTTTTTTAAGATTCCACATATAAGTGATACCATATGATAATTATCTTTCTGTCTGGCTTACTTCACAAGTATGATAATCTCATGATCCATTCATACTGCTGCAAATGAACAAACTTTAAATCAAGGTCGAAAAGAACAACCTACCATCGCCACATCCAAGAAAACTATGTCCCCAGACATTTGAATTGCACCAGGCTTTGGCTTGATGCCAGATGGCGGTGCAAGTCCAGAAGGTTGGGGGGGAGGGTGGCGCCCTCTGAGACGGTACCCTGAGCAGCGTTGCAGTGGGCTGTCACTTCACCACTGTGACTTCCGTTCCCCAGGTGTGCTTCCTGACCCTGAGATTTGAGCCACGGGCACCTAGTAATCACAGTTTGTTTAGCACTTCACACTTTACGTGTACATTTATTTTTTAGTGCTGGAGCCATAGGCGTGTGACCTGTGCAGTCACACAGGGCCCTGCCCTTAGAAGGACCCCTCACTTAGTTTAACGCTCTGCTCTTGCAGTTCTTAATAATTCTAAAATTCTTCATTCTTGAAATTCTTAATAATTTTTGAACAAGGGGCCCCCTTATTCATTTTGCATGGGGCCCTGCAACTTCTGTAGCCAGTCCTGTTCACTATCTCACTTGCTCCTGTAGCCTTCACGGGAGAGGAGCCTGGAAGGAATCATTACCCCAGTTCACAGATGGTGAAACTGAGTCCCGGAGGGGAGAGTGATGAAGCTAAGACGAGTGAGATCCAGGGCTGTTTCCTCTCCTGACTCTCTTTCTCAGTGAAGGGGGGAGTGGGATTGCCTCTCCCTTCACACACCTGCCCGGGGTCTTCCCTATGCGGCCTGGGCCACACCTTGGATCATTATCGCGTTTCATCTCATTTCATTAAAAAAATACTAAAACCATTTGCTCACCTGTCAGTGAAGAGCTCCTGGGGGTTGGAGCCCCCTGGACGGCTCTCGATCTCCTGTCCTGTGTCCTGTCGGGGTCCTCAGAGCAGGCCGGTGTGCTTGGAAGCCCTCTTTTCCATCCCAGAGACCCGCAGCCAGAGGCTCTGTCCTCTCCTGGAAAAGGCTCCCTGGGAAACATTCCTGACCTTCAGACCCGCCTGGCTCAGCGCTGGCCCCGTGCCCGTGACAATCATTTCCTGGCTGGGTGTTTACCTTCCTGGAGCCCATGGGCCCGGCCAGGGTGGCGGCCGTACACCTGACCCAGAGGCCGTGCAGGAGGAAAAGTGCTGCTCGGAGCGAAGGCTCCGAGTGAAGCAGCTGGTGCTGCACCCCGGTGCAAGGTAAGCCCGGTGGCCCCTTGAGAGGAAAGGGCTTGCGGTCCTCTAGGGGTCCATTCACTTCTTGCACGTGACATCGTGACTCAGCTCCATCCCTTCCAGGTATGGGACCCTTGCTGCTTTGTGAGGGAACTTGCTCCGTTACTATTACTATCGTTGTTGTTGTTGTTGCTAATAGCTACCTTCTATTCAGTGACAGGTCCTGGGCTAAGTACTTTACATAATCGTTTTATGTAATCCCTGTGCTATCTCTATGAGCAGAGAATCACGCCCATTTTAAAGACATAGAAACAGAGGCTCATAGAAGTTGATCATCTTGCCCAAAGCCACACAGCTAGTAAGTTGGGAATCCAGGATTCAAACCCCATCTAATCAGTACCAAAACCTGGGCTCTTAACCACTACCATCATTTGCCAAGTTTAATTGCCAGGATGCCCATGTTTATATTAAACTCATATCAGCCACTGTATTAGCTATCTGTCGCTGGCAACAAACTAACCCAAGATGTAGTGGCTTGAAGCAACAGACATTTGCTGTCTCATAGTTTCTGTGGGTCAGGAATATGGGCACGGCTTAGATGAGTCCTCTGCCCAGGGTCCCTCACAGGCTGCACGCCAGGTGCCAGTGGGATGGCGATCATTTCTCAAAGCTCCACTAGGGAAGGATCTCCCTCCACGTTCACGAGCTTGCTGGCAGCACTCGCTTCCTTGCGGACTCTTGGACTGAGGCCCTCAGCTCCTCGCTGACCGTTGACCTGAGGCCCCACAAAGGCCTCTTCACTGTGGCAGCTTGTCACCAAGGTGTGCAACAGAGATTCCGGGAAGGTGGACGTCACCGGCCTTTGCAGTCTACTCACAGAAGTAACGTCCCTTCCCCTTTGCTATATTCTACTCTTTGGGGGGAAGTCATCAGGTACTGCCTATACTCAGAGGTAGGGGGTTACACAGAGGTATGAGTCCTAGGGCACAGGGGTCGCTGAGGGCCAGCTTTGAAAGCTGTCTACCACAGCCCTCTGATTGCCATGAAAATATGGTTTCAGTTTTGCCTCTGAAAGCCGGATAGACTTGGTTTCTTATCCGTCCATCCATCCATCCATCCATCCACCCACCCGTCCTTCCATCCATCCACACACCCCTTCGTTCATTCCACAAACATTTGAGCAGGACACTATAAACCAAACCCCACATTAGGCTCAGAAGTTACCAGAATAAATGCAATTATTTCCCCTTCTCCTCACTGCCCCGACCACCAAAGGCTCCCAGTGGAGCTTTTACACGTACAGGGTTTGGGGGGTATCCGCCGAATGTTCTGTTCTTCAGGAGGATCCGTTCTCTCTGCTTCAACCGCTCCTCATATGTCACATTCCTGAGATTCCTTATCTTCCTGTTCATTCGCCTTCATTGTCTCACGCCTTTAGGAAACCTATTCTAAGCACCTGCTAAGTGCACAATGTTATGGTGGCAGGTGCATGTGTGAGTGTATATGTGTGTGTACAGTTATATCTGATTTTTTTGGCTCACTTTCCCCCTTTCTCATTTGTAGTTTTCCTGTCTCCCCTTAGGTCCCGAGGGAGGCCAGGCCCACGGCTTTTTGGAGACACCACTTCCCTGCCACGTATGTACAGAGCTCAGAGCTCAGCTCAGAGGTTGCCTGCAGAGTGGCAGAGGCTGTTGGTGGGGGGCCTGGTGGAGCGAGGGCAGTTGGGCAGGGCAGGAACCCGTGCCACACTCCAGGGTGGGCAGGGCAAGAGGGGCACAAGGGAAACATGGGCCCTGGCTTCACCTGCCTGTGGACCCCGTCTCCCGAACCTGCTTCCCAGGGCCCCGGGCTGGGTGAGCAAACTCTGAGAAGGGGGTCACGGCGTCTGTGGGATTGGTGTCTTGAGGTGCCCAGCAGATGTCTGTAGGAGCTGGAGTTCTAAGTCTTCTATACAGGAGACCATTCGTTGTGTACATTTTGGAGCACCTAGCAGGTATAGGTACTGTGCTAGGCCCTGGGGGTACCACTGGAAGCACCTCAAAAATGAATCTAATTTCTCTTTTCCTCCCCCACTGCATCTCACTGCTTTAGAATAGGCCCCCATCAATTCTCACCTATACCATTGCCATGATGTCCTCTAAACAGGTCTCCTGGCTTCAGTCTCTCCCAGTTACTTCCAGTCCTCCCCACCCCATCCCACTCAATATGCCATTGAATCGGCTGACACAGTTCTGAACCTGTCAAGTGACAGGTTTCCTACTCAGAAACATTTTACATAACCTCTGTTAACAGTTCCATGCGTATCCTTCCAGAAATGTTCTCTCTATGCATAATTTCTCTCTCTCTCTCTCTCTCTCTCTCTCTCACACACACACACACACACACACACACACACACACCCCTATATCCTTTGTTTTACTTAGGCTGGACCACAGCACGTACACACTGTTGTGTATCTGTTTCTTGGTAGTTTTCCAATTCAGCACACTTTAAATCCATCACTCTTTTTAAAGATTGTCTACTATTCTGCTATGGGCATATTTTGGGATGAAACTGAGTGCCATAGACTGAATGTTGGTGTCCCCACCCGCCCCTGCCCAAATTCATAAGTTGAAAACGATCCCCCGATGTGGTGGTATAGAAGATGGGTCCTCTGGGAGGCGATGAGGTCGTGAGGGCTCAGCCTATGAGGGACCTAAGTGTCCTTATAAAAGAGACCCCAGGGCTTCCCTGGTGGCGCAGTGGTTGCGCGTCCGCCTGCCGATGCAGGGGAACCGGGTTCGCGCCCCGGTCTGGGAGGATCCCGCGTGCCGCGGAGCGGCTGGGCCCGTGAGCCATGGCCGCTGGGCCTGCGCGTCCGGAGCCTGGGCCCGGCAACGGGAGAGGCCACAGCAGAGGAAGGCCCGCATACCACAAAAAAAAAAAAAAAAAAAGAGACCCCAGAGAGCTCCCTTGCCATTTGCACTATGTAAGATACAGAGAGGAGACATCCATCTCTGAACCAGGAAGAGGGTTCTCACCACACACCAAACCTGCCAGTGCCTTGATCTTGAACTTCCCAGCCTCCAGAACAGTGAGAAATAAATTTCTGTTGTTTCTAAGCCCCTCAGTCTGTGGTATGTAGCAGCCTGAATGGACTGGGACACTGAGAAATCCCTTTCAAGAACTGGGATGCCCTTGACCAGAAGCTTTTGTGACATTTTCTGGGTGATAATTTTTTTTTTTTTTTTTTTTTGCGGTACGCGGGCCGCTCACTGTTGTGGCCTCTCCCGTTGCGGACGCGCAGGCCCAGCGGCCATGGCTCACGGGCCCAGCCGCTCCGCGGCATGTGGGATCTTCCCGGACCGGGGCACGAACCCTTGTCCCCTGCATCGGCGGGCGGACTCCCAACCACTGCGCCACCAGGGAAGCCCTGGGTGATAATTTTGATAGCTCATTCATGGATTTAATAATCATAAACCATTTACTTTAAAGTGATTATTATAATTGTGCATTGGCAGACATTGAATATCCAAGTGCAGTTAGTTTAATTCACTGTAAGAGAATTTCTTTTAAGATGATCTAATAACTTTTTGTGTTCAGTTTGCTGTTGGGAGTGGGGAGAGGAGAGGAATTTAAAAGCTTAAAGTTGAAAAAATTGTTGTGGTTATTTGAAAAATACATTTGAGGTATGTAAAGGTGATGGACCAGGTCTGGTCAAGAAAAAGAACTGAGCTGAAGCAGGAATAATTATCCTAACATTTATTGACCACCTCTGGGCGAGGTTCCATTCTAAGCACCGTACATGAATTAACTTGTTTAACCATCGCTACAATCTTATGATGAGGAAGCCTGACATACAGAGGTTAAATAACTTTCCCAAGGTCACATGGAATTTCCTAAACACACAGAAGTGCTGGAAAAAATATAAAATCATATATATGTGATAGAAATATATATTTTATCTCAAGAGCAAGAAAGATAACTCTCCAGGTGCCATAAATAAATAGGTTATTCTTAGGTCATTCTGTATCTACCCTGGTGTTATCGTTCTTCGGGGACTGTTACGTGGCCAGGAGATGTGTTTATTTTAATTTAACGACTATGGGGGAATAAGAATCGAAGCCTTTAGACCTGAACACAGCAGGAAGTTTAGAGAGAAATTATGGCTCAGAAGTTGTGTGTATATGTCAATTCCAATCTCCCAGTTTACCCCTCCCCCCTTACCCCCTGGTAACCATAAGTTCGTTTTCTACATCTGTCACTCTATTTCTGTTTTGTAGATAAGTTCATTTGTACCCTTTTTTTAGATTCCACGTATAAGTGATATCACCTGGTATTTGTCTTTCTCTGTCCGAGTTACTTCTCTCAGTATGACAATCTCTAGGTCCATCCAGAAACGCTCTTGATTCTGGGTTGGAGTAGCAGGTGAGGCATACGGTCTGTACTCATGCAGCTTTGAGTCCACTGTGATAATTCTGCTCTAATTTTTCAGAAGAGGAAACTGAGGCCCCAAGCGGTCAAGGAGTTGCTTGCTCACCCAGCTGACCCTGGCAAAGCCAGAAGAGGAGCTGAGTCCTGCATGGCTCCAGCTCCTCCTCTTCCCTGTCCCTGCACTTGCAGACTCACCCGGGCCCTGGCGAGTCTATCTGCCTCTGTGCAGACATCTTGCTCGATGCATCCATTTCAGAGGTGAGCTTGACTCCGGCTGCGCGTGGCTCATCCTGATCCAGCGCGTGACTGTGTAGAGAACTAGACAGATTTAATGAGAGGCACAGCATCCTAACTAGGCCAAGGCTGGGTCCGTACACCGACATCGCCTTGGAGCATGCCAGCGGGTGAGTGGGTGGCAGAGGTCAGGGCCTCCCTTAGGTGTTTATAGGCACAAGCCCGATAGAGGAGACCTTGAGGCTCCAGGTGAGGCTGGAGGAATACGGGGGCTGCATTGTTCTAGAAGCTGGGTTCCCACGGCCTCTGCTCACATCCCCGACTTCCAGCCCAGGCCCCGGGATCCAACCTGGAATACACGCCTTGAGGTACAGCTTCTCACTTCTCAAAGAGTTGACCTGCCTGTTCCTTTGTTGGCATAAACAAGAGTTCTTCTGCACCAGGTAATTATGGAGTGATGGTGCGACATTTGGGGATGCCTCGGACGATGGCAATTTTAAAGAGTGTGCCAGCTCATTCCCCTCAAACCCCTGATATGGCACCCGCTCTGTTCTTGGGGTGTCCAGGGGGCATGTCAGATGACGAATGTGGGGAGAAGCCTCAGCTCAGGAGAACTCCTAATGCTGCCCTCAAGTTATTGCTCGTCTGAACTTCCAGAAGGAAGCTCCGCGGTCTTGTGCTGGTGTGGGTGTTGAGAGAGCTCCTCTCAGCTTGGGGTGGGAATCCCAGCAAGCTGGGCCTGAGCGGAGTTGTTGAACCCTCTGGAAATGGGGTTTTCTTGGGAAGAGGCTGCTTGCTCTGCTGGTGCTGTTGGCAGACTAGATGCCCGCAGCTGCCCGCTCTTTGGAGAGAGGCACGATGTCAACGTGGTAGCCAACAGGCACATGCTGTACCCCAGACGGACCCAAGCTCAAGGGTTTTCCTCTGGGAAGGCTGCAGTGTGCCTCTCTCCTGCTCTCCAGGCTTACTGGCTCTCATCGTTCTGGGCTCCCAGAACAGGGCAGGGACCAGGGCTTATGCGTGTATCTGTCTTCCGGCACACGGGAGGAACTCAATACCGATTTGTAAACTGCCAAAGCAGCTTCCTAAGGTGGGCAGGTGAACGCTGACAACAGAGCCGCTGGATCTGGACGGTGCTACCATGAGGTGGTGCTACCAGCAGGAGAGGGGCAAGCGGGGACCCTCCACCGCTTGCCTTTTTCTGAGGAAGCCTTTCAGACCTCCGAGTCCGGGCTGTGGGTGTGGTGGCGTGCGCTGCCGGTGGTTACGGGCGCGGGTTCTGGAATCTGGCGGGCGCAGGCTCAGATCCACCCGTCTCCACCACCGACCCCAGGAAGTCATCCACTGCCTCCCTGACCCATTCCTCAGCTTCCCTGCTTCTGCGATGGCAGCGCTAAAGCCGGCCTCGTGGGCTGTGTGGAGATAAGGGAGCTTCCTTTCATAAGCTGCTTCACTCTGGGCTCAGCACCCACAAGGCCGCAAAGCATGGCAGCTGCTGGTAGCCTCAGGCAGGACTATCTGAAACGCTGCTATTCAACTACTTTTGACCTACAAAATGGCAGTTTCTTTCTTTTTCATTTTTTTTTAAACATCTTTATTGGAGTATAATTGCTTTACAATGGTGTGTTAGTCTCTGCTTTGTAACAAAGTGAATCAGCCATACATATACATATAACCCCATATCTCTTCCCTCTTGCGTCTCCCTCCCACCCTCCCTCCCTCCCCATCCCACCCCTCTAGGTGGTCACAAAGCACCGAGCTGATCTCCCTGTGCTACGCGGCTGCTTCCCACTAGCTGTCTATTTTACATTTGGTAATGAGAGGGTGGCATGTACTTCTATATACTATGGGTGGCATGTACTTATATATACTATGAAATGGCAGTTTCTTGAAGTTCAACCCGACCCTGTCTTCTCTCCGACTGTTTTATGCTGGCGGGTGAGACTGGGTTGTGCTGAGGGCTCTCCCCTCCCCCAGGACTCGGGTCCCAGCTCAGCCCCCTCCCTGGAGATGGAGGGGCCAGCATGGCAACCCCTATAGCTCCCTTCTTGCCAGGTGGGGAGACACAACCCAGGGAAATGGGTTTTTACCCAAAGATACACACCGGGTAGGAGTGGACCTAGGACCAGAATTCGAAGTTTTTGACTCCTAATTCAGTTCTCTTTCCACTAAGCCAGTCTGAGGCCGCTGCCAGTTTGGAGCCAGAGCTGGGTCCCGTGGGCCAGCTACTTACATGTGGTGTCAAAGCATCACTGGAAATGTAATGAGGTCCAGGAAGATGGCATTTTCCAGAACTCCTCTCGGAGGCAGTATTGCACGGGTTAGAAGTGTTTTTTAGCTCTAGCTTGGACACTGAAGGGTTGGGTGAACTCAGTTCTCTCATCTGTACAATGGGATAATAATAGTGTCTCCATCACGGGGGTGTCGTGGGGATTAAATGAATAAGTATTTTTAATTTGTATTGTAAATAATAGTTTGTAAATACAATTTACAAAACATTTAAAAAAATATCGTAGGGTATTTAAAGAGTGTCCAGCACTTTGTAAGAGCCACTTAAGTGTTTGCTGTTATTATTATGAAGACATCTGGGGACTGGTGCTGCTGATGGGTGTGTGACTTTGGGCCAACGCTGAGTTCCTGAGGATAGAGAAGAGTCCTTAGGCGGACACTGAGGGCCCCCTTTTCCTTCCCCACCCCTCGTCCCGTGCCGGCTTTGGCTCTAAATACACACGTGACAAATACCTACACTAGCAGCGCATGGGGGCTGGGGTGAGCGTGTGTCCACAGCTTTCCTGCTCCGTGCCAACGTCTCTGCCACAGGGCCATCACTGTCAGCCTCACAGGTTTCACAGAGCAGGGCATTTGTGGGCATTTGTGAGGTCAGATAAGGCCATCCTTGTCAGGTGCTCGGACAGGTCCCAGCCCTAGTGACCACTATTTGGTTTGGGGCAATAATAATCACCCCACCCATCCCCATTAGAACACAAACTCCACAAGGCCAGGGATCTCTGTTTATTCACAAAGCATCCCAAGATCCTAGAACAATGCAACGCACAAGGTAAGAACACGGTAAATTTTTGCAATATGAATGAATAAATTTCTCCCCATCCTAAAGGAGATTAAAGTCTAAAAGAGGAATCCAGAAAACAGTCACAGACTCTGTGGAAATCAATTCAGCCTATTTTAAACTGGGACATTCTCAACTCCTCCCTAATTTGCCCTCCCAACGCTATTAATTTTACCGCTTCCCATCTCTACGAGCTGAGCTCCTCTTTCAGCGGTCACCGTCTCTGCTCCACACAGGCTTTTATTTTATCTCACCTGGAAAATTGCAACAGACTCACCTTCTGTCCCCTTGTACCCTGAAGCCAAAAGAAAGACTTCCTCAAAAGCCGATCAAGTGAGATCACCACTCCCTTGCCTAAAGGAGTCTGAAATCTTCCCATTACCTCCAGGCTAAAGCCCAGCTCCAATGGCCAATAAGCACATGCGAAATGCTGAACATCATTAGTCATTATTGCACCAAATGCCAATCAAAACGGCAGTCAGATACCACTTCACACCCACTGGCATGGCTATTATCAAAAAAGACACAGTAACCGGTGTTGGTGAGGATGTGGAGGGATTAGAACCTTAATACATTGCTCGTAGGAATGGAAAATGGTGCAGCTGATGTGGAAACAGTCTGGTAGCTCCTCAAAAAGTTAAAAAAAAAAAAAAAAGTTAAATATAGAATTACCATATGACCCAGCATTTCTACTCCTAGGTAAATACCCAAGAGCTTAAACAAACCCTTGATCAATTTTCTAGAGGACACTGTTGAACTGCACCTTTCTCCCTGATTTTTATTTCTACTTTTAATATATCTTTCATAACAAAATGTCAACTTAGCCAGTGCTATGTCTTCCAAGCCCTGTTTTCCTGGACCGCCCTTCGCAGGTCTAGATTTTATCATGAAGACTTAGTTCTTCCACCTGTGTTTAATGAACACATATTTCACATATTTTTACATTTTACATATTTTTTTATATTTTAGATATTTTTTTACATATTTACATATTTTTTATATTTATATTTTATATATTTTTTATTTTTTTAATTTTTGTATATTTTTATATTTTACATATTTTTACATTGTCCAAAAAATAATATTCATAATGGATTGAGTAAAATACTGATAGATTACATTTCTTTCTCAACAATGTTAAATTAAGCTTTAAAAAGATAATATACGTACATGGTAGGGAAAAGGCAAGCAGTTGGAAAGGGTGTGCAGAGGAGAAGCTGTGTGACTCTTAGGGCTCACCCCGCTTTCCACTCTCCCTCCTCAAGCTGGCGTTGGAGGTGGGGCTCCCAGGAAGCAGGCTCTGACGCAGGTGGTTTGTAGGGGAGTCTCCTGGGGTCAGTGCTGTACAAAGGAAGGGAGGGTGGTGGGAGGGCCAGAGGAAGAAGCTGGGCCGCGAGCCCCAGGGAAGCCTCAGCTGAGCCCACAGGGAACCCTGGAGCTGGGACCCTTCAGAGCATCTGAGTTAGGACAAGGGGACCGGGTCTTTATATTCTGGGCAGGCCAGTCTTCAGATACAGTGCTTTCTGGGGTAGGACCAGGAGGAGGAAGTTCTTTTCAGCCCCCTGAAGGGGACCCAGGTGGCCCAGCACGGGGTCCACTGCCATGCACGGTCACCAGGTTACCTCCAGCCCTTGCCACCCTTTTTGGCCAAACGCTTATTTTTCATTTTTATTTTCTCGTAGCTCTGGAGGATCCTCTGAGTCTGGGTGAGTCTGGTGAGTCACCCAGGGCCTCCTCGTTCCGTTCCCATCGCCCTGTCCCTGCCTCAGGGGTGGAGCCCACACGTGGGGCACAGCTGGGCCTTAGCCTCAGGCAGCCTGGGAGGAGAACCTTAAGAATCAAGGTTGCCCCCCACTACCCTTTTTTTTTTTTTTTCTAAGACAAATTTCTAGGGCTCTGGAGTTGTAAAAAGCTCCCCTGTGTCATTTTCTCGCAGTTGGACAGCTGCAGAATGTCACTCGGCAAAGCCCTCCCACCCCACCCGGGGCTCGGTGTTTGACTGATGGGTTTTTGCCAAAAACAGTTAGGGTTATCACAAATCCGTTATAGGGAGGTTTGTCAACTTGTAAGAAAAATACAACCCAAAACACTCTTTTCCAAATACCCGCTCCTAACGTCTCAGGGACAGAGGTGTTGCCATACTCCGTGGGAGGCATGTGAGGGTCGGTAAACAGGGGCTTGGAGTGCACTAAAGGGGGAATGAACCCTGTGTGGGAGGAGGACAGGCCACCGAGCATCAGTCAGCTTACCTGTGAGGCGAGCTCCACCTGCCCCGGAGGGCGGCTCTGGCCCCATCTCAGGACGTGACCGCAGGGGACTCATCTCTTCCCGTGCCCTCCTTCAAGCCCCATGGCGTCCTGCCCCATCCCGCGGAGGGAGACAGTGTTCCAGCTGGGAGCCCATGCCTACAGGAGCCTCGCTCTGCTCTACCTGCCTCAGCAGAAGACCCTGCTGGCCTTTGCGGAAGAGCGGACAGGCAAGGAGGATGAGCACGCAAAGCTAACTGTCCTGCGCGAGGGAAGCTACGACGCGCGCACCCACCAGGTCCGGGTAAGGCAGGAAGTGGCTGTGATTGCTCTGCCGGGAATACGGGGAGCAGCTCATCCTCAGATGGCTGAGGTCTGGGGGACAGAGGGACCCAGGGAACCATCAAGGATGGGACAGAGAAGGTACCCCCAAGTGATCGCCCAGACCTCACATGGGTTCACCCTGAACAAGTCCGGCTGGCCCGGCTGCATCTGTTTTATTACAAGTCAGTCAGGGAAACTGATTTTTGCAAGGTTTCCCTACATCCTTGAGAACCTGAGGGAGGACTAGTTCAGCATCACATAACTGGGAGGGAGTTGATCCTCCGAGTAAAATTAACCTGGGGTGGGTTGCTGGGGTGATTGCTTGCGTCCTGAAGTTCCAGCATGTAGATCAAGTAATTCTGATGAAGACACCCAAGGCTGGCTTTTCACACATGAAGGGTTTAATATCATTCTTGTCGTTACTTTGTGGTCATTATGTCCTTGTAGTTGTTTAGAGCATGCGTTTGAAGCAGATGGACCTGGGTTCAAGTCCTGCTTCTACCGCTTACCAGAAGTACGGCCTTGGGCAGCTCATCTACCTTATCTAAGCCTCTCATTCTATAGATGTAAGAGGGAGATCGTAATACCTGTCCCCCAGGAGTTAGAGGTTAGGGTTAGATGAGACTATGGACATTAGACTCTTGGCACGGTGTCTGTCCTGAGAAGCACTCACTGGGGGATAGCTATTAATGAATAGGGATAGACAGCAGAGCTGCAGCATCTATGACATAGGCCCGGGGACCGTGGAAGCTCACCGTGAGTCCTAGCATCTTGGTGCTGCCCGCTCCTCGGCTACATTAACAGAGGATGGTGTATAGAAGGTGGGAGGCGATTGTCATATTCTGTCACACACAGGCAGAATCCTGTAGTTATTACTAGGGCTTTATTTTTCAAGAATGGGAAGCTGGACTGAGCTGGTAAGTTGAAGGAGCCAAGATGGAGCTGCGAATGGCTGGTGCCTGAATCATCTTTGTACTTGAGGTCCAGTACGTCATAGGTGCCCTGGATGTGTGTTGGTGGGATTGGGTGGGCTTGGGCTGTCTCGGAGGGAGTGAGGCGGAGCCCTGGGTCCTCCTCTGGGAGGTGTTGTGAGGCTGAATGAGCACTGGACCAAGAGTTCTCCTCCATGACCCTGATCCTAACCCCATGAGACACACCGCCCCCCAGAGTGCAGCCTCTGTCACTGTCACTGGCCATTTCCAAGCTGTGCTTCTCCTTCCCTCCTCACTTGCAGTTGCATGCACAGGAGGCGGTGGCCCAAGCCCAGAGGGAGGGCCACCGCTCCATGCACCCAAGCCCCCTGTACGACGAGAACACGGGGACCGTTTTCCTCTTCTTCACTGCCGTCCCTGGGCAGGTGTCAGAGCACCAGCAGCTCCACGCCAGGGTCAACGAGACACGGCTGTGCCAGGTCACCAGCACCGACCACGGGAGGTCCTGGAGCCCCGTCAGGGACCTCACGGACTCCGCCATTGGCCCGGCCCACGGGGACTGGGCCACTTTCGCGGTGGGCCCGGGACGCTGTCTGCAGCTGCACAACCCGATGCAGAGCCTGGTGGGGCCAGCCTACGCTTACTGCAACCGCCCCTCTCTGCAGGCGCCTACCCCTTCCGCCTTCTGCCTGGTCAGCCACGACCACGGGAACACGTGGGCGAGAGGGAAATTCGTGGCCCGGGACACCCTGGAGTGCCAGGTGGCCCAAGTTGGGGATGCAGAACGGAGGGTTGTGTACCTGAACGCGAGAAGCCCCCGCCGAGCCAGGGTCCAGGTCCAGAGCGCCAGCGACGGGCTCGATTTCGGGGAGAGCCAGCCAGTGAAGAAGCTCGTGGAGCCTCCCCACGGCTGCCAAGGGAGCTTCGTTGGCTTCCCCAGCCCCCGTGCAGGATCAGAATCCCCAGACCGGTGGCTGCTCTACACGCACCCGACTGACCCACGGGGGAGAGCCAACCTGGGCGTGTACCTCAATTGACAGCGCCCCGCGCCCTAGGCCTGGTCGGAGCCCACCGTGCCGGCCCCGGCGCTTACTCAGACCTGCAGAGAATGGGCGCCGGCCCCAATGGGTCACCGCAGTTTGGGTGTCTGTACGAATCGGATGGTTACAAGGAGATCGTCTTCGTCATGTTCACCCTGAAACAGGCCTTCCCAGCTGAATTTTTGCCGCAGGGAGCCCGCTGTGCACTGCCCAAGAGGGGTCGCCCCACTGAGAGGCTGGCGGTTTCCTTCCTCCCGGTGCGCTCTGGACCTGGGCGGCTGCCTCTCTGTTTCCTCTGTCGAGGGTGTGCAAGTGCGAGTCTGTCTCTGGGCTCCTTTCCGCCTGCGCGGTCTCAGCCTTCCCAGAGGATTCTACTGGCAGCCCAGAAACGGAAGGAACCTGGCCTCCTGGAGCCCCTTGGTTCAGCCTGCCTGCTCCCCCCAGCCCAGGTTTTCTGCAGGTCTTGATAAATTATCTAGTCCAGCCCATTTCTTCTTAGCAAATGCTCATCACGCTCCTGGGCAAAGGCTGGGACAAAGCTGTAAATTAGCAAAGATGTGTGCATATGTCTGTGTGTGTGTGCGTATGTCTGTGTGCGTGTGTGTCTGTCTGTCCATGTCCCTGTGCGTGTCCTCAATGCTTTAGAGCAGGGAGCGTGGGGAACAGCACTGCAGAGACATAAGGCAGAGTCTAGGAAAAGTAAGCTGGCTTACGATGTTGTGTTAGTTTCCCAGGGCTGCTGTAACAAAGTACCACCCATTTAGTGGCTTGAAACAACAGAAATTTACTCTCTCACAGTTCTGGAGGCTAGAAGTCCAAAATCAAGGTGTTCAAAGGGCTGTGCTCCCTCCCAAGGCTCTAGGGGAGAGTGCTGCCTGGCCTCTTCCAGCTTCTGGTGGCCCCAGGCCTCCCCTGGCTCAGGGCTGCATCACTTTCATGTCTGCCTCCGTCTTCTCATGGCTTTCTCTTCCTTCCTCCCTGCTTTCTCTTCTGTGTCTTGTAAGGACACTTGTCATTGGATTTAGTGCCCACCTGGATAATCCAGGGTGATCTAGGATAATCCTTCACTTACTTGCATCTGCAAAGACTCTTTTCCAAATACTGTCACGTTCCCAGGCTCTGGGGTTGGGACACGGATGTAGCTTTGGGGGCCACCCCTCACTCACTACAGTTATCATAAGTGATTCTTCTATAGGTGATGTGGCTGAAGGTAGGAACGAAATCTCAATGAATCAGGTAATTCAGAAGAATGGAGAGGGAGGGAGGGGGTGGGCTGTTGGATGTGCGCCCGTGGCACAGAGCTGCTCTGGGGCGCTCAGTCTTTGGGGTGACCTGTATGTCACCATGTGGAGGCTAAGAGGGGAGGGGGTTCTGTGTTGTATAGTCCTTGCCGTGGAGAAAGAGCGGGAGAAGGCTACTCCCAGGTTGTCCTGAGGTGACAACCTGAGAGAGGGCCCCTCCGGGGCGGAGGAGGCTGACTCTTGTCTGACCTCCGGGGTCTTCGGGGGCCTTTGTCGCTTGTCCCGGTGGTAGAGTGGACTTGCGCTCCGCCCCCATCAGAGCTCCTCTAATCAGCTCTTTTATTGATGAGAGCAGTCTAACGGTTTGATGACGGGGGATCAATGACAGCGGCGGTGGGTTCCTATGGCTGAGCCGTGTCTCCATGAGGCCAGGCGGCGGCGAGATGGGTTGTTCGCAGTGCGGGGAGCTGGAGATGTGGCTTTAGTTCTGGGTGTGGTTCCCACACTGTCCTCCTGGTGCTGCTTCTCTGTGTAGGAGTTTAAGAAATCCAGCTGTAAGGATGAGGAATTAGGGCCTGGTCATTGCTGGGATGGAAAGTTAGGCCCCTCTGTTTGGGGGATGCCCTCCTGGTGGCTTCCAAAGCCTACAAAGGGAGCTGTTAAGTGGTGGGCTGAGGCCAAATTAGGAGGGTGAGGAGAGGGCTTGCAAGCCAGGGGCAGGGCACCCGCAAGACGTTTAAGTGGGGGGAGGGCAGCCCTATAGTGTAGTATCCCAACTGGGACACTTTTGAGAGTGAAAGGATGATGCTATTAATAGTTATACCAAGACGATGGGCATTAACCAGGACTGTACCAGGCACACCAGAGGTTTAAGAGGGAAAGACCCACTAAAAATTGTGCCAGGGTTGACCTCTGTTGATTATTCTGGAAGAGTCAATCATCTGTTAAGGTCTTGAGATGAAGCAGGAATGAGATAAGGCATCTGGCTACTGCCAAGCAAAGCATCACTCTCTTAAACTCTCTCCTTTCACAGAGGTCAGTGGGTCTCAAATCCAACTGCTTATTAGAATTCCCTGGGGAGGGACTTCCCTGGTGGTCCGGTGGGAAAGAATCCTCCTTCCAATGCCGGGGACGCGTGTTCGATCCCCGGTCAGGGAACTAAGATCCCACATGCTGGGGGGCAACTAAGTCTGTGTGCCAGAACTATTGAGCTTGTGCGCCTCAACAAGAGAGCCCGCATGCCGCAACTACTGAGCCCACGCACTCGGGGGCCCACGTGCCACAACTAGAGAGAGAAAAACCTGCAGGCCACAACTAGAGAGAAGCCCACGTGCCTCAGTGAAAGATCCCGTGTGCCACAACTAAGACCCAATGCAGCCAAAAACAAAAAAAAAAAATAAGGAAAATAAATAAATAAATAAAATATTTTTTTTTTAAAAACAGAAATCAGTAATGTTGAAATTTTTTAAAAAATTCCCTGGGGACCTCTTAAATTACGCTGATGCCCAAACATAGGTATTTTTTCAAAAGCTCCTCAAGTTATTCCAGTGAACATAAAGATCAAGAAGCACTGGCACATGCAGAGCAACTAAGCCTGTGCACCACAACTACTGAGCCTGCGCTCTAGAGCCCGTAGGCCACAACTACTGAGCCTGCGTGCCTCAACTACTGAAGCCTGCATGCCTAGAGTCCGTGCTCCGCACCAAGAGAAGCCACTGCAATGAGAAGCCCATGCACCACAATGAAGAGTAGCCCTCACTCACCGCAACTATAGAAAGCACACATGCAGCAACGAAGACCCAATGTGGCCCAAAATAAATAAATTAAATAAATAAATTTATTTTTTAAAAAAAACACTGGCACAAAAAATCTCTAAAGTTCCTTCTAGTTCTAAATGTGCATGAATGCCAAAGTCTCCTGATTTGAATGAAAAAACAAAAAAAGCAACAGTTAATTAGGTTAAAGCTGAGCTGACCTATTCATCAGAAGACACTATCAAGAGAGTGAAAAGAAAAGCCATAAATGGGGAGAAGATATTTAGAATACATATATCTGACAAAGGACTTGTATCCAGAATATATAAAGAGCTCCTACAAATCAATAAGAAAAAGACAAGCCAGTAAAAATGGGCAAAAGGCTTAAACAGTCACTTCAAAAAAGAGGATGTCCTCAAGGCAGCCAAACACATGTTCATCAGTGAAATGCAAATTAAAACCCTGAGATACTTATCACTAGAATGACTAAAATTGAAAGGATTGATAACAGCAAGTATTGGCAAGGATGTGAAGCAACCAGAACACTCATACATTTCTGGAGGAAGTGTAACTGGTACAACCACTTTGGAGAGCTGTTTGGTAATATCTACTAAAACTGAATGTGAAGTACTCCAGGACCCAGCAATTCCACTCTGAAGTATATTTCCAAGAGAAACGAATACATACAGCTGTCAAAGAAGCATATACGAATGTTTATAGCCGCTTCATTCATGAAAGTGCCAAACTGAAAACAACCCAAATGTCAGTAAAAAGTAGAATGGAGAGCTAAATTGGGGAATATTACACAACAATAAAGGAATGAACTGCTACACACAATAGCATGGATGATTTTCAGCCATTATGTTGAGTGAAAGAAGACAGACTCAAAAGAGTACACACTTTATGATTTTATTTATATGAAATTCAAGAACAGGCAAAACCAATCTATGCTGTATAAATCAGGAGTGGCCAGCTCTGTGGAGGAGAACTGTTCACTAAGAAGGGGCTAGGAGACTTCTGGGTGCTGGGGACATTCTCTTGTTTGACCTGGTGCTGGTTAGGTGGCTGATTCCATATATTAAAAACTCAACGACCTGTGAACACAAGATTTGTGTACCTCACTCTATGTATGTTATACCTCAATAAAAAAATAAACATTGAACTGAATAGTGGATTTGGTAGTTAAACCTCCAAATCAATATATTGTATTGGGTTGTAAAACTTTGGAACTGAATATTTTTAATAAACTTTTGGGGAGGAATAATTTTAGATTTATGGAAAAGTTGCAAAGATGGTACGGAGTGGTCCCGAACACCCCACACCCAGTCTCCCCTGCTGTTCACATCTTACATAACTGTGGTACAGTTGTCAAAACTGAGAGGTTAACATTGGTACATTACTATTAACTAAATTCTAGACTTTATTCAGATTTCACCAGTTTTTCCACCAATGTCCTTTTTCTGTTCTGGGATCCAATCCAGGATACATTTAGTGAAACTGAATTTGTACTGTAATTTGTGTCCTTAGACACACACACACACACACACAGACTGATACACAGTTCCAGCAGGCCCCTCCCCTCCTCCTAACTTCCCTAAAAACCACTTGTCAAACAAATGAATAAACAAGCAAACACAAAGAATGTGTGCTTCAGGCCTGGACTGCTGGGGTGAAAATGTTGGAAATAGTTCAGACTCTGAAGGCTGGGGAAGATGGCCCCCAAATCAATTACACGGGTCCAGGCTGTGCCACATTGTGGGTGAGGGCCTTGGCCAGTTTTCAGCCCAGTGACCCTGCCTGGGTCGTCTGGGGCTGGTGCAGTGTGTGTGTGTGTGTGTGTGTGTGTGTGTGTGTGTGTGTGTGTGTGTGTGTGTGTGTGTGTGTACCCTTGTGCATGGCCATTGTACCTCCACTGCCAAGCCCAAGCTGGAGGGAGGCTGGTGGAGCAGCCTGGTGACCCCAGAAGCAGGGCATAGACACAGCAGGGAGCAGGGAAGCATGGCCTTGCCCGCACTCCCCTTAGCAAAGGCAGGGAGACCTGGGGCTCCAGGTTTGGAGAGCCCCCTTGGCCCCGGTTCCCACAGGTATTCATCTCAGAGCAGCTAGTGCCCACCTCAGATCTGTGCAGCTCCCCTGTGCGGCCCCTCTGTCTGCACGCCACCTTCAACTGCAGCCTCTGGTATGGGCTTTTCAACTGTGATGGTCACAGGAGCCTCTCCACATTTATTTCTTGGTCTTCCAGGAACAGCGACTGTGGCCTAGACTCCTGGGGCCTGGGGGACCAGCTCTGGGAAGCCACTGAGGAAGGGATTCTGAGGCTGGGGAGCTGGTATGGCTGCCGACATACCTGCCCCTGGGGAGGAGGCACCCAGGCCCTGACAAAGCACGTATGGTGGGCTGAGTAATGACCCCTAAAGTTGCCTACGTCCTGATCCCTACAATCTGTGACTGTGGTCTTATGTGGCTAAAGGGACTTTGCAGATGGGATTAAACTGGGGGTCTTGAGGTGGGGAGCCGGGTGGGACATAGACGTGATCACGTGTCCATTACACAGGGAGGCAGGGGGAGAGGTGACTACAGACAGTGAGGACATGACACTGAAACAAAGCGCTACACTGCTGGCTTCGAAGATGGAAGAAGCCACAAGCCAAGGAATGCAAGCAATGCAGCTTTGGGGGCTGGAAAAGCAAGGAAGGACTTTGGAGGGGATGTGGCCCTGCTCATAACTTGACATTAGCCCAGGGAAACTGATTTTAGACTCGTGCCCTTCAGAACTAGAGGAGAATGAGTGTGGTTTTAAGCCACCAAGTGGGCGGGGGTTTGTTACAGTGACAATAAAAAACCAATACAACCCTGCTCTTCTTGCCTCAGCAACTGAGAAGGGGGTGCTTCTGTGCTCAGCTCTGAGAGACCTCACATCCCAGGACACCTCAAGGTTGCAGTGGCCAAAAAACATACAGAAAAAGAGAAGCTAGGAAAGGGATCATTTCTGTCATTTCTTCATTTAATTCCTCTCTTTGGTCAATCCTAACATCTGATGGCTCAAGGGAAGAGACAGAGGAGTTTTGACATCTACCACCCCTGTTGTCACAACTTTTCCTGAGATTGCAGAATCCCCCATCCATCCCAGGATCTTCATGATCTGGCAAGGACTCCATCCTCCAAACCCCCAGGAGAGGGTAGATAGACTATGTTACCATGGCAACCTTCCACTCCAGCCAGTCAGCCCACAGCAACCTGGGCCATGTCCCAAGAGTAGGGCAGGAGGGTAGCGCCCAGGCCTTCATGGCCTATTGAAAGCAAGGCCAAGCTCACCAGTATCCTAAGAATCCTCGGCCCCATCCGGGTCCTTCTCTTCATGGTCAGATAGCAGCCATCCTCCAACAACTAGCCCCATGTGAAGGATCCTTGGAGTCCGACTGCATCCTGGGCCATCTCTACAGCCCCTGCCTCTCTAATAGGGGCAGGATTCTTGAGGACCGGGGACCTCCTCAAAGGGGGAGGAGGCCACCAGATACCTTGATACCTATACCAGATACCTTGATACCAGGTACCAGAGCTCAGAAACATGATCAGCGCCAAGGAGTCAGAGCTCTTGTCACTATTAAGAACCCCCAGGACAGGGTCATCATTTCCATCACGTCCCCATTTATTTGCCTCTTTGTACTGTCCAGACGCCTGAAGGCCCACGGGAAATGACAGTGGAGAATTGAGAGCTACGTGCTATGGCCTCTCCTATGGCCACACACATTGCTGAGACTTTGCAGAACCCGTCCGCTAAGGACCCAGGAGCAGATCAGGGTCAGTGACACTGCCAAGGCCACCTTCCCCATACCACCCGCTCCAGGTGCCAAGAGTTCAGCTTGCTTCCCTGGGATGGTTAAGGCCACCGATACACAATGGGGTATTGTGTCAGCCATGGACCAGATGTTGTTCTGGGAGCCGGGGATTCAATGGCGACAAGACAGAGCCACCGTCCCCAAGAAACTTGGATGTCGTGGGATAAAGTGGATGATAGACACATAAGCAACTTAGAGGGAAATGCAACTCTGTACAGGTTAGTGATATAGAGAATGTAAACGTGGTCAAGAATGACAGGAGGTGACACTTGAGCGGAAGCCCAGGAGAAACAACAACACACTTCAAGGAGCCACAGCTGTGGACCCAGGACCTCGCCAGCATCCAGCTGGCTGCCAGCCCCCAAGAACTTAGTCTCTGGCCTTTCCCTGGTGTTGCCTTTGGGGTCCACTTCATGGGTTTCCTTCGGCCCCATAGAGCAGAGGCTCCCACAGCCTGGGCCCCAGAGCAGTAACATCGCCTGTGGAGTTGTGAGAAATGCAAACTCTTAGGTCCTACTGAATCCGTCAGACCTTGTGAATCTGAAACCCTGGGGGCAGGGCCCAGCAAGCTGGGTTTTAACAAGCCCTCCGGATGATTCCGACGCGTGCGAAAGTTTGAGAACTTGGAGAAACCCTGGTATAGAGCCCAACCTGCTCAGTACTTTATTTAAGATGCAGGAAGCTCCTCTCAGTTCTGCAAGACCTTCTTTGCTACCCTGGTGGTCTTACTGACACAGATGGCGCTGGTGGGATTTAAGGCCTGGACCCCAGATGAGGGTGGTGAAGTGAGAGGTTGGCAAAGTTCCTCCTTGCCCAGGCTTGCTCTCTGCCTGCAGAGGAGAAGGTACGGCTGGGCACACCTGTCTAACTGGGTCAAAACGATGAGAAGAGGATGTTCTCTGGGCCTGGAATAAAGGTCCACGGGGTCTCAATGAACCTTCCCTTGGTGCCGGTGGGTTGCAGCCCACTCGTTTTCTGCTGATCTCTTACAGCTGTGCCCTCCTCTGTTAGCCGTGGTCCACCCCTGACCCTGGCTCAACAAACCCCCTTCGTCTGTCACAAATCCTTGCGCTGAACCACAACATCTACGGGCCCTTGGCAGGTGAGTCTGGTCCCTCCTTGGCCATTCCGTGGCTTAAATATGCGTTTCTAATTAGTATACCCTAACAGAAAGGCTGCCAATGAATTTTTACAAGATTCTAAAGTCATGAAGCCGCACAGAGAGCTTCTGCAGCCTTCGTGTGCACGGGCCCTGCATCCGGCGGCTGCCGCCCTCCGCTCTTGGCAAGTACAACACCTGCCTGTGTCCTTTTTACAAATGTACGTGCCAGGTGCAGGAAGATCATGGGACAGGTCAACCACTGGACAGCCCGTCTCATGACAGTGGACACTGTCTGAAATTTGTCGAGACCAAAAGTGAAAAAGCCACAAGAGTCGTCTCTGGTGCGGTCCATCACGGTCACGGCAGAGTCTGCCTCTCCTCCAAGAGTTTTGATCATGCCAAAGCCACACACACATGCACACACACGTGTGCACACACACACGCACTCGTGTGCAGACACTCACTCAGGGTTTCTCTCCTCTCCTCTCCTCCCCCAGGGACCAGCTCTTCATGTTGACTTCCTCAAGACCACACAGCCGCTTAGAGGCCGGGCCAGCAGAGCAACTGGGTTTTCTGAGCCCAGACCAATGTTCCCACATCTGCTCTGAATTGTCTCCATCGTCTCTTCCTGAACATCCAAGAAGTTCAAAGGGATTTGTGCGTGCGCGTTCTGGGGCATGGAGCTCTGCTTGGCCTGTCTCCGGAGCCTGTGTCCTTAGCCCCTGGGCACCAGGCCACCTTCCCCGGCATTCCCTCATTGTCTCACCAGAGCAGGCGGGAGATGGAGCCGGGATGTAGCCCTGGTCTGCGGACTTGCCAGCCTGGGGTGCCTGAGAAAGCAGCGATTCATGCAGAGCCAGGAGGAGCTGGAGAGCTCAGCGCTCAGAGGTCCCTGGGCTGCAGCGTGAGAATTCAGTGCTTGGGGCCACACTGCCACCTGTGTCTCATCCCCACCGTGAGAAGATGAACGGAAGGAATCCAGCATTTAGATGTGATACTTAAATCACGGCTGCTCCAAGAAGAGGTGAGAAAGCTGACTGTACTTTTGGCAAGGTGTTACTTTTTCAAATTCCATTTTTGTGCTGTTTTTAGGGGAGGGTTTCAAAGAAATAGATGCCAAACATTTGGAAGTACAAAGAAGTAAGAAAAAACTACCCATAATCCCACTAACCAGAAGCACGTTTTCTTCTGGTCTTTTATCTGTGAACTTTTCTTTTTTTCCCCAAACTGAGATTTATGCTGAAAAATCAGTCATGCTTTTTATCCCCACTTGACGTTATATCATACTCACTTCCTCCATATCATTTTCTCTCAAAAGATAATACATCAGAGAGGCATACCACAAATTATTTAACCATTCCTTGAATGTAAGAAATTGAAGTTGCTTACATTTTTCCTGTTATAAATACACTGAGATGAATACCTTTGTGAGTACATCTTAGTCCTTATCTGTGGTTATTTCTGTAAACTGAATCCCCTGGAAGGAATTACTGAGTCAAAGATGAGTAGTTGAATTCTCTTGAAACGTGTAGTTTGTAAATGGAAAGCACAACTCCCCACTATGAGCTTAAAATGCCCTGAAATGGCTTTCTTCTTTTATACTTTTACACAGCTGAGCTCCCAGAAAAAATGATTAAGTCATGCATTTGTTCTTTAATTCATAAATCACGGTCCTTGTTTTCTCCCTGATGTGGATTATAATCTGGTTAAAGACCAGAGGTAGACACACATACAGGAAGTTCTAGAATCGCAGAGCTCAGAAGGGCCTTGAATATTACCTGTTCGAACTTTGCTCATCTGACGAGATCAGAACAGAGGCCTGAGGAGGCGGGTGACTGGCTCAGCTTCACACAGCCCTCACCTGGACTGTATCAGGCCCCTGTGGGGATCCCCACCATGACCCTGTGTTGGACTAGAAGTTCACGGTCCCAGCAAAAGAAGGTGGCAACCTGACCACCGTCACCTCCTTTCCTTTTCCTTCACTCCTTAAGGGCCATTGGTTGAGCCATCAAGCCCTCCCTTCTGCCCAAGGAAGCTCTGGGTCAGAGGGCGCTCAGCTAGCCTTTGTCACCTGAATCACATTCCTCCCACTTGGGAAGCATCTTTCTTCTTTCTAGATCTTTCAGTGACATTCTGAGTGTGGTTTTGTAACATCAGGGCCACTGGTTTTCAGTGAGAACCTAACTTTCAATGAGCTAAATATATTTTTTTCTTCTTTAATCCAACAAGAAAGCGTGTATCACATACTCACTGTGTGTTAGGCACTAAGCTGAGGGTATAAAACAAGTGAATGTCTCTTGAGGCCTGACTGTTCAGCAGGCCTTATTCCAAGCCCTTTGCAGGCATTCACTCATTTCATCCTGTGAGGCAGGTCACTGTTATCACCCCCATTTGACAGAGGAAGAAACTGAGGCAGAGAGGAATTAAGCCACTTAACCGTGATTTTACAAGCTGGTAAGTGGCCTAGCCAGGAGGTCGGGTTCCTGAGTCTGCCGTTTTCCTGCCTGGCTGGGAAGGAGTTAGACTGCGGATGGGTCACAGCACAGGGCAAGACCCAGCGTAGGGTGTAAACTCCAAGATGGCAGAGGGTTTGTGCCCTGGGGTCTGGGGCAGTGTCTGGGCACATGGCAGGCTCTCAGTCAATATCTGTTAAGTGAAAGAGTGAAGGAATGAATGGACACACGAGAGGTCCCGATGTGGTCATAGCAGAGCTGGAGTGAGTGGGGGAGAGGATGAAAAAGACCAGGAAAGGTGGGAGAGCCGGGGACCTTGAAGGACTTGGTGTGACCTGCCAGGGAGCTTGCATTTCATCCAACATTAGAGGAAGGTATCGGGGGATTTCACCTGGAGGAATGGCAGACTCAGATTTGCATTTTAGAGAGAGAGCCCTGGTAGAAATGCAGAGGACAGAACCACAGGTATGGGTGGGTGGGAAGGAACATGAGGGAGGACGGGCTGGTGAAGGCTCTCTTAAAAAGTCCAGGGGACAAATCGTGCAAGAGTGGAATGAAACCAGCACAGGTGGGGCTGCATCGAAGGGAGTGGATTCCAGAGGGTTCTATGGCTCAGTGATCCATCAGATGTGGGTGGGGCTGAAGATGTCACTTGGATTCTGGCTTGGGAGGCTGGGCGGTTTGGTGACAGTAATCTACATAGATAAGCGATGCATGTGGAAGAACAGGTTTTCGGTGTAAAGATGGAAAATCCAGATGAGGTGGGGCTTACGTGTCCATTGGATATGCACGGAGGCAGCAGGAAGTGCGGACGGGAGCTCAGGAAGGAGGTCAGGGCGGGAAATGCAGTTTTGGAAGCCGTAAGTGGGGAAAACGCCCTGAGAGCATGGGATAGACACAGAGAAGTTCGAGAACACAAGCCGGGGAAATACCAGTATATTAGAGGGTGGGGATGAGACGGGATGGTCAGAGAGGAAGATGGAAAACTGGAGGAGCCACCAGAAGAATTGTAGGGGGGTGGAAGAGGCCCACAGGGTCACATGCCGTGGCCAGGACTTGAGAGAAGGAAGCCCCTGGAGGTCCGGATGAGAAGTGATGACAATGTGACAGTGAGTGAGGACAGTTTATTCCAAAAAGTCATCAGTTAAGGCAAAGAGACAGGGTGATACCCAGGCAAGGAGGAGGCGGGTGGATGCCTAGTTCTCAGTCTTAGCTGCCCGTGGAAGTAGCCAGGGGATGTCTGCACCCCAGCAGAGAGATTTCTATTTAACTGGCCTGGGGTGGGCCAATTTCAAATACACAGTCAAGGCTGAGAACCGTTGGCAGGGAAGACTGTGGTTTTTTTAAGATGGAAAAATGTTAAGCTTGTTATAGAGGGAGGGGGAGGAGTGCGACAAGGGGAGAGAAGAAAATCCAGGAGGGTCAGGGTGGCTTTGGGAGCTGTCCCAGCGGGTGACAAGGGAACCCTGGAGAAGTACAGGAGGACGTTGCGGCTAGAGGCAGACGTGGATACATTCGAAGGTGGCCTGGGAGACCCATCTACTGTTTGGAGGCAGAAAAATGAGGGTTTTTTAATGAGCTGCTCTGAAGAGTGTGGAGAGGTGAGGTAGGAAAGCAAGGTCAACAGGAAAAATGCAGCCAACAGAAAAGGCAGAAGCCATGTCTGGAAGAGCCTGGCTGCCATGCTGGTTGGGAGCTGTGGGTTTGTCCTGGAGGGGGAATTCTCTGTGAGGGTCGGTAGCCCCATCAGGAGGGAGTCTGGCTGGAGGTTTTCAGGGAGGTGTGGCAGGAGGAGAGGGGTGATGAGGAGACTGAAAGCCCCGAGGAGAGGAGTCTAGGATGTGATAGAGGCTAACTGTGTGGACGTGGGGAGGGTAAAAGGCGGGGTCGGGGCAAGGACTGGGGCTTATGAGAGATGGAAGGGAAGGACATCTTGGTCTGAAGGGTGGAGCTAGGTCCAGAGCTCAAGGTTCAGGTTACATACGTTTCAAGCTCTGCAGCTATAATGTGCAGAGGTGGGAGTAGGTGCCAATCCATACATGGGGTAAGGAGGACTCTTGCCAGGTCCCCAGGGGTGGGATGGGAAATAAGGAGAGAAGGAGGTAGTGGCTAGATTAGAGAGTCTTTGCAAGAAAAGGATTTGGGACTTTGTCCTATAGGCAGTAAGAGCTGTTCGAAGATTCTCAGTCAGGGAGTGGTGAGACCCAAGCGAGGTTTTGGGAAGATGCACCTGGAAATCCTTTGCAAACCAGGACTTGGAACTGTAGATTTGGGACATCAAATAGGTCACAGTTACAATGAGAACAAGTACCTTCCGGTGGGAAGGGATTTGCAGTTTGATGGTTCGATAACCAGCCAAGGCCCCCTCTACCATACCTCTACCAGGTGGTCAGCAAGTGACATTTGAGTTCACAAAAAAAGCCTAGTGGATTGGGTGAGACTATTCCACCAGGTTCTATTCTACCAGGAACCTGTTCTGATTCTACAGTCCACACTCATCTCCAAGGACCCTTAAAATGGTCATCTGAAACTTTATGCAGGGGACCATCACCCCAGGCCTGGAACCCAGCTACTCCTGCATCTGTGCTGCTTCCAACAGTGGTCTGGGTACCTGTTGCCATGAGGGCCCAAGGGGCTTCCAGAGAGGATGCTGGGGAGGATTTAGGGGAATGGAGCAAAGGATCGGTCCTAAGAATTTCAGAGTCCAGCACAGAATTCTGGGCTCACCTAAACCAAAGTGTGGAGCATGCATAGTGGTTACGAGATTAAGCAAACATGAGCTAGAATCTCCGATCTGCCACTAACTTGCAGATGGATTACTTCACCTCTCTTGTTCTCAATTTCTCTATGAGTAAAACGGCGATAATAATAGGACCTCCCTTACGGGGTATCACAAGGAATGAATGAGGCAGTTCATGCTGAGAGCTTAGCACAGTGTCTTACACGTGGTCGCTGGTAGAAAGACATTCACTGACTACTGTTATAATTCAGCAAATATTTAGTGGGTACTGCTATGGACTGAATTGTTTCCCCTCCAAATTCATATGTTGAAACCCTGACCCCCAATGTGACTGTATTTCAAAATGGGGTTTTTAGGAGGTGATTAAGGTTAAATGAGTTTGCAGTTCCACCCCTGGGTATATATCCAAAAAACCCCACTAGTTCGAAAAGATACATGCACCCCAATATTCATAGTAGCATTATTTACAATTGCCAAGATATGGAAGCAGCCTAAGTGTCCACCAACAGATGAATGGATAAAGATGTAGTATATATGTATGCAATGGAATACTACTCAACCATAAAAAAGAATGAAATTTTGCTTTTTGCAACAACATGGATAGATTTGGAGGGTATTATGCTTAGTGAAATAAGTCAGACAGAGAAAGACAAATACTGTATGATATCGCCTATGTGTGGAATCTAATAAATCCAACAAACTAGTGAATAAAACGAAAAAGAAGCAGACTCACAGATATAGAGAACAAACTAGTGGTTACCAGTGGGGAGAGGGAAGGGGGAAGGGGCAAGATAGGGGTAGAGGATTAAAAGGTATAAACTACTGTGTATAAAATAAATAAGCTACAAGGATATATTGTACAGCACAGGAAATAGAGCCAAGATTTTATAATAACTATAAATGGAGTATAACCTTTAAAAATTGTGAGTCACTATGTTGTAACACCTGAAACTTACATAACATTGTACATCAAGTATACCTCAATTAACAAAAAAAAAGATTAAATGAGTTCATAAGGATGGGTTTGGTTCTAATCCTGTTGGCTTGTTGGCCTTATAAGAGGAAGAGAGATACTGCTCTCTGTCTCTGTCTCTCTCTCCATACACAGGTACCGAAGAAAAGCCATGTGAGGACACAGAGAGAAGGCAGCCATCCTGGGCTTCCTGATCTTGGGCTTCCAGCCTCCAGAACTGTGAGAAAATAAATGTCTAGTGTTGAAGCCCCGCAGTCTGTGCTATTTTGTTGTGGCAGCTCGTTCTGACTAAGACGTCTACTACCTGGCAGTGTGGCCCGGATGCAGCAGCCCTGAGGGACGAATAAGACAAATGTGGATTCTTGAGGAGGTGATAATTAAGGAGGGGATAAGAGAGGTGCCTGCAAAACAATACAAGTGTGATAGGAACTGCTCTGCGCAAGAGCAGGCAAAGTTGTGCAGGATCCGGGCTTGGGCTCGAACGGGAGGGATGCCGTTCAGCAGAGTGTCAGAAAAAGCCTGTGCTTCCGGCAGCCTGGAAGTCTGGAGCAGTCAGGGAACGGGGTGCAGTGTGGGATGGCGGAAGGGAGAGCGGGGCCGAGGGGTGGTTCAGAGGTGACTTTCATGCAGTTTTAGGAGCTGATCGATGGGCAAGGATATAGTCAGGAACACGCAGGGTTTCCTGAGACCGGGGGCAGCCACGCAGGGGGAGGAAGCTCACATGAGGACACTGGGCAGAAGATCCTGATGGGAATAAAGCTGGAGCCAACAGGGTGGTTTTGGTTCAGGTTTGGGCACATCAGCTAAGAGAACTGCTGGCTATCGAAGCAGAGAGGAAGAGGAACAGAACAGGAAGCTGGGAAGGAGCTGACACGTAATCACCACGGAAAGCAAGTGGCCGTGGGCAGAACACGTTCAGGAAACACGGTAACAGGCCCTGCCGAGGGAGGGTTGTGTCATGATTCAGGCTTGGGAAGTGCCTGGGGCCAGAACAGAGGTTGAGGTGGCACGGGGGCCTGGGCGGCGCGGGTGCCCCAGGAAATGTCAGTGGCAGCTGGGTGGCTGGGGCAGGTGTACCCGAGTCTGATGGCTGGAGTTGCTGTCTCCAGTGGTTGGCAAACCTGACCCCGGGGACAGAGAGCCTGGGGGCGGGATGGCAGTTGCTCTGGCACCTCGGTTACTTTGGTTACTGGCTGTCTGGCTGTACACACTAGGTGTAGGCTTGGTACAAGGAAGGTGCAAAGCTGATGGGGCCTCTGAGGCCTGTAAAGGAAGATAAAAATGGAGTCAATATTGCTAAGAGAGCTGTCTAAAATGTAGCCGGGAGAGTTCCCTGGTGGCCTAGTGGTTAGGATTCCAGGCTTTCACTGCCATGGCCTGGGTTCAGTCCCTGGTTGGGGAACTGAGATCCTGCAAGCAGTGTGGCCAAAAAAATAAAATAAAATAAAATAAATAAATAAAATGGAGTTCAGAACTCTAATGGAAAACTGATGAATTCATAAAAGTGCTAACAAAAGATCAAGATGAAAAAAAAATGAATTACATGGGACTGAGTGAACTCATGAGGATGATTATAATTTTTGTGACTTTCTGTTTGAATAAAAAAAAAATCCCACAAGGACTCAGAGGCAAAAAATATACAAATCAATTTTCACTGCAAAGTAAAGGAGCTGTTACAGTGGAGGGTTACTGGACTGAAGGTCAATATTATGACACAGTATGAGTGTGTTTCATGTTTGTTAATTGCAATCATTGTTGCTTTTGTTGTGGTCATCCATTTACAATGCTTGGTGTCAGTTTATTTATCTCTTGTAAAAATAAAATACAGTGTGTTTGTGTGTGTGTGTGTGTGTGTGTGTGTGTGTGTGTGTGTGTGTGAAAAAAACCAAAAAACGTGGAGCCAGGAGGCCATTATGGAGGTATGATTTAGGCACGTCTCAGCCTGGATGGAATCTGACCTTTTGACCTGATGAAGTCACCCAGAACGCCTGCCAGAAACTCAAGATAATTACCCGACACTTACCCTAAAGTTGCTCTTAATTTTAGGGTATGTATCTTGCAGATACCTGACTGCACAGATCCCAAAGATGAATGGCCAGTGTGCAGGCTGTCACATGGTTTGTGACAGCAAATATTGTTAACAATCTAAGTGTCCGTTAACAGGTGACCGGTACAATGCACTGTGCTGGCTATAGGAATAGTATGCTGGCTTTAAACAGGATGTGGGAGATACAAAAAAAGCTCCATGAAACGTTCATGAAGCATTGTTAAGTGAAAAAAGCAAGGTGTACAACAGGGTAAAAAGAAAAGAGGTCTTGCAAAAATATGCTTGCATATGTGTAGAAAGTTTTGCAAGAATTCACAAGATGCTGTCCCTCGGGCAGTGGCTGGGGGTAGGGGGCTCTGGGCTGGCAGGAAAACTTATTTTGCATTGTGCTGGTTGACCTTTTACTCTGTTCATGTGTTACTTTTCAATTAAGGAAAAGAAGTCAGTCTCTTTCTCAGGAATCCCAAGGGAGGTGTGTTGGGGGAGGTGCCACCAGGAATGCGACGAGCCATCCAGGTAAAGCCTCGGAATTTCACACACACCATCCAGAACCAGAGTTGTCTGTTTATTTATTTAATTTTTATTATCATAAAAGTAGTATGTGGTCCTAAAGGGTAAAGTAGAAGGAAGATATGCCACCTAATTCCATATTCTTCATATTCGGTGATTTCCCAAGATAAAGCTTTTTGCACAGTTGGAGTCAGTACCTCCAATCAGTTTCCTGAGTTTTTTTTTTTTTTTCTTTTTCTTTTTCTTCTTTTACTTACCATTGTATTACGAATATTTTCTGGTGTCCTTAACAGTCTTGGCAAAAGACCCAAATTGTTTTTGTGGCTGTGACTGTCCGTCACCCAATTCTTCCCAATGTTAAGCCTCATTCTCCTAGCTGCAGTTCAGGCCCATTTGATTTTTCTGGCATCTTCAGTGGAAGGGGAGGGCGGCTCATTGCCAGGTCTTTGGTACTCAAGGGACCTCCTGGAGCAGAGCTCATGGACTCGGTGGGCCCCTGGACCCCTTGGAAAATTGCTTCCATCCCTGCTGGCATGGTTACTATGGGAACACGTGAGTTGGGGCTCTCAGAAAGTGACAGCCCAAGCAGCAGGTCACACATGAACTCATCGGTAGAGGGCAGAGTTTGAGGCTCCCCCTGGTGACGGGGAATGACAAGGCTCAGAATCTGACCCATTTAGGTTATTTTTAGTCTCCGGTCAAAAGCACTTTTATAGAATCCTGTCCTCCTTCGAACCAGGCGCCCCTGATGTCACCTGCCAACTGGAGCCCAGCGAGGCTCTGCCCACCATTCCGCAGGCACCTCGGAGACCTGCCGGGTGGACATCACCCACCGCACCAGGCACATTACCTAACTCCACAGGCGCCCTTCAGACGCTAGATATTTGTGGCAGAGTGAGATTCAGGCCCTGGCCTTGCTCCCGTGTGTGTAACTCAGGGCCTGATTTACACTCTGAAACAGAGTTATCAGAGATGCGGGGAAAAGAGGGTGGGCAGTGCTGTGAATTGAGGCATCACCTCCCCACTCTTCAGGAGGCCTGAGGCTTAAGGGCCTGTGAGGAGCCCAGCCAAGCATTCAGAGGACTGTTGAACCAAATGTGAACCAAATCGGTGTCTGCAGGGGTCCGGGGAGAGGATCTGGAAAGGTCATCTCAAAGATGCCAGTAGCAGAAGTGGAAGACAAAGGCAGGCGGGGGCAGCCGGGCATCCTGGCAGACCCCAGAGCAACCGGGGAGGGAGGCTAGGAGAGAGAGGGCTGAAGGGTGAGCAGTCCTTCCTTCCCAGCAGAGGGTCAGGGGGACGATCCCTCAATAACAATAGTCCTTGGCCTTTGATTTGGGAGGGGCCGATGGGGGGAGGGCAGTTCTCAAGACAGAGGAGGGTGTCACTCCTTCCGGGTGGGGGTCTGACCCACTTGCCCTGGGCCCCTGGTACTGGGAGGGATGGTGCTTGATCACCGGAGGCTCGGGCCTCCTGGTCCTACCTGGTTCTCTGTGAGTGGCCACTCCACCCCCTTCTCCAGCCCAAGATGCCTTTTTTTTTCAGGTCTGGGGTGAGGGAAGTTCACTCCTGATTACACCGGCCAAGTGAGCAGCTTTCAAACTTCATAGTTAAGTATTCCCTTCTGAATTAGGGTTCTCCAGAGGAACAACGCCAGTGGAACGAGGATATAGAAAGAGATTTATTTTAAGGAATTGGCCCACATCGTTGTGGAGGCTAGGCAAGTCCAGCATCTGCAGGATGGGCCTGCAGCCTGGGGACCAGAGATGAGCGGAGGCTGCAGTTTGAGTCTGAAGGCAGTCTGCTGACCGAATCCCCTCTTCTTTGGGGAACCTCCGCCTTTTTCTATTCGGGCCTTCGACGGATTGCACGAGCCCACCCACGATACGGAGAGTCACCTGCTTTACTCAGAGTCTACTGAGTTCAGTGCTAATCACGTCGATGAACGTCTTCACTGAGACATCTAGAACACTGTTTGACCACATATCTGGGTACTGTGGCCCAGCCACGTTGACACATAAAGCTGACTATCACCCCTCCCTTCGCTCTTGGTGAGTAGCTACTTTCACTCGCTGACTTCTTTCCCATGGGAATCAATGGCCGACACCTACTTGGCCCAGGCTGGTAGGGACTAGGGTGCCCTGGGGTACAATAAAGAGTTTCAATGAACCCGGGAGGGAAAGGGAAGCATGGTGATTCATACTTAGCAATCTGGTCCCACCATGTGTGAAGTGACCCTGCGTCTCTTCCTCATCCCTACTGCTGGGACTCCACGGTCCTTCTTCTTGTCTGACCCCTTCCCAGACTTTGAAACCCACTCTGCTTCCTGTCCAGGGTGGAAGGACACCTGGTAAGCAGCTTGGTGCTGCAATGGGATCATTGCACCTCTCTCGGTCCTGTCCCTGTCACCTGCCTCCACCTGAGTTTTCAGAAGCAGAATCCTTCCTATGTCTTGGCACCTGGTAAGCAGCTTGGTGCTGCAATGGGATCATTGCACCTCTCTCGGTCCTGTCCCTGTCACCTGCCTCCACCTGAGTTTTCAGAAGCAGAATCCTTCCTATGTCTTGGCACCTGCCATGTAAGTTCATTTCTTCAGCACTGAGGTTTTGTCTGTCCTTCCCAGAGCTTCTAGAGGTGCTCTACTGAGAACCTCTGCCCATTTTTAAATTGGGTTGTTTGGTTTTTTTGACATTGAGTTGTATGAATTCTTTGTATATTTTGGATATTAACCCCTTGTAGGATATATTGTGTGCAAATATCTTCTCCCATTCAGTAGGTGGCCTTTTCACGTTGTTGATAGTTTCCTTCACTATGCAAAAGCTTCTTAGTTTGATGTAGTCTCATCTGTTTGTTTTTGTTTACCTTGCCTGAGGAGACAGCACCAAAACAAATACTACTAATACCGATGTTAGAGAGAATACTGCTTATGTATTCTTCTAGAAGTTTCATGGTTTCAGGCCTTACATTTAAGTCTTCA
The DNA here is from genome assembly GCF_002837175.3 of Physeter macrocephalus. Taxonomy (NCBI): domain Eukaryota; kingdom Metazoa; phylum Chordata; class Mammalia; order Artiodactyla; family Physeteridae; genus Physeter; species Physeter macrocephalus. Next base: position 132,111,119 of record NC_041215.1, on the reverse strand, counting down.
ATCCATTTTGAATTTATTTTTGTGTGTGGTGTGAGAGAGTAGTCCAGTTTGAGTCTCTTGCATGTAGCTGTCCAGTTTGCCCAAAACCATTTACTGAAGAGGCTATCTATTCCCCATTGTATGTTCTTGCCTCCTCTGTCATAGATTAATTGCCCATGTACGTGTGGGTTCATTTCTGGGCCCTCTATTCTGTTCCATTAATCTATGTGTCTGTTTTGTGTCAGTACAACGCTGTTATTATTACTGCAACTTCGTAGTATAGTTTGAAATCAGGGAGCATCATATCTCTAGTTTTGTTTTTCTTTTTCAAGATTGTTTTGGCTATTTGAGATCTTCTGTGTTTCCATACAAATTATAGAATTATTTGTTCTGGGTCTGTGAAAAATGCCATTGGTATTTTGATAGAGATTGCATTGAGTCTGTAGATTGCCTTGGGTAGTATGGTCATTTTTAACAATGTTAATTCTTCCAATCTACGTACACAATGTATCTTTCCATCTTGTTTGTGACATCTTCAATTCCTTTCATCAGTGTCTTTTGGTTTTCCAAGTACAGATCTTTTACCTCCTTAGTTAGATTTATTCATAGGTATTTTATTCTTTTTGATGTGATTGTAAATGGGATTGCTTTCTTAATTTCTCTTTCTGATAGCATGCTGATAGTGTATAGAAATGCAAAAGATTTCTGTGCATTAATTTTGTATCCTGCTACTCTACCAAATTCATTTATTAGCTCTAGTAGTTTTCTGCTGGCGTCTTTAGGGTTTCCTATGTACAGTATCATGTCATCTGCAAACAATGACAGTTTTACTTCTTCCTTTCCACTTCAGATTCCTTTTCTTTCTTTTTTTCTTCTGATTCCTGTAGCTAAGGCTTCCCATACTATGTTGAATAAAAGTGGCGAGAGTGGACATTCTTGTCTTGTTCCTGATCTTAGAGGAAATGCTTTCAGCTTTTCACCATTGAATATGATGTTGGCCGTGGGCTTGTCATATATGGCCTTTATTATGTTGAGGTGTGTCCCTTATATACCCACTTGGTTGAGAGTTTTAATCATAAATGGATGTTGAATTTTGTCCAAAGCTTTTTCTGCATCTATTGAGATGATCATATGATTTTTATTCCTCACTTTGTTAATGTTTACAATAACAACGTATCACACCTATTGATTTGCAGATATTGTACTATCCTCGCATCCCTGGGATAAATCTCACTTGATCATGGTATGTGATCCTTTTATTGTATTGTTGAATTCAGCTTGCTAATATTTTGTGGAGGATTTTTGCATCTATGTTCATGAGTAATATTTGTCTGTAAGTTTCTTTTTAGTAATATCTTTGTCTGATTTTGGTGTCAGGGTGATGGTGATTTCATAGAATGAGTTCAGAAGCATTCCTTCCTCTGCAATTTCTTGGACTAGTTTGAGAAGGATAGGTAGGTATTATCTAAATTTTTGGTAGAATTCAGCTGTGAAGCCAACTGGTCCTGGACTTTTGGGTTTGGGGAGTTTGGTTTTTTTTTTTGTTTTTTTGTTTTTTTTTTACTAGTAATTGGTCTGTTCATGTTTTCTATTTCTTCCTGGTTCAATCTTTGGAGATTGTACATTTCTAGAAATTTGTCCATTTCTCCTATGTTGCCCATTTTATTGGTGTATAATTGTTCACAGTAATCTCATGATCCTTTGTATTTCTGTGGTGTCCATTGTAACTTCTCCTTTTCATTTCTGATTTTATTTATGTGGGCCCTCTCTTTTTTTTCCTTAATGAGTGGCTATAGGTATATCAAATTTGTTTATCTTTTTGAAGAACCAGCTCTTAGTGTCATTGAAATTTCCTATTTTATTTTTTTAGTCTCTATTTCATTTATTTCTGCTCTGATCTTTATGATTTCTTTCCTTCTACTAACTTTGGGTTCTATTTATTGTTCTTTTCCTATTTCCTCTAGGTGTAAGGGTAGGTTGTTTATTTGAGATATTTTTTTTGTCTTGTGTCTTTTAACACTCCTACTAGCTTTATAAGTTGTTGACCTACTAGCTCTACTGTATGTTTGTCTTTACTGATGAGATTTTTCCTTTCATAATTTTTCATATTTCTAGTTGTGACCTTTTCTTCCTGCTTAGAAAAGTCCCCTTAACATTTCTTGTAAAACTAGTTTAGTGGTGCTGGGATCTTCTAGCTTCTGCTTGTCAAAACTCTTGCTCTCTCCTTCTAATCTGAAAGATAATCTTGGGTAGAGTATTCTTGGTTGTAAGTTTTTTCTTTCATCACTTTGAATACATTGTTCCACTCGCTTCTGGCCTACAAAGTTTCTGCTGAAAAAACTGATTGTCTTATGGGAGTTCCCTGGTATGTAACTAGTTGCTTTTCTCTTGCTGCTTTTAAGATTCTCTCTTTATCTTTAATTTTTGCCATTTTAATTATAATGTATCTTAGCATGGACCTCTTTGGGTCCATCTTACTAGGGACTCTCTGTGCTTCCTGAACCTGGGTGCTGTTTCCTTCCCCGGGTTAGGGCTGTTTTCAGTTGTTATTTCTTCAGATATGTCCTCTGACCCTTTCTCTTTCTCTTCTTCTGAGAGCCCTAGTGTAAATGTTAGTATGCTTAATATAGTCCTAGAGGTCTCTTAAACTATCCTCATTTTTAAAAATTCTTTTTCTTTCTTCTGTTCAGCTTGGGTAATTTCCATTACTCTGTCTTCCAGATCACTGATCTGTTCTTCTGTATAATTTACTCTACTGCTGATTCCTTTTAGTGTGTTTTATTTCAATTATTGTATTCTTCAGTTCTTTTGGGTTCTTTTTTATACTTTGTAACTCTTTATTGAAATTCTGTGTTCATCCATTCTTCTCCTGAGTTTGGTAAGTATCTTTATGATTGTTACCTCAAACCCATTATGGGGTAGATTGTTTATCTCCACTTTGTTTAGTTCTTTTTCTAAGGTTATGTCTTGTTCCTTCATTTGGCTCATATTCCTCTGTCGCCTCATTTTTCCCCAATATTCTGTGTTTATTTCTGCGTGTTAGGTAGGTCGGTTACATTTCCAAATCTTGGAAAAGTGGCCTTATGTAGGAGATGTCCTGTAAGGCCCAGCAGCAAACTCCCCTTTGGTCACCAGAGCTGTATGCTCTAGGAGTGCCCCCTGTATGGTCTGCATGTGCCCTTCTGTTGCGGTGAGGCTAACTTTTGTGGGCATGCTGGTAGGTGGGGCTGGCCCCTGGCCCAGTTGGCTGCAAGACCATGCCTTATGTGATGGCTGTGGGCCCCCTGGAGGACAGGGTAGGCTTCTTGCATGGTTGGCTGTGTAGCCCAGAAGGGTGTGGATCTGCTGCTGGCTCAGTTGTGGGTCTCTGCATGACTGTCTGTCTGCCCAGAGGGTGGGGTGGCCTGGGGCCTGGTACCAGCCTACTGGTGGGCAGGGCTGTGTCCCCAACACTAATATGCTAGAGGGAGGATTCCAGAATGGTGCGTGCCAGTGCCAGTGTTATTGGGATAGAACAAGCTCCCCAAAATGGCTGCTGTCAGCGTCTCTGTCCCCAGGGGGAGTCCCAGTTGCGTGCTGCTGCTCTGGGAGGTTCTCCAAGATCAGAAAATATGTCTGACACAGGCTCCTTTCAAACTACCGCCTCTGCACCGGTCTCAGAATATGTAAGATTTTGTGTGCATCCTTTAAAAGCAGGGTCTCTGTTTCCTACGGCCCTCTGGCTGTCCTGAACATAAACCCTGCTGGTTTTCAAAACCAGACATTTTGGGGGCTTTTCATCCCTGTGCAGGATCCCTGGGCTAGGGAATCCAATGTAAGGCTCAGACCCCTTGTTCCTTGAGGAGAATCTCTATGATTGTGATATTCACCTCATTTGTGGGTTGCCAACCTGGGGGTGTGGGTCTTGACTCTACTGCATCTGTACCCTTCCTACTCATCTCATTGTGATTCCTTCTTTATGTCTTTAGTTGTGGAGAAATCTGTTCCGCTAGTCTTCAGGTCATTCTGATAGCTAGTTGCTCTGTAAGAAAGTGTAATCTGGGTGTGTCTGTAAAAGGAGGTGGGTTCAGGTGCTCCTACTACACCATCTTGCCACCTCTCTCGTTAACATTTTCTGGCATATGCTCTGGGTAAGGTATGCATTCGTGGATATCAACGAAGCAAAGGAACAACCTCAGAGGGAATCATTGGAAGCCAGTATTCACGGGCGTTGCAATGGATGAAGCAGTGTCACAAGTAATGACATAACCATCAATAAATGAATGGGGTTAGGAAATGCAGAGGCAAGAAGATCTATGTTGTCTCGAAATGAACAGCTTGTGAAATGCCACCGCATTGTGAATAACAGTAGCCCTGCTACCCTCATCTTGCTGTACGACATACAAAATCAGCCAGGAATGGTGCATTTGACAATAAAAAGCAGGACCTGAACAGGAAGAGAGGACCTGGACATCACAAAGACTCATCAGGTGCACTGATTGGACACTGAACATATACATAATTACCTCTTCTCTGTCCATTATTCTAAATCTTCATTGATAAATCACTACCTTACGTGGGTCCCTGAATTTTAAAATACAAGTTTTAATGAAATTGTGTATATAGACAGGGACCCTGCAAAAAATATTTACTGGGGCCCCATTCACCATAAGGGCAACACTGATCTAGAAGTTGGGGTTTTCTGAGTGTCAGGGCCAGAAGGGCAGGGGGGTAAGGAAGCTGAGCATGTTAGATGGCTGAGGTAATTGGGTTGGGAAGGAAGCGAAGGTGGGATGGACCTTAAAAATTAGGGCAACATGGATGACATGTATGTGTCTTGTATGTGTTGTGTGTGTGTCAAAGGGAAATTACACTGGATCAAATGGCAAGGACGGTCTCACTGGCCTCCCCAACCCTGCTGAAATGTGGGACTCAGGGGGAATAGAGGTGTGGAAGGGAAGGTGGGAAGCTGGACAGTGTTGGGGGGAGGTAGTTATAAGTGGAAGCATCTTGGATGTGATAGAGGGTCTCTGGGGATGAGTTGGTCAAGGTGCTATGGGGCAAGGATTGTGGATGGATCCTCCTGATGGACCCTGGAGTGACCCGGGGGCTTTGAGGCAGACAGCAGGGAGGAAGTTGGTGGAGGTCAGCAGGGAAACAGGAGAAACCTGAGAAGTATATGGTGGGAGCAGGTCTCTTAGGAGAGGGTTGACTTGGTGTGGAGCTGAGTTGGGAGTCAGGGAAGGAGAGCTCTCCACCAGGGGTTGCTTGCTTGGGGGTTGGCATTCCAGGGTCGAGCCGGCTTCCGGAGGCCGGCTCTTCTCCCCACCTTGGTGTCCCCATACCTAGCTCAGGACCTGGCTAGAGGGCCTTGATACGTGCTCGCTGAAGGCTTGGGGGTTTCGTCCCTGGGTTCAGTGGGAGGAACCAGGGGAGGGGGCAGTGGTCGGGGAGAGGAAGCTCAGAGCCACCTGGGGAGGAACTGGCTTTGGGGAGGTGAGCGCGAGGACCAGGCAGTCTGCTGGGCTGAGTTTCCAGAAGGAACTTCACTTGAACCCAGAAAGGGCCCGAAGCAGGGTGGCCATGCCTTGACCGTGCTGCCCCCCATGCTGGAGGGGACCCCCGAGATGACCCCTCCGTGGGAACAGCCCACCCCTGGGGCCCCCTCAATGGACAGAACTTCCCGGCCTCAGGCCTGAGTTAACCACCTTCCTTACTTCCTCCCCGGACAGCTCTTCCCTGAGGCGGGAGGTGAGGCCGGTCCAGGATTCAGTCCACCTGAGTCACAGGCCTTTGCTTTGATTTTCAGCATCAACTGTTGCGAGTGCTGCTGCAGGTGGCAGGGGCTGGGGGCTCCTGGCACACGTGCGCTCCTCTAGGGGCTGCCCTCCTTAAGGCAAAGAAGAGGAAACCAGGGCTGAGAGAGAGAAGAAACCCAACCAGCTCCTGCAGCACCAATGCAGAAGAGCCGGATTCGAATGGAGGCTTGCCTGGCCCGGGCCCCTGCACGCGGCTTCTCTTGTCATGTTGGGGGGCTGAGGGCTGAGGCGGGACGGGGTGGCCCTGTGCGATAGCTGGGCACCTGCCCCTTCACCCCGGTGCGCTGACCTGAGGACTGAGGACACCCACCTGTGGTCCAAGCAGGGTGTTCACTTTAGAGCCCTCAGAGTCTGCTGGTCCAGGATGGTGGCCCCCAGCCCCGCAGAAGGCAGCTCCCCTTTGAGCCGTGGGCAAAGGCAGCCATGCCCGGCCACCTCCAACTCTGCTGAGATGCGGGACTCAGGAAGGAACATCATACTTTCCAGGTGACCAGCTTGCCCCATGGGGATGTGTGAGTTTCCCAAGTGTCCCAGAAAGACCCAGAGGTGAAAACCCAGCCCCCCGCGTCACCCTGTTGTAAAAGGTCCGTGTCCTGAGCACTCCAGGCTCCTCTGTGTGTCTCTAAGCTGGGCTGCAGAGGTCAGAATGCTCTGCCCTGGAGAAGGGTTGCCATGGGTGTTCCTTCACACCCACTGGCCCTGGAGATAAGTGTAAATGTGTCACGGAGCTGTCACCTGGGCCCTGGGAGCCCTCGGGGGGTGTCGCCTAAGGTCCTCCCAGTGCTCAGGGCTCAATAGTGCCCGGGTGGCCATGAGTCTCCAACATGGGGAGGGGGCTCGGCTGTACCCCTCCCCCAGTTTTGCTCGGCCCTGGGGCAGGCCTTAGTCCCAGCGGAGAAGCTCTGCCCTGCGAGCATCTGTGCCGTGGGCCTGTTGGAGGGAGTGGACGGGGAGTTTAAAAGCTTTGGGGTCCAGCGGAGGGCTGAGGCTGATGTCCAGGGCGTGGCCACCCCACGGGGCCATTGGGACGGGCCTCGGAATGGCCGCTGCCTCGGCCGTGCTCCTTCAGAGGCCGGCCGTGAACCTCCTGACCCCAGAGGAGCTGACAGTTCCCCCAGGAGGACTTGAGCTGATGCTCGCCCCTCTGGGGACTGAAACCCATTAAAGGAAAGAGACAGGGCTGGAGGGTGAGAGGGCGCGGGCAGCAGGCAGTGGGCGGGCGGGCTGGGAAGGTGGAGGAGCTCTCTTGCTTGGTCTCTGCAATGAGGAAGTTCTCTGCAGCTCGTTTCCTTTCCCTTGCCGAGTGCCTGAAACAGGAAGTCGGTCAGTGAGCGGGTGGCAGCAGCCGGGGCGGCCGAGAGGGGACCGACGGCGGGTCGCAGTGCAGGGGCCCAGCTCCCCTTGGCTGTGCAGGTCCTGCGGGGAGGGCGCCGGCCCGGCCCGGGGAGACCCACACCCGCCATGGTCCCCTGCTGGAACCATGGCAACATCACCCGCTCCAAGGCCGAGGAGCTGCTCTCCAGGACCGGCAAGGACGGGAGCTTCCTCGTGCGCGCCAGCGAGTCCGTCTCCCGGGCGTACGCGCTCTGCGTGCTGTGAGTACCGGGCCCTGCCCACCTCTGCTCCTCCGCCCTGGCCTGGCCTCTCCTGCCCAGGCACGGAGGTGATGGAGGTGTCACTCAGTAGAGGGGAAGCCGGCTCTGGGCTTAGCCGGGGGCCCGGCGCTGAGATGTGTTGTTTTTATGTCGAGTGACCTTGCACGCACCCCGGGTTTGTTGGTGGGTCCAGCTGAGGCCCACTGTGGACCTGCTCGGCCCTGGAGTTCAGGTTTTGCAGGGCTGGAGCCCTCCAGGGCCAGCCTGGGGCCTGGTCACTCGTCCCAGCTACCGGGGAGCCGTGGGGTCAGGGGCTTCCTTGGGGTTCCAGGGTCCAGGAGAAGGGGGTCCGGGCTCTCTGAGCCAGGCAGAAGCTCGGGGCTCCGTGGTGGTGGGTGTGTTAGAAAGCAGCTCAGTCAGCTCAGGTGCCGGTCAAAGTACGTCCAGTTCGGAAACCCTCTTGGAAGAACAGAAGTGGCAAGAGGGGGCCCTTCCTGTGCCAGGCTTTGGGCCTTTGGAGGAAGCCATCGTTTGGGGAGCCATGAATAAGGGTAGGGGGGCGTCACTCAAGAAAGGATTTTCAGTTCACCCAGAAGTTGTATTTGGGGCCCCTGGAGCAGAGGAAGTCACATCACCAGCAGCAGGAGCCTCTTCTCTCCCCTCCTCGGCCCTTGGCTCTGTCCCCACCTGTTCGGGCCTCTCTGCCACCATCAACTCTCTCCGCTCCCCCTCTCTGGGACGTGGCTGAATGCACCAGTTGTCCTAGAACCGGGAACCGGCCACTTGCTGAAGTTTCCTTTTTAAAACACCCTTCTCAACCAATGTCTGAAGGAGGCCCTCGGCCCTGCAGCCCTGCGGTCTAACCATCCCCCCTGGGGCCTCGGGCAGTGCCGGGCATGGGGGGGGAGGCTGTGTCCACCTGCACCTGTCAGGTCGTGCCCCTGGTCTCACAAAGGGTCCCTCTGAGCAGGCAGGCCTTGCTGCTGTCCACACAGGAGGGGAAGTGGGTCATGGACACGGGCCTTGTTTGGAGCATCGAGTCTGAGCGTTTGTCTGTGCGTCGACCTGTTTCATCCTCACGATAACCTGAAGTGCAGGTCCTTTGGTTGCCCCACTTTGCAGATGAGGAAATTGAGGCTCAGACGGGTTAACCGAGTGATGACAGTCAAAGCCAAGGACATCTGCCCCCAGAGGCTGCACCCAGACAACCAGACTGCTGCCACCCCACTCCTGTGCCTGTCAAGCCGGGTGTGAGCATGGGTTCCGGGTGGCAGCAAGAGAAGCCAGGGCGTTTACAAGGGCGGCTGGGAGCATTTAGAGATTAACACAGGCTCTCAGGGGTCGCCCGGCCCGAGCGCTGACTGCATCAGAGCCCCTGCCCACAAGGTCGGCTTCCTGGGCCCCCCGTTCTCACACGCCAGGGGAGGCGAAGCAGACCCAAATTTCCCCGCAGGCACAGCCCCTGTGGGGACCGGTCGACGGGGCCGTAGAAATAGTGAAGAGACTCTGATCTGTCTCCACTCGGCCCACGTGAATCTCTCCCCTCCCCTGCGTGTCTCGAGAACTTCCAGGCTCCAGCTCGCTAACCTTCACAGCAGCCCTTTGACCAGGGAGCTGTGGTAATGCTTAGGCTACAGATTGGAACGTGGGTCTCTCTGACTCCAAACTGGGAGCTTTGCAACAAGCCAGAGCTGGGAGAGGCCTTGGAACCTCTAGTCCCCACCACCCATGACTTTACAGGTGGTCACACCTCAGAGAGCTGGAGGCCTTTGTCCACACGTCCCTGCTGGCCGGTGGCAACCTGGGATCCAGAATGGTGTACAGTATTCGTTCCTCCACCTTGCCTCTCCTCCCCTCCCCTCCCCTCCCCTCCCCTGCACTGGGTTACTCTTGGAGCCTCGGCCGATGTGCCTCTTAGGGCGGGTACCCGTGGTCCCCGCAATGTCCATCGTCCTCTTAGCCCAGGGCTGGGCTCCTTGTCAGTCTCCCATCCCCACGGCCCCTTTAGCTCCAGACACCAGGGCTTGGAGCCCTCCCCAGTAAGTCCAGCCGTGAGGCCAGCCTTTAAGCCCAGGCCCAGGGGTCCCCTTTCTCCTCCGCTCTGTGGGGGAAGCCACCCTTCCCGCAGGGTCAGGAGGCCCTGTAGGCTGTGGGATACCATGAGCCACCGAACCTTCCAAAACCCTGGGAGACCTAATTTTGCCATCGCCTGCGATGTTGCCAATTAAGGAGATTTAAAAACAAAAAACTAGCTGAGTGACAACTAACTGCCACCTTTCAGCAGCTCATTTCATGAAAGAGAGTATCCTTTAATACCAAAAAGGCAGGAAGAACATGCTCTTTAAAAATAAATAAATGACTAAAGCCAAAAACGAGTCCTTTAAATCAAACAGGTTTAACTTCCTGAAAAACACCCCCTAGCCCAGCCCTATCCTTGGTTTTCTCTGTTCCTGGGACCAGTGAAAACCTCACCCCACTCCCTCCTGGCCCACGGCCGGCGGTGGGAACCCCGACGGGGTTTCACAAGCGTGAGTTTCACAAGCATCAGGCTTTACCCTCTGCGGTCTCTCTGGAAGTTGCTGGGAGTGCAGGACCCCGAGTGGGGCAGCTGTGGTGTCAGGGCCTTTTAACGACCCTGTTCCAAAGGGAGCCAGGAAGCCTCCAAGACTGGCGCTTCTGCTCTAGAAATCTCCATGTGGGGAAAGACCTCAGGGCCCAGGGTGCCCAGACCTTTCCTGCCTGGACCCCAGGGGCTGGAGCATCTTCCCAGCCCCTCTGGGGAGTGAGGGGGGCTTCCCACGCCTGGTTTAGGCAGGGGCGTTTGGAGCTCCAGGAACTGAGGGCAGCTTCCTCAGGAGTGGCCTTCATGCTCAGGAAAGAAGACAGGATTTGACTATTTAAATGGAACTAGGGAGGGGGTGAGGGACACACTAAAAGACAAGGCTGCGATTCAGCGTGGCCCACGTGACCGAGGAGCACACTTCACCCCGGGCCCAGCAAACCCACACTTCCTCTCGGGAGGTCAGCCCTGCCACCTGCCACTGGGCCGGAAAGCGCAGATCTGTCCTCAGCAACTCAGAAAGCCCCGCTTTAGGAGGATCCCGAGCCCCATCTCGGGATGCAGAGAGCTGGAGGAGGAAGATCCCGGGAGCTGACCACATGGATTGAGTCCGTCTCTGCCTTCCTGCAGCAAGGGCTTGAGAACATGAGGGGCAGCGGGTTCCTAGGTCATGCTCACCCGGCCCCACTCAGACCAGCCAGCAGAGTCGGTCCTGCTCTAGGAAGGCCAGGGGGGCTTCTTGAGGGGGCCGTCCGGCCCCTCTTGTATGGAGGATGCTAAGAGGCTGTCAAGCTCGTGTCCTCCTCTCCTGCCAGGACTGTGCCTCCACGTAGGGACCAGCACACCCGTCAGGTGCTTTATGCTGCAGAGAAGAGATATGCCTTTGGGGATGGCGGTTCATCAAGGTGAGAGGTCACGGGTCAGCCGGGCCAGCCTCTCCTTGCCCTAGCTGCGCAGGCAGAGCTAGAACAATGGCCCAATGGTGTTGGGGATACACCTCCCTCTCTGTAAGAGCAGCCCGGGCCCCGAGAGCAAGCCTGTATTCGACTGGGTCCGTCAGCCACCATCCAGGATGGAGCTGCCCGGCCGGGTGGCATTCGCACCAAACCACACCGCAGAGAGTTGGCTTCCCTCGCAGGGGAGGGGGCAGGTGCGTGCTGTCTGTCACTCAGAAACCAATGCCGGTCCAGCCAGCTGTGGCGGGGATGCTGTCTTGGTTCCCCTCGGCACCTGGCCTTCCATGAGCTGCCCAGGCAGACCTATGACCCCCTTCCCAGGGACAGTACACCAGGCAGCCTGGACTTGGTAGCCTTGTGAGCACAGCCAGAAAGGTGAAGAAGCACCAGAAGGACATTTAGTCACCAAAAGTGCCCTCAGAGAAGGCATTCTGCTTGTTAGGAAGAATGTGACGGCCCACTTGAGGTAAAGGCAGGCCACGAGGCTCGCTCTACAAACCAAAGGTAGCTGCTAATCTGTTCTGCCTAAAAATAACAGCAAAAGACTTATAAAGGGCACCTGTGTGCTGGGTTCTGTTCTAAGCTCTTTGCACGTATTAACTGACTGTCCACAGTGGCCTTCGGAGGAAGTGTTGTTATTATCCCCACTTTACAGATGTGGAAACTGAGGCCCAAGATGTTAGGTAACATGCTGTGTTTACAGTACTAATAAATGGCAGAGCCAGGACTTGAACTCGCTGTTCTTGGGAGGCAGAAAGAGAGAGAGGCCAGCAAGTCTGGGTGTGTGTAGGAGACCCCTGGTGATGATGGAGCCACACAGAAGGGACTTGGAGGGCAGAAGTGTCCAGAAGAGGTGTAAAGCCATTTACTGCAGTGTGAATGGGTGTGATGTAATCCCCCTTCCTCCAATCCCCTTTCAAAGTTTAGTAAAGTTTACACTGCTCATGAATTACTTTTGTGCAAATGCAGAGAAAAACACTGTTATTCCTAGCTGGTATTGACAAAGTGGGGGGAAAATGCTGGCCTAGGCAGTAGTCAGAGCTGGAGGACCTCAGCTCTTGAAATCTGGTTTACATAAGAGATTGTCCAAGGACAACTGTTCTGAGCGTTCCTTTTGCGTGCAGGACCCGGAGGGAGGGATGTGCCCGGGAAGGCCTATGTATGTAACAGATTCCTGGTTCCTTCTATGTGCAGTGACTCAGAAAGCGCATGGTGAATCTGAGTGTCTCCAGGTTTTCTGTGCCCTTGCACAGCACCCTGGGGCAATCCTTCCAGAACCAGAGTAGGCTCTGGCTTTGGTGTGTTTTGCAAAGCTTGCCTACTTGACAGGTGAAATTCACCTGTGCACAGACGTCGGTGCTTCTCCGTTGAGTGGTCCCATCTCCTGGGGTGGTGATGAGAGGTGATGCTCCAGGCCTTCCTCCCTGCCCCAGAGATGGAGTAAGATGAGGTCTGGTCTTCCCCTAATTCAGGCCATGTGACGCAGCCCTTAGGGACAAGCCCTCTGTGGTTGGCTACACCTGATGGGAATTCTAGCCTTTGCGAGAGGCTAACCTCCCTGTACCCACCCAGCATCCTCATTGGCAAAATGCGCACTTGTTGGGTTCATTTTTTTATTGCAGTATAATTCACATCCCATAAAATCACCCTTTAGAGGGGCTTCCCTGGTGGCGCAGTGGTTGCGCGTCCGCCTGCCGATGCAGGGGAACCGGGTTC
>NC_041215.1:132091890-132098495 GCF_002837175.3 Physeter macrocephalus | reverse complement strand
GTGCCGGGGAGCGGCTGGGCCCGTGAGCCATGGCCGCTGAGCCTGCGCGTCCGGGGCCTGTGCTCCGCGCCGGGGGAGGCCACAGCAGAGGGAGGCCCGCATACCACAAAAAAAAAAAAAAAAAAAAAAATCACCCTTTAGATAGTATACAATTCAGTGGTGTTTAGTACGTTCATAATGTTGTGAAACCATCACCACCATCTAATTCCAGAATATTTTCATTATCCCCCCAACCCCGGCAAAACCCCCTGAACCCATCAGTAGTCACTTTCCATTGCCCTTCCTCCCAACCCTTGGCAACCACTGACCTACTTTCTGTCTCTGACCATTTGCCCATTCTGGGTATTTCATGTATACGGAATCATACAATATATGGCCTTTTGTATTTGACTTTTTTCACCTGGCATAATGCTTCCAAGGTTCATCCATGTTGTAGTATGAATCATTCTTTTTATGGCTAAATAATAGCCCATTATATCAATCTACCACATTTTATTTAGCCATTCATCAGTTGATGGGCATTTGGGTTGCTTCTACTTTGGGGCTATTATGAATGATGCTGCTGTGAGCATTCATGTACAAGTTTTTCGATGGACGTGTGTTTTCAGTTGTCTTGGGTGGAACTGCTGCGTCATATGGTAGTTCTACGTTTAACTTTTTGTGGAACTGTCAGACTTTTCCACAGCAGCTGTGCCGTTTCACATTCCCATCAGCAGTGTAAGAGGGTTCTAATTTTTCCACATCCTCACCAATACTTAACAGCTTTTTGATAATGGCCACCCTAGTGGGTGTGAAGTGACATCTTACAGTGACTTTGATTTGCGTCTCCCTAATTATGAATGAAGTTGATATCTTTTCATGTGCTCATTGGCCATTTGTGTATACCTGCTTTGGAGAAATGTCTATTCTTATCTTTTGCCCATTTTTTTAAAACTAGGGTGATTTGTCTTTCTGTTGTTGTCACTGGATTATTGAGAGGATAAAATGGGAGAACGTGGGCAACACGCGTACAGAGTCAGCTCACTGAACACTGGCCGTTGCTTTTTATGAGCTACAAAGTGAGTAGTGACGTCTCGGAAGCAGAGGAGTGCAGGGCCATCTGTGAGGAGCATTCTGCAGCAGACGGAAAGAGGAGAGTGGTGGCTGAGTGTCACTTCTGGAGCTTCCTGGAGGCCGTGGGAGCCTCCGGGGACACTGAGCTGTCATGCGGGGCCTCCTCGGAGGAAGTGCTCAAAGAGATGAGGCAGGAAGAGGGCTTTAGTGACGTGCGAGTGGCCGGTGGCCGCTGGGGCCCGGGGCGAGCTCCTGGAGCTGTGAGGGAGAGAAGGGTCAGGGGCGCAGGTGCCAGGAAAAACCACCGAATGAACCGCGGAGAATGAAGAGAAAGTCGAGGGGTGGAGGCCGTCTTAAGAGTGATTAACTACCAATGTAGGAGTGAGGGACTGAGAGAACTAAAGTCCCAAGGCTCCGAGGAAGCCCAGCAAGTGGATGAGGTGGGGAAAGGGTGTCGACAGTCCAGCAGGTCAGGCCCCTGGTCAGTGGGCAGCTCTGTGGCCCGGACCCCTCCTCTCTGCCCTGCTCGTTTCACACTCCCTTTGTCCCATTAATTAGAAAAACATTGTTTTTAAGTACCAGCACCCAAACCACTTGGGTTCAATTACTTATTATAAGTAACACCAGACAAGGCAGGCTCCCAAAGGATCAGCTGGCCCGGCCCTTTCCCTTGCCACCCAGAAACCTGCCCTCCGGAGGGGAGAGGCTTGCTGAGGCCATTTCAGCCATCAGTGGCAGTGCAGAAACAGACCTTCTGATAAACAGGGCAGCATTCTTTCAAGTAACTTTAAAAAATACAGTATTAAGTATAACATACAAAGAGTGCAAGGTAAGGAGAAAGTAATCACCCAATCACTGAGATAAGAGACTAACATAAATACTGTTAATTTGTTGACATATTTTCTCATTCATTCTGTCTCTCCCTCCCTGCCCGCCATATGCACATACACACACACACACACACACACACACACACACACAAGCACATATATATAAGCTCCATAATATATATACCTAATACCATATAATTTTAGTCTATATTTTCTAGCAACATTAGCATTTTCCCACTTAGTTAACCTCTCTTCCTAAATATCATATTTAATGGATGCACAAATTCTATTACATTATGTGCCATAATTTATGGAATGATTCTCCTATTGTCAGACATTTAAGTTACTAACAGTGTTTTGTTGTTATAAATATGACAGTGATGAAGGTCTTTGTGCAGATATGTGACATTTCTGGTGATAGATTCCCAGGGGCGGAATTACTGGATCAAAGATAATGTTTTTAAGGCTTTTGATGAAAATGACAAATTGCTTTCCAGAAATTTTGTTACAAGTTATGCTCTGGTAAGCAGTACCAGAGAGTGCCCACCTCATTCCAGTCTCCTTATACTGAATATTTTCATTTAAAAACACATTATTAAAGTGCAAGGTGAAAGGTGGCCACTTTCTGTTCATTTTGATTTGCATTTCTTGATCGCAGTCTTGGTAAGCTTGTTTGGATTATTAACCTTCATCATTTCTCCTTTGTGGATGGTCTGTTCCGTTCTCTTTGCCATTTTTCTTTTGAAACTGTAGTTTCTCTGTTATCTATTTGCATGAATTCCTTATATCACATTTGTTGCAAATATTTTCACTGTGGTGTGCCTTTAAACTTTATGACCTTTTTCTTGTGTTCAGAGATTGTAAATTTTTGCAAAGTCTGTAAATCCTTCTGTTCTTGTTCTTTTGTGACGTTTTTCCCCCTTTGCTTTCCAGTGCAGAGTCCCTCTGCACACAGAAATTTTATTCTTTTTCTTCCTGTTGGGGGCAGGGCCTTTGGAGCTAATAGGCTCAGGCTAAGGGATGACTCTGCCTTTCCAAGCTCTGGCAGGTTGTCTAGTCCCATGGGGCCTTGGTTTCCTCATCTGCAAACCAGGGCTAAGACTACCCATGTAGCATTGTCGTTGGATGGATTGAATGACAGTGTATATCATACTTAGCACAGTATTTGGCAAGAGCAGATAAAGAGATTATAGGTTTTTTGGTTTTGTTTTGTTGCTGTTGTTGTTTTACATTGAACACTTTAATCTTTCTGGAATTAATGAATGGTGTAAAACAAAGATGTATGTGTATTTTTCTCAAGGAACTATCTTTCTCAAAACCTCTTACTGAATAATTTATTCCTCTCCATTTGTTATTCCTCTCTTACCATGTATTAAGTCTTATATACCTCTTTTTTGCCTGTTTACCCTGGTCCATGTATGTCTGCTTTTCTTACACCAATTTCATACTGAATGCATTACCACAACTTTATAAACTATTTTATTTTACGATTTGCATATCTAGTCTTTTTAAGTGTTCTTCCAGGTGAAACGGATAATAACTTTGTCAAGTTGCAAAAAATACTATTGGGACTTTGTTTGGAGTTGCATGAAATCCACGATACAACTTGTGGAAAATGGACCTTTTAGTATTATTCAGTCTTAACAATAAATATAGCTATCTCTATTATTTTAAATTTAGTAATTTTCTTCATAGATCCTACATATTTCTTGTTATGATTACTTCTGATTATTTCATAATTTTGTTACTGCTGTGAATACCTTTTCTTCTACAGTTACCCTTCTGGGGTAACTGATAACAGACAGAGAAGTTGTAGATTTTATAAATTCACCTTTTATTCTATATGTTTACTCCTCATTATTTAAAATTGTTTTCATTTGCTTCTCTTGGATTTTCTTGCTAAACAATCAAATCATATACAAATTATAATCATTTTGTGGTCTACTTTCCAAATACTTATAACTCTTATTCAGATTTCATAACTTATTACTTTGGCCAATATTTCCAAAATATTACAGTGAAGGATATTGGGAAAAGAAAATGTCTACCTCAGACAGAAGTACTGTGAGAATCAAACTTGGTGCTGCCTGGGAAGGACTTCATACAGTACTTGGCACATAGTTAGCAATGGGTAAAGGTAGTTGTTCTTTTCATGTCAAAGAAGGCGCTGTCTTTTCCTAGTTTTATGAAGAGTTTTGAAGAACTGAATATTAAATTTTATCAAATGCCTTTTTAATGTCTATTGAGATGATTAAGCTGTTTCTCTTATTTCATTAACTGGTAAATAGCTTGATTTTATAGATTTCCTAATATGAACCATTTTTTTGCAAGATTAAAATGAACTGTTCTTGATTATGATAACTTTAGTTTACTCTGAATTTTAGCCTATGTGTTCATAAGTGAGATTGATTTATATGACTTTGATCATGTTATGGTTTAAGAGTCATGTGTGTTTTGTAAAATATCCTGGAGACATTAATGAAGCATCATTATTATCTGATTTTTTTAAATATAAAGAAAATTGGCAAAGGTGCTTTTCCTCAGAGCCATTTATAGAGATAATTCTTTAATATTTACTTCAGTTTCTTCTTTGGTATTGATTTATTCTTGTTTTCAATCTCCTCTCATGTTACTTTAAAAAAAATTTTTTATTTTATTGAAGTATAGTTGATTTATAGACACATTCATTTTCATATTCTTTTCCATTATGGTTTATCACAGAAAATTGTATGTAGTTCTCTGTGCTCTACAGTTGGACCTTGTTGTTTTCAGGTTACTTTTGATAAGTTATATATATTTTTCAGTAAACAGTTCATTTGTTGAGCTTTTTCAAAGTTTCTGGCATACAGTTATTCACGGTTTTCTATAATTTTAAGGTTTCTCTTTTATTGCTGTTGCTACCCTCCTTTAGTCATTACTGGTCTTGCATACTAGTTGTGTTGGCCAGGATCCCAGCAGGAAATAGATGGCATAATCGAAAGGGGTGCTAGACGTAGGGATGGTGAAGCAGCCTGGGACCGGCAACCACGGGAAGCTATTTCCACTCCTGGCCCTGAATAGGCAGGGCCGTCTGATTTGAGCCATGGCCCCCCGTGGAGGAACTCAGCCACTGCTGATATGCAGCAGGTGGGGTGGCGTCCGGAGAACAGATACCACTATCTCACCATCCTCTCACTCTGTCAGTGCCTCCCATTAGCTAAACCTTGGTGAAGCGGCACACACAGGTCAGCCTGCTGGACACAGGGCAGGTGGAGAAGGATAGAGAGTGGGTCTACTGGGGGTTGGAGGGGAGGGTGAAGGAACAATGTCCAGCTCACTTGCATTGTTTTCTTTTTGCTCTTCTGTTTGTCAGAGGGTTATTCATTTAATTTTCTGCATTTCAGGTCATATGCTCTTAGATTTATTTATCTGTTCTGCTTTTCTTTTTATATTAGAAAACTACCTGTGCGTTCAGGAACCCCTACTGTATATATATGTTTGAGGACAGAGCTATGTCTTCTATATTTCTCATCTCCCCTCTCCTTCTGCACCGATTTTCTCAGCTTTATCTTCTTCCTTGTTGAAGTTCTCCAGAACATGAAGCTGCTATTTACTGCCTCTCTTGTGGTGTTTAATGCTGACTGTAGAACTCTAGGTTTTTCACTTCTGATCAGTTTTTCTTATCTCATGTTGCTCAATTTTCACAATTGATTTTTCCAGTTTCAGAGGTACAATTGTCTCTTAAATCTTACTGAGTTCACAAGTCAGATTTCTCCAGAAATCTTTCGTCTTTTTGCAGCGATTCTATGTAACAAGGAGGTATCACCTTTGAGTTCTTAGAAAAATGATACCCTTCCTTTTGAGTGGTGATCTTTTCAATAAGTCTGGTGATTTTTCTTTTCCAACAAAGAATTGTCAGGAAAAATTTGATCAGATTTTTTTTTTTTTTTTTTTAGAGATTGGAGTGGGTTTCTGCCCAAATCTTCTTCCCAAAGATAAAAGGATCAGCAGGGATGGGGGGTGGGAGCCCCCGATCCAAGATCCACCTGATGGGATTGAGTGATGGGGGTGTGGTGTGTTGCACGGATAGGTGGGTTTCCTCCCAGGGGTCTCATGAGAAGAACCCTCTGGACCACGAGGCTGCTGGGGCAGGTGCTGGGCCGGTCCCCAACGACACTCTAGGCGTCTCACCCCCGCCTCTCACCGGGCCACCTGGACTGCCTCCTCTTGCTTCTGACCTGATGGCCTCTTTTTCTCACTCAGGCTGGGATTCTTTGAGGTTTGGGTGGTGAACTGTGAACACCCTTGGTTCCTAGGGCATACACACGTTTTCTCTTATTTCTACATGGGGTCCAAGTGGCTTTTTTTTTTAACATCTTTATTGGAGTATAATTGCTTTACAATGGTGTGCCAGTTTCTGCTTTACAACAAAGTAAATCAGCTATACGTATACATATATCCCCATATCTCCTCCCTCTTGCGTTTCCCTCCCACCTTCCCTATCCCACCCCTTTAGGTGGTCACAGACCACCGAGCTGATCTCCCTGTGCTATGCGGCTGCTTCCCACTAGCTATCTATTTCACATTTGGTAGTGTATATATGTCCATGCCACTCTCTCACTTTGTCCCAGCTTACCCTTCCTGCTCCCCATGTCCTCAAGTCCATCCTCTACGTCTGCATCTTTATTCCTGTCCTGCCCCTAGGTTCTTCAGAACCTTTTTTTTTTTTTTTAGATTCCATAT
>NC_041215.1:132052757-132091875 GCF_002837175.3 Physeter macrocephalus | reverse complement strand
CATGGGTCTCTCACTGTTGTGGCCTCTCCCGTTGTAGAGCACAGGCTCTGGACGCGCAGGCTCAGCGGCCATGGCTCACGGGCCCAGCCGCTCCGCCGTATGTGAGATCTTCCCGGACCGGGGCACGAACCCGTGTCCCCTACACCGGCAGGCAGACTCTCAACCACTGCGCCACCAGGGAAGCCCACATGACTCTTTTTGAATTACGGTTTTCTCAGGGTATATGCCCAATAGTGAGATTCCTGGGTCATATGGTAGTTCTATTTTTAGTTTTTTAAGGAACCTCCATACTGTTCTCCATAGTGGCTGTATCAATTTACATTCCCACCAGCAGTGCAAGAGGGTTCCCTTTTCTCCACACCCTCTCCAGCGTTTATTGTTTGTAGAGTTTTTGATGATGGCCAATCTGACCGGTGTGAGATGATATCTCATTGTCGTTTTGATTTGCATTTCTCTAATGATTAATGATGTTGAGCATTCTTTCATGTGTTTGTTGGCGATCTGTATATCTTCTTTGGAGAAATGTCTATTTAGTTCTTCTGCCCATTTTTGGATTGGGTTGTTTGTTTTTTTGTTATTGAGCTGCAAGAGTTGCTTATAAATTTTGGATATTAATCCTTTGTCAGTTGCTTCATTTGCAAATATTTTCTCCCATTCTGAGGGTTGTCTTTTGGTCTTGTTTATGGTATCCTTTGCTGTGCAAAAGCTTTTAAGTTTCATTAGGTCCCATTTGTTTATTTTTGTTTTTATTTCCATTTCTCCAGGAGATGGGTCAAAAAGGATCTTGCTGTGATTTATGTCATAGAGTGTTCTGCCTATGTTTTCCTCTAAGAGTTTGATAGTGTCTGGCCTTACATGTAGGTCTTTAACCCATTTTGAGTTTATTCTTGTGTGTGGGGTTAGGGAGTGTTCTAATTTCCTACTTTTACATGTAGCTGTCCAGTTTTCCCAGAACCACTTATTGAAGAGACTGTCTTTTCTCCACGGTATATCCTTGCCTCCTTTATCAAAGATAAGGTGACCATATGTGTGTGGGTTTATCTCTGGGATTTCTATCCTGTTCCATTGATCTGTATTTCTGTTTTTGTGCCAGTACCATACTGTCTTGATTACTGTAGCCTTGTAGTATAATCTGAAGTCAGGGAGCCTGATTCCTCCAGCTCCATTTTTCGTTCTCAAGATTGCTTTGGCTATTCGGGGTCTTTTGTGTTTCCATACAAATTGTGAAATTTTTTTTCCTAGTTCTGTAAAAAATGCCAGTGGTAGTTTGATAGGGATTGCATTGAATCTGTAGATTGCTTTGGGTAGTAGAGTCATTTTCACAATGTTGATTCTTCCAATCCAAGAACATGGTATATCTCTCCATCGATGTGTATCATCTTTAATTTCTTTCATCAGTGTCTTATAATTTTCTGCATACAGGTCTTTTGTCTCCTTAAGTAGGTTTATTCCTAGATATTTTATTCTTTTTGTTGCAATGGTAAATGGGAGTGTTTTCTTAATTTCACTCTCAGATTTTTCATCATTAGTGTATAAGAATGCCAGAGATTTCTGTGCATTAATTTTGTATCCTGCTACTTTACCAAATTCATTGATTAGCTCTAGTAGTTTTCTGGTGGCATCTTTAGGATTCTCTATGGATAGCATTATGTCATCTACAAACAGTGACAGTTTTACTTCTTCTTTTCTGATTTGGATTCCTTTTATTTCCTTTTCTTCTCTGATTGCTGTCGCTAAAACTTCCAAAACTATGTTGAATAATAGTGGTGAGAGAAGGCAACCTTGTCTTGTTCCTGATCTTAGAGAAAATGGTTTCAGTTTTTCACCATTGAGAACGATGTTGGCTGTGCGTTTGTCATATATGGTCTTTATTATGTTGAGTTAGGTTCCCTCTATGCCTACTTTCTTGAGAGTTTTTATCATAAATTTGTGTTGAATTTTGTCAAAAGCTTTTTCTGCATCTATTGAGATGATCATATGGTTTTTATCCTTCAGTTTGTTAATATGGTGTACCACATTGATTGATTTGCATATATTGAAGAATCCTTGCATTCCTGGGATAAACCTCACTTGATCATGGTGTATGATCCTTTTAATGTGCTGTTGGATTCTGTTTGCTAGTATTTTGTTGAGGATTTTTACGTCTATGTTCTTCAGTGATACTGGTCTGTAGTTTTCTTTTTTTGTGGCATCTTTGTCTTGTTTTGGTATCAGGGTGATGGTGGGCTCATAGAATGAGTTTGGGAGTGTTCCTTCCTCCGCAATTTTTTGGAAGAGTTTGAGAAGAATGCGTGTTAGCTCTTCTCTAAATGTTTAATAGAATTCTCCTGTGGAGCCATCTGGTCCTTTTGTTTGTTGGAAGATTTTTAATCACTGTTTCAATTTCATTACTTGTGATTGGTCTGTTCATATTTTCTTCTTCTTCCTGGTTCAGTCTTGGAAGGTTATACCTTTCTAAGAATTTGTCCATTTCTTCCAGGTTGTCCATTTTATTGGCATAGTATTGCTTGTAGTAATGTCTCATGATCCTTTGTATTTTTGCAGTGTCCCCAATGGGACCTAAAAGAAGTTGTTAGTTCTTTTTCAACTCTAATTCTGTTGATTTGAGTCTTCTCCCTTTTTTTCTTGATGAGCCTGGCTAAAGGTTTATCAAATTTGTTTATCTTCTCAAAGAACCAGCTTTTAGTTTTATTGATCTTTGCTATTGTTTCCTTCATTTCTTTTTTATTTATTTCTGATCTGATCTTTACGGTTTCTTTCCTTCTGCTAATTTGGGGGGTTTTTGTTCTTCTTTCTCTATTGCTTTAGGTGTAAGATTAGGTTGTTTATTTGAGATTTTTCTTGTTTCTTGAGGTAGGATTGTATTGCTATAAACTTCCCTCTTAGAACTGCTTTTGCTGCATCCCATAGGTTTTGCGTTGTCGTGTTTTTTTTGTCATTTGTTTCTAGGTATTTTTTGTTTTCCTCTGATTTCTTCAGTGATCTCTTGATTATTTAGTAGCATATTGTTTAGCCTCCATGTGTTTGTATTTTTTACCGTTTTTTTCTGTAACTGCTATCTAGTCTCATAGCGTTGTGGTTGGAAAATATGCTTGATATGACGTCAATTTTCTTAAATTTACCAAGGCTTGATTTGTGACCCAAGATATGATCTATCCTGGAGAATGTACCATGTGCACTTGAGAAGAAAGTGTATTCTGTTGTTTTGGGTTAGAATGTCCTATAAATATCAGTTAAGTCCATCTTATTTAATGTGTCATTTAAAGCTTGTGTTTCCTTATTTATTTTCATTTTGGATGATCTGTCCATTGGTGAAAGTGGGGTGTCAAAGTCCCCCACTATTACTGTGTTACTGTCAATTTCCCCTTTTATGGCTGTTAGCATTTGCCTTATGTATTGAGGTGCTCCTTTGTTGGGTAAATAAATATTTACAATTGTTATATCTTCTTCTTGGGTTGATCCATTGATCATTATGTAGTGTCCTTCTTTGTCTCTTGTAACAGTCTTTATTTTAAAGTCTATTTTGTCTGATATGAGAATTGTATGGGACTCTCTGCGCTTCCTGGACTTGGGTGGCTATTTCCTTTCCCATATTAGGGAAGTTTTCAACTATAATCTCTTCAAATATTTTCTCAGACCCTTTCTTTTTCTCTTCTTCTTTTGGGACCCCTATAATTCGAATGTTGGTGCATTTAATGTTGTCCCAGAGGTCTCTGAGACTGTCCTCAATTCTTTCCATTTTTTTTTCTTTATTCTGCTCCCTGGCAGTTATTCCCACCATTTTATCTTCCAGGTCACTTATCCATTCCTTTCCTCAGTTATTCTGCTATTGATTCCTTCTAGAGTATTTTTAATTTCAGTTATTGTGTTGTTCATCACTGTTTGTTTTCTCTTCAGTTCTTCTGGATCCTTGTTAAATATTTCTTGTATTTTCTCCATTCTGTTTCCAAGATTTTGGATTATCTTTACTATCATTACTCTGAATTCTTTTTCAGGTAGGTTACCTATCTTGTCCTCATTTATTTGGTCTTGTAGGTTTTTACCTTTCTCCTTCATCTGTAACGTATTTTTTTGTCGTTTCTTTCTTTCTTTCTTTTTTTTTTTTTTTTTATGGATGGGGCTGTATTCCTCTCTTACTGGTTGTTTGGCCTGAGGCATCCAGCACTGGAGTTTTCAGGCAGTTGGATAAAGCCGGGTCTTGGTGCTGAGATTAGGACCTCCAGGAAGCCTCCCTCCGATTAATATTCTCTGGGGTCTGAGGTTCTCTGTTAGTCCAGCGGTTTGGACTCAGAGTTCCCACCACAGGAGCTCAGGCCCAACCTGCAGCCTGGGAACCAAGATCCCGCAAGCTGCTTGGCACAGCAAAACAAAAAAACCCCAAAAACAAACAAACAAAAGGAGCAGTACAATATCAAAGAATAAAATTAGAAAGATAAAAAATATATTAGGAAAAATAAAAATATAATCGAAACAACTGGTCGCTGGGGTTTCCTCCTGTCCCCTTAGGTGTCCATGGTCCCCCACTGGTGCCTGGTAGGTGCCCTAGTTGTGCGGAGACATGAATTCCACATCCTTCTAGTCTGCCATCTTGACTCCCCAAGTGGCTTTTTTGAATGCAGAGTTTCCAACCCTTGTTCTCCCATCCCATCTTGTCCAGATGTCTGCAACACTCAAGCAAGAAAAAAAGAGAAAACACATACAAACAATTAGAAATTAGAACTGAAATATAATGAGTTACAAAGGAGTTTAAAAAACAATTATAGAACATGCTAAGCCGATCAGCAGAGTGAGACAGACACTAATGAGGCTCTCGAATTTCAGAGTTTGATTTCTCTCTCTCTCTCTCTCTCTCTCTCTCTCTCTCTCTCTTTCTCTCCCCATGGGGCTCACCATAGTAAAGGATGCTCTGGGCATGCTTGTCAGTGGTTATTTGGCTAGGAAGAGCCACACAGAAGTAGTAGTTTTATCTGAGAGAATAAATAAAATGCCATGAAGTAGTTTCTTCCTATTTCCATTTGCTTATCCTTTTACATTTGAGCAAAGCTTCCCAAACCATGATCTGAAAGTGCCCTTCCTGTGGGAAGCATCTTCCTGCTTGGAACAGTGTAGGCACCTGTAGTCACCCAACAGCTGTTGAGAGTCACATGGGAAATTTGCTGTAAGCACCACTGCATTTGAGAGTGGAGTAATCTCATACGCACCAGGGACACGGGAGACTGGGATGGCCCAGCACCATCCCAACCTGGGTGTCCAGCAGGAACTTTCCTAACACACTCGCCCTGAAATGTGACCCAATCACTAGAAGGAGTAGCGGCTGAGGACTGGTGTTAGCACCCTAAATTTTTACTAAATCACCATAAAGAGGTGGGAAAGGCCTGGATGGAACCCATTGCCCCCAATGAGCACATTGTCTGGATTATGTTCCAGTGCAGTAGTTGTCAAAGATGATTTACTTGTGGAATCTTCACTTTAAACATTTTACATGTAAGATTTTGTGGGTGTGTGTGTGTGTGTGTGTGTGTGTGCGTGTGTGTGTGCATGTGTGTATGTTATGTATCTGTATATGTGTATGCACATGTATGTATATGTACACGTTTACACGTGTAGGACCAGGGTGAAGTGCAGCTGCTGGTGAGTGCAGGAGGCCAAGGGGTGCCCCCCTCCACCTCCCTGCAGAGTCCCCAGCACCCCATGGCATGCTCTCCCAGGGGTTGTGTGTGGCACGGGTGTTGGTGGCGGTGATGCTCTATGCTTTCCCTTGAAGATCTACTGATTTGGCCCCAGGGATGACGTGTGGGCCCCATGCATTGGAGAGGCTGAGATATTACTATCTAAGGGGAAAGTATCCTCTTTTCCCATTGTACTAGCTTTTGAATTCTCATCTGTTTGAGTAGTATGGAGCTGTTCCTTTGTTTCAGTGTTACTAGAACATCTCTGAAAAAGCCATAAAGGCTTGTCTGCCACACTTGATTAACTAAAGGGTCTTCCTGTTCTGTACGCTGTCTCTGTGCCTTTCCTGGTGACTCTGTGTTCTTTCTTTCTGTTTACAAGCTGATGTTTGGGACCTGCTCAATCTCTTCCACAAAGAACCTAGGGGTAAGACGGGAATAAAGACACAGACCTACTAGAGAATGGACTTGAGGATATGGGGAGGGGGAAGGGTAAGCTGTGATAAAGTGAGAGAGTGGCATGGACATATATACACTACCAAAGGTAAAATAGATAGCTAGTGGGAAGCAGCTGCATAGCACAGGGAGATCAGCTCGGTGGTTTATGACCACCTAGAGGGGTGGGATAGGGAGGGTGGGAGGGAGGGAGGGAGAGGCAAGGGGGAAGAGATATAGCAACATATGTATATGTATAACTGATTCACTTTGTTATAAAGCAGAAACTAACACACCATTGTAAAGCAATTATACTCCAGTAAAGATGTTAAAAAAAAAAAATTATCTGCCCTCACCCAAATAGGAGACCGTTCTCGCCCTGGCCTTATTTGCATATCTACAGGAGGAAGTGTCACGAGAACAAGCAGTGAAAGATAAGAGCAGAGCAGACTTCCAGCTGTCCTCCGGTGTGTGCCTGGCAGGCTCTGCAAAGGGGGTTGAGGCTGCAGGGGATGGGGATGGGGCAGTTAGGCTGGGGTCTGGGATGGTTCCCTGCTTCCCGGGACGTCTGCAGGAGGTGAGGTGGTACTAGACTACGGATTCATCCTGGCCATCTCTGAGATAAGCCAATTGTGGTGTCAGTTCAGGCTCTAAAGACAGAAAGGGGAGTGGAAAGATGGGAATTAAAGGGATCAGAGGAAGAGAGGAAATTTTCCTATGAGAAATGAAGAGACATGTGGAAGTGAAATTACCCAAAACATTCTCCAAAACTTTCTTTTAACATTCATTGTTTCAAAAGGCTTTAAAAATTGTAAAATTAACTACATAAAATTGTAAAGCTTCTACACAGCTAAAAAGAAAATAAATCAATAAACACTGTTAAAAATAATTAACTCCAAAATATATTGTAGTATATTTCAAAGTCTTATGAATAAATAAGCAAAAGATGATTTAAAAAATGTGAGACAAAGACATGAAAAGGAATTCACGGGAAAAGAAATACAAATAGTGAAACATATGAGAACACGTTCAACCTTTCTCATAAAGAAAGGCAAATTAAAGCAAGCCATCATTTTTCTTTCACCTCACAGATTTGCAAAAGATTAAAATGTCTGATAACAGCCAGTTGGCAGGGTGTGGGGAAATAGACACTTTCATATCCGGTTAGCAGGAGACACAATGTGAGAACTTCATTGGAAGGCAATTGTTCATCTCTGTCAAAATATAAAGTGCCTGCGTCCTTCAGCCCAGCTGTTCTCCTAGTGATTTATCCACAATCTCTAACAAATGTCAGCACGTGTAGTGTTCAGTGTGTTTCAGGCACTCTTCTAAATGCTTCATCTACACAACAGGTAGATGTTGTGATATCATTCTCCCCTTCTTACTGGTGGGGAAACTAAAACTCTGGATTCACCAGTGTACACAAGAGGTAGGAACAGAGATGTTCACTGCAGCATTATTTATAATAGTAAAAATCCCAAAATAACTACCTGTCCATCATCGTGGTCTGAAATGAACAATGGCATGGCCACATGGTAGAACATGACTTAAGCAGATCGCTAATGTTTTTTGGGGGAAAAACAGCAAATTTCAGAACAACGTATATAGTATGATGTTATTTGCATTTAAAAGATATGCATATATAAGTTTGTGTGTATGTTTAAACATTTTGGAATGATTTACAAGAAGGAGTAGAACTCTAAGGAACTCACAGGAACCGGGGAAGGAGACATTTATTTTTCATTTTATATCTTTCCGTGTGGTCTTAAATTTTTTAAACTAGTGTATAATTTTAAAATCGAGTTAAACAATAACATAAATGTTTAGGGCCGGGCACATAGGAGGGGTTAAATGAGTGAAACTTTTGTACTGAATCATCTCCTTGATCACAGAAACAACATGAGCATCTGTGAGCTGGAGTGTGGCCCCTGCCTGGGGGTCCAGCAGGGGCGGGCAAGTTTTCAAGGTCTGTGAGAATCCCACGTGGGGGACAAGGGGGCAGGGAGGTTATGGTGGGTGAGAGAACAGACCAGCCATTTCAGCTGAGAGTGTAAGACCCAAGTAGCGTTCGCCCAAACTCCTTATGGCTGTGGGCTCAGCAGCCGAGCCAGTGGACCTCCGTGGCCATCTGCTGCCACCAGGCTGTCTGTGGGCTGGGTCCCCCACCTGGACCACCCACCAGTGGGCCCCTTTCCCAAGGTGGTCAGACTTGACAACTCCTACTTCCTCTTGAAGCTTTTAGGAGAATAAAAAGTAGCTCTTCTTCCTTCTCACATTGGAGACCTCTGGACCAGAGGAAGGTTGAGCTTCTGGAAAGAAAAGAGAATCCGAAATTCCTTGCACTTATGCGTTAGAAGCAACCCTAAGGCTCACCCACCTGCTGCTGGGAAAATCTGGGTCTCTGAAGGGATGGTGGCTGGCCTTTGGGAGAATGAACCCATGGGGCAAAGTCTCCAGGAGAGGCAGCCACAGGGGGTAGGGGAGCTCCGTCCAAAGCTGACTGAGCTTTGCCCTGCCAGTGCCGCCCCTCTGTGGCAGTGCCCACCACCCATTCGGCATGTTCCCACCATGCTCAGCCCCATGGAGTCTCATGTCTTCTTGAAACACCCCTTCTGGCTCCATTCGTTTGGCCAACATGACAGCCCAGAGGTTTCGGAAGCTCTTTCAGATGGCGGACTCCTCTAAGTCAGACCGCACAGCTGTCAAGCGCCAACGTAAATCACGTCCCAAAGATCCCACCCACCTTTTCCTGAGGCTCCTTGAGTGCTGGGGGGGTGGGGGTGGGGGTGGGGAGTGGATAAGCAACCCTGACTTTGCCCCAGATTGCTTGATGTCCAGAAAAAGGAATGCCTAGGTTCTAATTCAGCATTTGGTCTATTTCAGGTACCGGAATTGTGTTTACACTTACAGGATTCTGCCCAATGAGGATGATAAATTCACTGTTCAGGTAAGTCTTTTATAAACCTCGAAATCTGACCCTGACTGGAACCTATATTGGCAGAGAAGGAGTGAAAAAGAGGAAGAAGGGAAGAAAGCAGGTGCCCCAAGCCGCCTAGACATGGGGGCTTGTCTTTCTCCTAGAAGAACCTGGGTGGCGTTGCTTAGCGGGTGGACGGTGACCCCGCAAAGGGACCTGCCCTGGGACATGATGGAGCAGGCGCGACAGACGTTATCTGTGTTCACGGGTGTGAAGGGGAAATAACAGAAAGAAGAATACTCAGAGACCAAGGACAAGTGACTGTGGCTGGCTGGTTGTTTTCTTCAGTGCATTCAAATGCGTGACAGTAAGTGGGCCAGGAAAGAGAGAAGGGAGGGAACTTGCTGGAGAACAGATCATATGAAGGGCTAGAAGACTGCCCTAAGGATTAGCATGAGATAATATCTTTCAATGTGTAGAGATCTATTCCGTCAGAGGCTGACGCTCATGGCGCCTGATTTCACCATGTAAAGTCCAAACGTGTAAAACTTGCATTAAAGGTTAAAGAGCGAATTCCCTGGCATCCCAGCGGTTAGGACTCAGCGCTTTCACTGCCGTGGCCCCGGGGTTCGATCCCTGGTCAGGGAACTAAGATCCCCCAAGCAGTGTAACGTGGCCAGAAAAGAAAGAGAAAAAAAAAGGTTAAAGAAAGCCATACTGGGCTTCCCTGGTGGCGCAGTGTTTGCGCGTCCGCCTGCCGATGCAGGGGAGCCGGGTTCGCGCCCCGGTCCTGGAAGATCCCACGTGCCACGGAGCGGCTGGGCCTGTGAGCCATGGCCGCTGGGCCTGCGCGTCCGGAGCCTGTGCTCTGCGGCAGGAGAGGCCGCAGCAGAGGGAGGCCCGCATACCACAAAAAAAAAAAAAAAAAGAAAGCCATACTAGGTGCGCCAAGTCTGGGAAGACCACCTTCCATACAGTTTGCGAGACAAACACCACGGGTGTTGTGTGACCACAATGCATGACAACCGAGTGATGTGGAGGCCAGGGGAGCTCTCTGTAATCTGGCTGCACCAAGAGAGCAGGGGGTGGGCAGAAAAAAGGGGGTCATGCTCTCGGTGTCCACGGTGGGAGCAGAGGAGTCACACTCAGCCCTTGGGCCCTTCGTGAGAGGCACGCACAGGCAGAGTGCCCCACCCACGTGCCAAGCAGAGAAGCCCGGATAGAGAAGGGTCGGGACGCCATGTCATGGAGAAGCAGCGACAGAGTCTGTGGGGTTTAGTTGAAAAGAAAGTAGAAGTGGAAGGGGCGAGGTGGCGTGTGATCACTGATTCCGGAGGTGATGGGAACAGTGCATTTGGTGCAGAACTAGGATGCAGCGGTACAGACGGAGCTGGAATCAAGGGCAGGACGGCAGACAGGTCCCTGGGGCACAAGTCACTGGAAATGTGTCAAGAGGGAGTTGTGTTGAGTAGAAAGTTTCTGGGAGACTATTTATGGGGATCAAAGAAATCATTTCAATGAGCCACTTGGGACAGAGACAGAGACCTCAGGGCCATGCGTGAGCCCACCCACGTGATCACGACGCCGCCTTCTCGGAGGCTGGGGCTGTGCTGCAAGCCTTCCCTGGGGATGCAGGTTTGGGCTCAAGCAGAATTGCTTCATGCCCTAGAGGGCAGGCTGAGAGCTGTTTCTGTCTTCTTCGTCCTTCCCGTACTTACGTGCGTCTGCACTGGTATCTAAAGAACATCCATTTGAATGTTTTTGGATAGTCTAGGATGCCCCCATGTCTCAGCCTCGGCACCAGGGACAAATGTTGGTACCTTAATATTGGACCGTTCTTTCAAGACTTGCCAACCACTCATCGATGGGATGGCTGCCTCTCCTATGGGCTCCTCACCCGTCAGGGATGAGGCCGCCTGAAGGGAGGCCTGCCTGGGGCAGGCAGTGGGGCTCCATGGCCTCGAAGTTTTTCCAAGTCTAGGACCGCATGAACTTTCCCACAAAGGTTGGCGTCCTTGATAGGTGGTTTGCTGAAAGGAGTCTAAACTCTCTTAAGTTAAAAGTTAGTTGGTGCTTTTGATCTTTTTTCCCCTTGTGGTTTTCTTCTATTCCTTCAAAGGGAAGAAGACTTTAAGTATGACTAGGCCTTAAGCTGGAAAAGACATGACTTTGTGGCTTCTATAGAGTTTGTACTCATGGCTTGTATACGTCTAGACTGCGTCTAGGTCTATTCCCTCTGGCCTTTACCTCTTGCTGCTGTGGCCTCGCATGTTCCTGGGAACGGCTGCCAGTCCTGCAGCAGCTGGGGCCTCATCAGGCTTTGGGGGTTGAAAAGAACAGAGACTTGCTTTGGCTGACCTATGCAAGGGGGGCGGGCGGCCCTGGTGGAGATGCTCAGCGAAAGGAGGGAGACGGCTGGGGCCTGGGACCAGAAGGGTTGGGGCCCTGCAGCCCAGGTGCCACCTGCCGCGACTCAGCCCTTCTCAGTGGGTCTGCCCTTCCCCACCAGCAGGCTCACTCCTGAGTTGCCAGTCCCAAGAGGGAATACGGTTGGCTTGGCCCCATCAACAACTTCCTCTGCAAGGGCCCTTTCAGGTCTGCGTATGAATCAGCTGCCTTGGAGCAGGGGCCCGCCCACGGCTCGTAGAAGTGGGTAGAGTTGTGGGGACAGAGCATGGTTACCTGAGGCCCACACTCAGCCAGGGTGATGGGCAGGCAGGTTTCATAGAAGAGCTGGCACCCTGCTGGCCGGGTCCGCCCCCGACCCCGGCACTGGGCCTGGGACCTCCTTGGTGGCCAGCACCAGGTAATCAGGGGACAGGGAGCTGGGGGACCGAGGCAATTTTCACTCCTAAGGATACGCCTTCCTATAAAAATACAACACCTCACAAGATGATCAAAGTAGCTGTGCGCCAAGGGGCAGGTTAAAGCACGTGCACTGTTAGGCCAAGTCTCGGGGTTGTCGA
The DNA here is from genome assembly GCF_002837175.3 of Physeter macrocephalus. Lineage (NCBI taxonomy): Eukaryota > Metazoa > Chordata > Mammalia > Artiodactyla > Physeteridae > Physeter > Physeter macrocephalus. The sequence continues at coordinate 132,079,888 of NC_041215.1, read as the reverse complement.
GCTTCAGCAGTTACCATTCGGGGTTTATTTTAAATCCAGTTCCTCTTTTCATGTTGAGGCAAAACCTCATACTCTTTTCTGAGCTTAGCCACAGTTTCTAAATAACTCACTCCTTACACCTGAATCTGTTTGGTGCTACCAGAATAGGAGGCTCCCCGAATAAGAGTCTGGCCTGAAACGTTGCCAAGTGAAGCAGCAAAAGCTTTCATCTTATTCTAATTACCTTAGCTCTTCTCACTGGGGCCTTTGGCTTTTTGACAAAACCAAAGAGCCGCCCGGTCTTCGTTCCTTGCAGAGCGACCCGGTGAAGTCGGCCGCGGGTTGTGGCCCGCGACAGTCCATGTGGCTCAGGAAGAGGAGCGATCCTGGCGCTTGGCGACTTCGTTCTCACTCCACCTTTCTCAGACTTACAAAAAATCAGAGATGGGAGGGAAGTGTGTAAGCCGTAACTTCATTCAACCCCCGTGCTTTAAGCATGGACGTGGCTGAGCCCTGCAGAAGCGAGGCCTCAGGCCCAGTCTCCAGACCTGCCCAGCTAAGCCGTCTTTCTTGGACCCCAGAAAGTGTGTCCAGACCCAGCTGGGTGTTGAATCCCTTAGAGAAGGACAGACTCTGCCCCAGGAGGACAGGGAGATAGGGAGAGGTAGCCTCTCAAAGGGAGAGCCCGCTTTTCCTGCCACCGCTGTAAATATTGACAACATTTGATCACATGTAACATTTGGCCTTTGGGCTAAATCAGTGAGGCACCTGGAACTCAAGCAGACCACCCTGTTCCAAGCTGGTTCAGGTCAAGGTTGTGCCAGCCATGCGGCCTTGGGCGAGAGAGTGACGCCATTGGAAAGTGCGAATCACACGCGTGCCTCCCAGGGTGCGTGTGAAATACCCAGCCCCGGGGAGTGGCCGGCGTCGGGGAGCTGCCGGCACGGCCGTTACCGTCTTTATTTGCCGTGAGAGGGAACAGACCTCCAACAAGACGATGGCATCTGTGAACCAGCATAAGTCAGTTCTACCTCGTGCTCCGGTGAGGGAGGAGGGAAGAATGGCGGGAAAGAGAAGGAGAAAGACAATGAAGAGAGAGGAAGGAAGGAAGGACTGAGTGAAGAGGGAAAAGGAGAGAAGGAAAGAGAAAGCTAAGAGGGAGGAAGAAAAAGAGAAGGAAGAACGAGGGAGGGGTAGAGGTGAGTGGGGTGGGCAGTTCTGACAGAAGAAAAGATGGAAACAGGCGTGGGGCACAGAGGCAGCAGAGAAGCGGGGGGGAAGGGACACAGGTGGTGTTCTAGAAGGTTCTAGGCAGTGACTGGGGGTGGCAGGAAGGGGGCAGGTTTAGTGGCAATCAGGCTCCCTCAGCTCTGCTTCTTGGGCTATGGATTTCCACAGTTTCCTCAGCAGCCCGGGGATTTGTTAAGTAGCTGTTCAACAGCCACCCTTGACCCTGAGAATCTTCCAGACTGGAGGCTGAGCTGCCGGGGCTGGGGATGGGCAGGGCTCTGAGCGCCGCCCTGTGAGGCCAGAGGACGGCGGGGGCGCCCAGCCCCTCAGCCTTGAGTTTCCCGCACCGAGAGTGTGGGTTTCTCATAAGGCCCGGCCTCCCTCCCCGCCGTGGACAGGGAAGTGGCCCTCCCTGAATGAACTGTGAGGTTCCCACTGCCTTTGCAATGACTCTCCTCCCTGGGACATCAAGGCCAAGTTCAAGGCAGGACGTGCAGTCCTGATGGGCCAGCTCGAGCAGAACCGAGGGAAGGGCCGAGGGCTATCACGTAAACGGCCTGACGCCACAGCCCAAGGAGAGGGGGCCCTTCGGCTCCATTCCTACCACCCTTCAACCCTTGCTGTTTTTCTCACATCCTTCCTACCCAGAAGAATAAAACAGAAAATAAAAACTGCCCCCTAGGGCTTCCCTGGTGGCACAGTGGTTGAGAGTCTGCCTGCCGATGCAGGGGACACGGGTTCGTGCCCCGGTCCGGGAGGATCCCACATGCCGCGGAGCGGCTGGGCCCGTGAGCCGTGGCCGCTGAGCCTGCGCGTCCGGAGCCTGTGCTCCGCAACGGGAGAGGCCACAGCGGTGAGAGGCCCGCGTACCGCAAAAAAAAAAAAAAAAAAAAAAAAAAACTGCTCCTGGCCCCCCATCGCAGCGATATATTCACTGCAAACTCCCTGTCTTTTCTCAGCGTTGAGATTCTACGCAGGATATTGACTGTTGAAATCAAGACCGGAACACACACAGGTTTTAAGGCAAGTTTAGGTGAAGAGGGAATTGGAAACCATGAGCCTCATGGACTCTCGGTCTCCTTTCCCCATTTAGAAGAAAACCCCGGTGCTTTGAGCTGGTCGGGTGAGAGACTCATGACTCAGTTCCTGCTCCCCGACGGTGGCTGTCACGTTGCTCTGGGCAGTGTGGCTTTTGGAGAGAGAAAACAAAACAACTTTCTAAAAGCCGTTCCGTCACAAGTGTCCAGGAGGGTGGACGGTTGAGCCATTGTTATTAAGCTCAGGAAGAGGGTGGCAGCTGTTATTGTTCTGAGTGGTCACCAAGTGAAGTAAAGATTCCGTCTGAGCCGCCAGGCGAAGGATGTGGCTCGAGAACACACTTCCTGACATTGCACAAGAGGGAGTAGAAGAGGCACAGGCGACAGAAGCCATATGCGGCCGGGGCCACCTCGCAGGACTCTGTGGCCATGCTGAGGGCAGGCGGCCCGGCAGGCTCCACAGCGGCCGAGCAGTCCCTTTCGGCCATCACTGCCACATTCTAGAAGCGTGCATTTTAATGTAACTTCATCTCATTTCGTTTTAGTTTAACCTGCTGTAGAACAAGGACAGGTCTGTTTTCCAAGTTTCTGAATATCTCAAAACATTTTCCTGTTGCCTTCAGATTGAAAAGGAAATTTGATGGAGATGAAATTCTTGGGGACCGAATTTCCCCTCAAAATTCTATAGAGGTGGTGTTCTACTGCCTTCCGAAATTTACGAGTTACAAATAGCCCCAGATACAAATCCAAGGTCAAGCTGGTACCAGTCCCATTACAGGGAACCAGGTTTTTTTTCCTGTTTTTGCATCGAAGCTGGTGGGGATTCTTTACCACCCTGGTCATTTTCCTTTCAATAGTTCTGGGAATGTGTTCAGCCTGTTTGCTTTGCAAACCTGGGTCTTTCTTTGGCTCAGAAGACTTTTCTTCTGTTTGATCTTTGAGTAAGTTTTGTGGGGTTTTTTTGTTGTGTTTTTATTTATTTATTTATTTATTTGGCTGTGCCGGGTCTCAGTTGTGGCATGTGAGATCTTTAGTTGTGGTATGCGGGACATAGTTTCCTGACCAGGGATGGAACCCCGGCCCCCTGCATTGGGAGCACAGAGTCTTAACCACTGGACCACCAGGGAAGTCCCTTGAGTAAGTTTTTATTCCAGCTCTTCTGGTTTCTATTTGCCCTCTCTACCTCCCAATGGCTGTCTTTACTCTTTCCCCCTCCCCGCTGGCCATCTCGTCCGTGCTTCTCATGCTCCAAGCCTTCTAGTCCACCTTGCCGCAGGACATGGGACCATTTCCTCTTTGTTGCCCAAAGCAGAGCCCACATGGGGACCAACACTAGCTGTGGCTGGTGGGTTTAGGTACAGGGATAATGTAATATAACGAGATTGATAGGAGTAGGATGCAATAGTAACCAATGAGATGTGAAGGGAAGTGTTCCACGGGGCTTCTGGTAAAGGTTTTTTTTGTCTTAGAAGGAGACACAAGGATGAAATGGTCCCTTTTCTACCTTTGGAAGCTGTCGTAGGATGTGATAGCTGGGGCTGCTGCTACCATCTTTCAACCAAGAGGGGAAGTGGCTGGAAAGTGAGGCCAATGTGCAGAGGACAGAGCAGAAGGATGAAATGAACCTGGGTCCTCAATGATGCCATTGAATTAACCAAGCAGAATTAACCAGCCTGGTCATTGCCTGGCCTCTGGACTTCCTGTTTGTGAGATAATTAATTCCTTTTTCTTCAAGTAGTTGAATTGGGGTTCTCTGTTACCTGCAGCAAAAAGTACCTTAACATGCAAACGTTTGGCCTATCCTAGGGGAATTTCAAAAGAGAACAAGAAAATTTTTAACCGAACATCAAGTTTCACTGCACCAGAAGCTCATAATCCACGGTCTGACACTCATATCCCCGACTCTCCCCTCTCTTCAGCCGTGGCCTGCGCCGTGTTGCCAGGACCACTCCAGTCCCGCTCAGACACTTGCAGTGACTTGTCTCCATGCCCCACATCCTAGGGGTCGATATCCCTTTCTCCAGCTCTAACCAGAAAAAGCATAAAAACCAATCAATATTTTAGCAACTACTTGCTTCTTGCAGAATGGTTTAGCGTCTTCTCTCAACTTCGCTCTCAAGATCATTTTCTGGGTCTAATCTTAGTACATGTAAGAGGCTACTTAAAGCAACCCAACAGAAGAGAGTCTTTCCTCTAAGAAAATCATCCCAGGAATAAAGACACAGACGTAGAGAATGGACTTGAGGACACGGGGAGGGGGAAGGGTAAGCTGGGACGAAGTGAGAGAGTGGCATGGACATATATACACTACCAAATGTAAAATAGATAGCTAGTGGGAAGCAGCCGCATAGCACAGGGAGATCAGCTCGGTGCTTTGTGACCACTTAGAGGGGTGGGATAGGGAGGGTGGGAGGGAGACGCAAGAGGGAGGGGATATGGGGATATATGTATATGTATAGCTGATTCACTCTGTTATAAAGCAGAAACTAACACACCATTGTAAAGCAATTATACTCCAATAAAGATGTTAAAAAAAAGAAAAGAGAAGAGAAGAAAATAATCCCTAATTACTCCATAAAAATATCTACCTGCTTCCTGCTGCCCACCTACGGCTCCCGAACCCCTTACCTTCCTTTACCTTCTTCACGGCACTTGTAAGTACCTGACTTTATATACTTATTGATTTTTGTATTGCCAGTCTTAGAACTGTTCCTGGCATATAGTGGGCACTCAGTAGATATTTACCGAATGAGTTAATTCTGCTGCCACCCTCAAGAATGTAGAACGACTGTGTGTTTCACTTAAAATTAGGACTTGATTTGCCCTTGCTGCTGTTATCATTCTTAACTGGGTCCACACTATCCACCATATCTACTGACTTGGCACTTGTTTTTCATTCCTTGTCAATTGCCTCTGCATCCTGGGCAGGTTCTCTGTTCCACAGTCTTCGTTTTGCTGTCACTCCCTCCAGTGTGGATTTTAATGTCACCACGGAGTTTTCCATGTTGGTGCAAGCCTGCATTATTGGCTGAGCTCCCTCTTTAACTGGTGCTGTTGTCTGTTCATCTTTCCCATTTTCTTCTTGTGGGTTTTCACTTCTGGGTCAGAAAGGCCTTGCCTTTTCACATCCATGTGATGATGTCAGATGCTTCCCAGGATGTTTTACTAGTTCCTGCAGCAGAGGATTGAGAGAAGCCTTTCTCTAGGTCTTATTCCCTCCAGCCCCCATTTCCTCATCTGAAATATGGGGATAACGACATTACTTATGTAGGGAGATTTCCAGGACCAGAGACGGTTTATGTGAAGCACGCAGTGCCAGACACGTGCGTAACCCAATGAGTGATGGTTTTACAATAACTAGGAAGTGGGGAGAGAGGCACGGAGGCCAGTCAGCTAAGCAACACCCAGGCAAAGCTACGCAGGCAGAAGCCCAGGCCTGCGGACTGAGGATGCCAGGCTCAGGGGAGGGAGAAAGTGCTGAGACTTGGAGACACAAAAGATTCAGGAGTCCTGAGACTGGTACATGATAGTCCAGGAGGACTTGGAAAGAAGAATGAGTGGCCAGGAATCCTGACTGGCCCCAGATCACGGCCCAGGAGTGGGGAGGGGATGGAGGTGCCAAGCTCGGGCCCCTCTGTCCTCTTTGTATGAGGACCCACTTGAGTCCTGTGTCTGCTCTCTGGGCCAGTTGAAGAACTGGGGAAGACAGATGCAGGCGCTCAGGGCAGGGGCTGGTCCCTGGGGGCCCTCTGGGCAGCAGTGAGAGAGAACTTGAGGATACCAGAGGGGCCAGGGAAGGTCCCATAACCGACCCTCCCCGGGGCTTACCTTCTCTCTTTCCACCATTGTCCCCATTTACTGAGCCCTTCTTAGGAGCCAGGCACTTAATATACATTCTTTAATCCTGGGAGGGAGGTATTCTTAACATTACTCCCATTTTAAACACAAGGAAACTAAGGCTCAGGTGGGATAACACTGTTTGCTGGGTTCATACAACTGGTCAGTGACAGAATAGGGATATCACTTGACCCGCCATGCTGTGGCTTAAGGGCAAGGCCACCCTCCCCTCCTTGGAGGAGTCCAATGGGGCCTCCTGGCTGGAAGGTGGGTGCCAGATTAAATCTGATGCTGCCGCCATGTTCGGCTACCGGCCTTTGCTTTCCCAACCGCTGAAGGTTGGCCCCAGCTGTGGAACCAGCTGTGAGTTGTATAGCATTTGAGCCATTAACCTTCTTGAATGAGGCTCAAGATGACCCTCCTGTTGAGTCAGTCCAGGCCGTGTTACAGCGGTACCTCCTGTCCATGTTCCAGAATGACTTAGCTGAGACGCCCCACATCCATTTATTCATCTGCACTCATTCAGCACATATTAGGTGGGCACAGTCCCTGCCCTCACGGGACATTCAGTTTAGAGACGGATGGCGAGCAATGAGCAAGAGGATGCCCTGAACCCCAGATCTAGAGCTTGAAGTAGAGGTGTTTTAGGAATCTTCTACAGCAAAAAGAGTTCCCCTTCAATGGGAGGAAATGAATGTCCCAGCCAATCCCTCCAAAAAAATCATCACCCTCTGTTCTATGCTCCCAAGCACCTCCCCTCTTCCCACTACCAAGCCCGTGCCACGTGGGGGGGTGCGCAGCCCTGTCTGTCTACCCCAGTGAGCTGTGGGTGCCTCGGGAGCAAGGTGAGGGTCTCATTTGCCCCTGTGTCTGCCCTAGGGCCCAGCCCAGGGCAGCCTTCATGACCACTCACCAACTGAAGGGCCCAACTGGACTTGGCTTCAACGTGGTGCTCCAATTGACCCCTCAGTACTCAAGAGACCTTTGGAGGTTAACCTTAACACCCCATGTTTTTAGCAGAGATGTACCCCATTTTGAGCAGCCCCAAGATAGAGCAATCCAGATTTCTCCACCCAACCCCGATATTGAATTAATTAGTAGGTCATCAGCTTTTGTTTTTTTTTTTTTTTTTTTTGGTGGTACGTGGGCCTCTCACCGCCGTGGCCTCTCCCGTTGCGGAGCACAGGCTCCGGACACGCAGGCTCAGCGGCCATGGCTCGCGGGCCCAGCCGCTCCGCCGCACGTGGGATCCTCCCGGACCGGGGCGCGAACCCGCGTCCCCTGCATCGGCAGGCGGACTCCCAACCACTGCGCCACAAGGGAAGCCCAGTTAGTCATTTTTTACAAAGAGATTTGCCATAAGAGATTTAAGGAGGGAGTTTCCCAAAGTCCCTTCACTTCAGCTGTTCCTCGCTGTCCAAGTCAAAACACTGCAGGAGGCTGACAGCCATCAGAGTGTCTGCCTGTCTCTCCGCCGTATTTATGCTCCCTCATGACCTGGGGGAAAAGTTCTAAAGTCTTGAAGAAATGTGTTTTCCAAAATCCAACGTCTCTGGCAAATGTATACTCTTAAGACCCAAAGAAGAGGCCCTAACACCTCATACTGGGACAAGGAGAGGACACAGTGCCAGGCTTTAAAGAGGGAAACCAGACCTTCAAACAAGTAGATTTAAAGGTTACTCAGATGTCTGCAAGAAAGCCATTGGCTGCTCGGGAAACCAGACAATCGAATGGCTCTCTCTTCCTGGGAAGGCATTGAGGGGATAGTTAATCCTGCCAATGCCCAGCTCCTCCCTGCCCCAGGATATTTGTACTTGCCCTGGCCTCTACCTAGGACTCTGTCCCCCCATATCACCACATAGCTGACTGCCCTGATGTTATTGCCAGGTCTCCCCATCTAAAGTTATGCCGTGCCCCCATGGTCATTCTCCATTATACTCCTGTTTTATTTTTCTTTATAACCCTTATTTTCTGCAATGGTGTTGGTTTCCTATTGCCGCTGTAACAAATTACTACAAGTGTAGTGGTTTAAAAACAGCACAGGTTTATTATCTTAGAATTCTGGGGGTTGGAAGTCTGAAGTGGGTCTCACTGGGCTAAAGTCAAGGAGTCACCAGGGCTGTGATCCTTGGGTCCTAGCCCGTTTCTCCATCTTCAAAGCCAGAGATGGCCGGTCAGGCCTTGTCACAATGCCACCTCTCTGGGTATGACTTAGCAACCTCCCTCTTCCCTTTATGAGGACCCTTGGGATTCGATTGGGTCCACCTAAATAATTCAAGATAATCTTCCTATCTCAAGGTCAGTACACTAGCAACCTTAATTCCCCCACGCCCCATAACAAAACACCGTCACAGGTTCCAGGGATCGGGAAGTGCGTGTCTTTGAGGGGCTATTGTTCTGGCCACCATGGCGACTGTCTTTGTGATTTATTGGCCTACTCGTTTGTCATCTGTCTCCACCATGAGGATGGAAGACCCAGGGGAGCTAAGGCTTCATCTGTCTTGCTCACCCCTGTGTCTGCAGCTCCTAGGAGAGCAGCTGGTACAGAGTAGGTGCTCGATTAGTATTTGCTAAACGTTTGAATGAGGTGTAAATTTATAATATGAGCAGGGAGGAATGGCTTTCATTTCTTCACCTGTAAAAGGAGGGGAGTGGACTAGAGACCTCCAAATGCCCGCATGCTCTAGAATTCTGTGATTCCTTCTATCGCAGTGACATCAACGGAAAGGAGAGGGGAGTGATGGGGGGCAGCCGTTTCATAATCTGCTCTGCGGCAGGGGTGCAGTGGGTGCAGCAGGACGGGCCTGGGATGAGGTGAAGGCAGCGGGGGAGCTTGTGGGCGGGCTGCAGGTTCATCAGGAGATGCTCCAGGCTTCATCTGCTCCGAGGCTGCGCTTCTGCAAGCTGACTCCCAGGCTAAGGACACAGAGCTTGTCTGCCAGCTGTCATTTCTGTCTCCCTCAGAGCACCTTGAGAGTTTCACAGAAAGAAAAGAAAAGCAAGCTGGAAAGAAGAGCATCTCAGGGATATGTAATTAAGGCTAAAAATATCCCTCCTGAGCTCCCAGCAATGAGAAAATGGAAAATGCTCCTGTTCCCGGGACCGCTGGGACCATGAAGCCTTTTGAAAGATAATGATTCGTCCAGGTTTTTAGTATCAATGAGCTTGTACACGTATAAATACTTGCTCTATCCAAGCAGTGCCAAGAGATGTGTGGTTCAGTTCTTTCATGAGAGGAGTTGAAACCGGGCAGCCTCTTTAAACCTAAAAAGGTCCCCTTTCAAGCTAAACAGGACCTTTGCTGGGAGTGAAAGAAAAGGGGAAATGGAAACAGTGAACAAGAAGAGCTTCCTTCATTGCATGTGTCAGAGGGAAATGGCTATTTTAAAGGCAAATTTTGCATACTGGAGGTGGAGGAGGACTTAGAAACTCCCCTTCTTTCCCCATCTCCCACCCCCTCCTCAGTCTTGAGATGGACTGAGCAAAATCACGGGGCCCCAGGCCTGTGACAGTCTCTGGCCCCCAGATGGCCAGGGCCACCTCCCCCAGCACTCCCCATCCCCACACCACACCCAGCTCTTTGCACTCTTCAGCCCCATGCTTTGCACCTAAAAGGGTTTATTCCTGCTGGCATGGGTGAACAAATTTGGACCCCATGATGAAAATGGTTACACAGGAAGAAGCAGAAAGATAAATCAAGTAACGCGTCCTGAGAGAAATGGAGAGATAAGCAGATTTCCAATCTGAGTGCAGCAGGAGGTCCTGTGGTTTACACGGCCCGGCTTGGACCACAAAATTACTCTCTGAGTTAAGTCTTCTTTTTTCTGTATTAGGAAGGAAGGATTCCTGCAGATCAGTATTTGTTGTCTCTGCTTTTTCTCTTAGGAAAGTAGCAAGTAAGGGTGAGGAAGTTCAAATTGAAAATACAAAACAGAAATAAAATCCCCTGACCTTGAAACATGCCTTGCTTCTTGGGAAACCGTCACTGTATTATGTGTTTCTCTAAAATTTAACTTCCGAAACTGTAATATATTTGGTATCTTAAAAATAGTCTTAAGGACCTTATGTTAAGCACTTTGAGTACTCACTCAGGCTATCTTTAAATGTCAACAGTCCTACAGTTTGGTTTGGGGGAGAAAAGATTTCCAAAAATTTGGCAATAACAGTACCATGCCTGGTCAGCTAGAGTGAACAGTGCACAATTTTAAGTGTGCTGTGATTCCCTTTAAAAGTGAAGGTAGTCAAAAGGTACAAACTTCCAGTTATAAGACAAAATAAGTCCCGAGGATGTAATGTACAGCCTGGCAACTATGGCTAATAACACTGTCTTGTATATTTGAAAGTCGCTGAGAGAGTAGATCTTAAAAGTTCTCATCATAAGAAAAAATACTGTAACTATGTGTAGTGATAGATGTTAACCAGACGTATTGTGGTAATCATTTTGCGATATGTACATCAAATCGTGAACACCTGAAGCTAATATAATGTTATATGTCAATTATATCTCAATTTTTTTTAATGTAAAGAAAAGTGATTGGGAATCTTGCCTAAGAACAGATAGTGATAGTAATAATAATAATAATAATAGCATCGTTGCTTGGAGGCCTTATGCATCCAGAATTCCTTCCTACCGCCAGTCTCACGGTGGCTTCAGGCCATACATCCTTTGGCTGATGAGTGTGTTCTCACTACTGCCTCCTGGTGCCCCTCTCCTGCCTCCGACCCTCTTAGCCCTGTGCCGTTCCCGGGGGTCTGAGAAACAGACACTGTTCCCCCACCTGGTAGAGCCCAGGAGATTTAGAGAATCTAAATCTGGGCTGGGCAGTGCAGCCGCCAGTGGCCGCATGTGGCAGTCTTGCATGTGAAATGTGGTTAGTCCAGATTCAGATGGGCAAAGTGTAAAATACACCCCAGATTTCAAAGGCCTTTTTTTAAAAAAAGAAAAAAAATGTAATATATCTCATAACTTGTTATTTATTGCCCATTGAAATCCTAATATTTGGGATGTATTGGGTTAAATAAAACCTAATCATCAAATTAGGTTTTTAAAAATTCTTTTTAAAAATTCTTTTTTTAAAAATTAAAAAAAAATTTTTTTTAATTTTTTTTTAAATTAAAAAAAATTTTTTTTTAATTCTTTAAAAAAATTTTTTTTAAAAATTCTTTTTTAAAAATTCTTTTTAATGTGGCTACTAGAAAATTTGAAAACACATGTAAGGCTCACATTTTATTTCTATTGGATAGCATTGCTCTAGAGCCTTGCTACTCAAAGTGTGGTCCGCAGACCAACATCTGCATCATCCTAGAGCGTGTTAGAAATGCAGAGAATCAGGCCCAGACCTACTGGTTCAGAATCAGCATTTAAACAAGATCCTCAAGTGATTCGTGTAGATAGATGTTAAATTCTGAACACCACGCGGAGGTGGGGGAAATGGCAGTAAGAGTCACGTGAGATGGGCAGGAATGCACCTCGGGGCTGACGCCCTGGAGGGCAAATTGTCAATATCCATGAACATCTGTGGCACCTGGTCCCATGAGGAATGACACCCCCCTCCCCCAAGGAAAGTGTCCGACAGGTCACATGGGCAAAGATACATGTACAGGGACATTCACTGCAGCCTCACTTCAAAATGGGGACCAAGAAGAATCAGCAAGCCAGGTAAATGTGATGAGTCAGGAGCGGTTACATGAAGTATAGTCTGACCAGTTGTTTAAAAAGTTAGGGTAGAGCTGTGTGTAATAGGTTGGAAATATCTCCAAAATTTAAAAGAAGATGGTGCCGGATGATATTAACATATGAGAGCTTGGGGTTTTGTTTGCTGAGGGATAGAATACATACACAGTATTACACATATATCAGAGTTGACAGGAAAGATATCTGAGAACCTGTTAACAGTGGGGCAAGACTAGGAGTTACCGTTGTGGGTTACCAATGGCAGGAGGGCTTCTACTTTTCAATTTATACCTTTAGTACTGTTTTAAGTCTTTTTAACCATGGCCAAGATATAACTTTTATAATAATACTTTATAAAAATTTTCACTTCTTGTCTTTACTTAAAATTTTTCTATTGCAAGAAACAGGATTATCTCAGAAAATTTGGGGGTAATGTTGCTGTCGCATGGGGTCCCAAATAGGAGTACCAGCAGAGAAAATTGGGGAAAAAAAAGTTTGAGATCAGACTGATACAAAGGGCTTGAGACCTGGGCTGGGAGTTTGGAGTCTGTTCTGTAGATGGTAGGGTGCCCTGGGAGGGTGGTTGTTATTTGTTTTTGTTGTTTTTTGTACAAACTGAGGTGAAATTCACATAACACAAAATTAACCATTTTAACGTGAACAATTCTGTGGCACTCAGTACATTCACAATGTTTTGCACAAAAAAAATTTTTTTAATTACCTTTTATTCCCTACACCCCCCTGGGAAGAGCCTATGTGTTGAATTTAAACCACCCAAGGCAAAAACTGGGTGGTGGGGTAATTTTTTGAAAAATTTGTTGTCATTATTACGTAAAGCTCTACTAGTGGTGGCCATGCTGTGTGAGCAGGGCCAAAGCCCCCAAGGCAGGGCCCCCAAAGCCCCCTGCTTGTTCTCAGGCGGAAACTCTGCCGGGTGACCAGGTCAGGGGCAGGTGGAGAGACCCCAACGTCAAGACCCCTGTCCGGGGATGGCAGGTCTGCTTACAACAGATGCTACTGTTTTCTTTCTTATTCTTTTTCTTTTTTTTTTCTTTTTGCTTTCTTTTTCAACCCAAGAGAGACATGAATATATTTTTTAAAAGCATTCAAACAAAACAGAAGCACAGAGAGTAGAAAGTGAAAGTCTGCCTTCACCATCCCCACATGCCTCTTGTCTCTGCAAGGGGAACCACTGCCAGATGTGGCATTTGCCATTTTGGGTGCATTTACATAGAAACGTGAGCCTCTACAAATATACAGGTTTTGTTTTTTTTTAAATAAATGGGATCACGTTTTCATATTGTTCTGCAATTCGCTTTCTTCCCTTAGCAATGTATCTTTGAGATCTAGCCAAGTTAATTAATATACATTTGAGTTAGTGCTTTTCAACTGCCATGCAATATAGTTCATCCTCCTACTCTTAGACAATGTCCTTTTTTTTTTTGATTATTACTACAAAAAACAATACTGCGATAAGCAGTAGGTTGGTCTGTGCTGTGCACATGTACAAGCTCTCTTCAGGATGAGATATTACTAGGTTGAGGGAATGCATGTTTTTATTGTACTGATAGATACAGCCAAAGCACCTTGTAAAAGCCTCTTCCAATGAGCCACCTCCCACCTGATGCCACTTTGCACCCAGCATGTCCCCACGTCTTCTCAATACTGGACATTACCAGTGTCTGTTATTTTCATCAAACGGTGGATAAAATATGCAATCTCAATATTTTATTTTGCATTTTCTTCTTTAGAAATGAGGATAAGAATATTTTCATATAGGCATTGGCTATTTGTATTTCTTTTCATGTGAACTGGCTATTTATATTCTTTGTCAGTTTTTTCCTTTTTAAAAATCTTTCTGCTTATAAAAAGCTCTTCATATGCTTTGTATATTAATTTTGTGTTAGTTCTAATGTAAATATTTTCTCCCAGCCTGTCATTTTTTTAAAACTTTGTTTATGGTTCATTTGTCATGTGGAAGTTTACAACTTTTTGTAGTCAAATGTTTTCATTTATGGATTCTGGGTTTTGTGAATCACTTATCTCAATATTACTTATCCAGGGAAAATATTATTTTCTCCTAACACTTTTATAATAAGCTTTTATGTTTAGCTCTTTATTTTTGCATTTGGTACAAAATAGAGAATATAACCCCGTCCTCTGAATGGATAGCCACAGCATATATTAAACAATCCATCCTTTTTCCATTGATTCACAATGCCATCTCATCACATGCTAAACTCATGCAGTCCTAATGTAGGGAATCTTCCTTCTGTTCCCCTGACTGGAGGAATCTATTCTTGCCCCTGTTCCATAATGTTTTTGTTGTTGTGGCTTTACTGTGTGTATCCAGTAGACTGAGTTCTATTTACTGTTCCTCTCTTTATTCTTTGATGGTTTCCATGCATTTTCTTTTCCAGGTGAGTTTTACATTCAGCTTGTTAAGTGCCCTAAAAAAATCCAGTTGGAATTTTTATATAATTACATTGAATTCATAGATTAATTAGAAGATAGCTCGTATCCTTATACAATCGTGTCCTATCAGAGAACACGGCATCTCTTTCCCTTTATTCAGATTTTCTTTTTTATCTCTCATGTGCTGTCTTTTATATTTTCTCCCTATAGTTCTTATATCTTCATTGTTACTGGGTGTGATGTAGTTTTAGTTACCTTGGCAAACAGAACCTGTTTTTTCCGTGACATTTTCTGACTGGGTTTTGTTGGTGTCTATGTTTTGGTTTTTGTAGGGTGATCTTACCTATCTTTCTGAATTATGAGTTTTAATCATTTTTTGAACGTATTCTTTTGGCTTCTCTAGGTACGTGATCTTGTTGTCTGCAGATAATGAAAAACTTGTCCCTTCTTTTCAATACAAGTAATCTGAGGGGAAGGAAGTTGCTTTGGCTTGTTTCATGCTGGCTGGGACCCGCCGGGATGCAGATTAGTGGCAACAGCATTCACTGTTGTCTTGCTCCAGATTTCTGAGGATGTTTCTGCTCTGGAAGGAGGATGCATAACAAAGGCAAGGAAATAAAACTTTTAATTAAAGGGGAAAAAAGTAGAAAAATGGCAGTGCCAAGAGGAAGGCACCAACCAAACGACGCCCAAACTGGAATGGCAGGGTGGATGGGACGCCGATAAGTACAGCCAGGTTGTCAGTGCCCAGCAGGGCCTCTCTGACCCAGCCCCTTGCTCCACATCACTGAGCTCTGCTTTGACCTGGTTCTGTCTGTCACCCAGCATGTTTGAAATGCCTCCTAGCCTGGTGATAGCCACACTTTGGTAAGTCCACCTCCTGGATCCTAATCGGAATCACTGATGTAAATGAGAGGGAGACCCCAATAGCAGCTGAAACCTGTGTCTAGGCTGACATTGGCATTGTCTCACCCTAGCCGATATTCCTCCATGTGGTTCTCAACAAAAGATCACGGATGAAGATCACAAAGTGCTTTATTGAAATCTATATAGATTATACCAGGGATCACAGACTGGTAGCCCCTGCGTTGCATTTAGTGTTCTGCTTGACTGACATACGTTTTTAAAAATTATGAACCAGTTAAAAGCATTTTAAAAACTTCCGAGATTTTGGGAATTCCCTGGCAATCCGGTGGTTAGGACTCGACGCTTTCACTGCCAGGGCCCAGGTTCAATCCCTGGTCGGGGAACTAAGATCCCGTAAGCTGTGCGGCATGGCCAAAAACCAAAAATAAATAATAAAATAAAAATTTAAGATTAAAAAATAAATTTAGAAAAATTCAGAGATTTTATATAATATTCTGAATTTTCAGCCTCCCTTGAAAATTTTGAAGATCTGATAACCTAAGACCCACATTACCCAGTGTGATGCAACTGGAGCTGAGTGGAAGCTTCCGCCTTTCCTAGAGGCATTTCTCTTGGATGTGCCACAGTCCCCACCTCTCCCTACTGCCTCACTCCCAGCCGGTTTCTCTCATTTACATCACCTGACCAGCCTCTGTAGGCTATTGAGCCATGATCTCTATCAGATACGACAAATGATCTAATTCATGAAGCTAGCAAACATGCATTGACCTTCTACTATGTAAATAAAATAAGACAAACAGGTTCTCCCAACTTGGTCTCTTCCCAGTGAACCCCTGCTGGTTCCAAGGATCGCCACTTGCTTTTTTTTTTTTTTTTTTTTAAGAAGATTGGAAATTATATCAAGTATCTTTTTTTTGAATTTTATTTATTTTTTTATACAGCGGGTTCTTATTAGTCATCCATTTTATACACATCAGGGTATACATGTCAATCCCAATCTCCCAATTCATCACACCACCACCCTCCCCCCGCCACTTTCCCCCCTTGGTGTCCAAACCTTTGTTCTCTACATCTGTGTCTCAATTTCTGCCCTGCAGACTGGTTCATCTGTACTATTTTTCTAGGTTCCACATATATGCTTTAATATGCGATATTTGTTTTTCTCTTTCTGACTTACTTCACTCTGAATGACAGTCTCTGGATTCATCCACGTCTCTGCAAATGACCCAATTTCATTCCTTTTTCTGGCTGAGTAATATTCCATTGTATATATGTACCACCTCTTCTTTATCCACTTGTCTGTTGATGGGCATTTAGGTTGCTTCCATGTCCTGGCTATTGTAAATAGTGCTGCAATGAACATTGGTGCATGTGTCTTTTGAATTATGGCTTTCTCTGGGTATATGCCCAGTAGTGGGATTGCTGGGTCGTATGGTAGTTCTATTTTTAGTTTTGTAAGGAACCTCCACACTGTTCTCCATAGTGGCTGTATCAGTTTTCGTGGGAATGTAAACTGATATTGCCACTTGCTTTGACACGTCTTACAAACCATGCTTTTAGTAAGCTGATCTAGCATCTTGCCAAGGGTGGACACAAATCTCACTAAACTGTAAACTATAGAGGAAACTACCTTACCCATTGTGCAAATCACAGCCTCTGGTCCCCTCCTCTTTGACTTTCCCCGCGATTGGGCTCTGTCCTGAAGTTCTCTTCCTCCCCTGGGATGAGGCTCGGATTCTGTAGAAGCAGGTATAGTTGTATTCCCCTTTTCTGTCCTGGGCTTCGGTCCCATGATGTAAGGGTGCCTTTGTCACTTCCTCAGAGCGACAGGAGCCTGCAAACGGTGACTTTCAGTTCCTCTGCAGGGCGCAGTGTTTACCCTGAGCTGCCCGTCCACTCCTGTCTACCTAAGCTGAGCCCCTCTCCCCCAGAGGTCGAGGGTGAGCCCAGCTGGGCAACTGGTGGACCCACATTTGTCACTGCCCCTTGCCAACCAGAACACTTTGCTAGTCTTCTGGTTCAGCACCTCGTAGCTTCAGACAATCCCACCTACCCGGCAAGGCAGGCTGAAAGCTTCCTGTTTTGATCTGTGCCTTCGCCATCTTCATTAAAAAGTGTTTTTCCTCGCTGAACAGTAATCCCCTCTGCATTCCCCCAGTGAAATGTTAACCATTTAGTGTCAACGGTATTCCTTCCTGATCCAATGTTGCTTCCAGAGATTGGGGCCATGAAGAGGGTAAGGCAAGTGTACACACGAAACCAGGCCTCTAAGAAAGGAAAGGACGATTTTGCCAAGGCGATACATGTCGCTGGGCCCCCTGCAGTGGCAAACATTTGACCACCGGTTCTCCAGGGAAGAAAGCAAAGCCCTGAGTTGCAGCGTTTGCCAATTTCTGTGGGGTAAATACTCTCACCATGGCTCCCACCATGGTGGCCACAATCAACAATCAGCTCTTGGGGATCCGGAAAAATTGGATTTTGAACCAGAACAAGTAGGCACAAGTGGGCCTGAGCCAGCCTCAGCACATCACTGGTCTGTGTGTTATGAATTCATACCTACTACTGCCCCGGTGAGGTCTGTTGCCTCTGAGACCATAGATGTCTTTATTAGAGACTCTCCTGTAACTTGTTAGGGGTCAAACAGGTTAATAATCACTTCCACTTTAGTTAGAGCCCTTTTAATCCCCAAACCCTTATTTATAAGTTATTTTAATTCCGTTTTACCCATTCCTTTTTATCACATTTAGAGAAGATATTTTTTTTCTACCTGACTCTTCTTAATTTTCCAGTCCTCTGAGCTTCGGTTTACTTGTCTAAAAAATAGGAGTTGATACTGTATTAGTATATTCACCACACAGCAGGTACTCCCTGATGATAGTGAGGCCATGCCCTGGACTTCTTATATCAGCTCATTTTAACACTGAGCAGACCTGAGACTCTTCATCCATGAACAAAAAAACAGGCTCAGCCTTAGAGAGCTGAATGCCATTGTCCAGGTCATACAATTACTTAACGGTGGAGCTAAGGTTTGAATTTGCGGTTGACAGGGTGTTTTTAAAAAATTAGTTGCAAGCATTAAAAATATGAAATTTCTTCCAAGAATCTCTATTTTTACCTTCCCTTGAAGGTTTTGAAATTCTGGCAACTCTCAGCCTAAGTTACCCCATGGGAGTATAACTGGAGCTAAGTGGAAGCTGGTTCCTTTGAAGGGACATTTCTCCAATGTGTCATTGTCCCCACCTTGCCCTAGTGTGTCGCATCCTGCCTGCTTCACTCACACATTAGGCTTCAGAGCTTGTGCATTTTCTAACGGGCCACACTGCTTTCTAACTGAATATTACTTGCCCTTGCCCACTTTTTCCTCCCCACTTGACCAAGGAAGAAACTGAGACCCAGAAGGTTTTGCTAATTAGTTCAGGTCAAATCAGAAAGGCCACAACAAAGTACCTAAGTTTCGCAATCAGGTTATGTGATCAAAGCCGCAACGCCTTCTCAGTATAAAGCAATGTCTTCGCAAACTGTTTTAATCCCTTCTAGCCCCACACTGCGCTTGCATAACCCTCCGTTTAATAGGCAAATATCGAGTGGGTGTCTTTTTATTTGAATAGGTTCTTACAAAATATGTATTGCTGTTTTGCATGCATGCATTTTTAATGAGTGATACCATAGCCCTCATTCTATTTTCTAAAAGTGATACCATAGTCCTCATTCGATTTTCTACTTTCTCTGCCAAAGGATCCTTCCATGTTACTATGTACACATCCAGTCGGCTTCTGGCTGCTGCATAGCACCCCGTTGTACACATCAACCACATTTTACCTGTCCCCTCTCCCCATGATGGACACCCAGTTCCCCCCAGATCTCTGCCACCACAAACAAACCTGTGATGACCATCCACATAGGTGAGCCCTGGGGCATATGCCCAGGGGTGAAATTGCTGGGTCATAGCCTATTCACATATTTAATTTGTCTAAATGGTATCTGATTGCTCTCCAGAATGGCTGCACTGGTCTACACTCCTGGGATTCTTTATACAACACAAGATGTTGAGGGAGGGGAGGAGGGAGAGAGACCTTTAAACATATAATATCCATTAGTAAATAAGGTCCTTTGGATGGAGTTCAAAATAGGCTCGTCTCGTACCAAAGGGGCCAGAACACACAGGCAGAGAAATTGGAGCACAGCAGCCTTTCAGAGTCCAGGAGCACAGAACTTAGAGTAAGGGACCCGAGACCTGGGTTCAGGTTGTGGTGCTGCCACTTACAGGGCAAGTCATTTGGCATTTCTGAGCCTCAGTTTCTTCATCTGTAAAATGGGAAGACCAATAGAAACTTAAGTAAGGTTGTTTGGTTTCTCAAAGAAATGTTCATCCTTCCGTTCATTCATTCTCAGTGCTGAGGTGAATACATGATGCATTTTGTCACCTAAGTGCCGAGTTTCAGAACGTGCCCGGTCTCATTTGACACCCTGTTTTCCCTCTTGTCAGCCTAGGGGCTCACAGGACCAGAGGCCCAGTCACAGAGTAGGGTTTTGAACTGGTCTGTGCAGACTGAGGTAGGATGTGTGCTGAAAGCCTGCTGAGCCCAGCGTGGAGGATGGGGGCGTAGGGGTGGGAGTGGTCCTCGTGGGCACCCATACTGGGGGGAGGAAGAGGAAGCAAAGGACTTCAAGTCTGATCAAGTCCTCTGTAGAGTGGGGCCCAAATTCTTCGCTGTTGGTGAGGAGCTTTGCTGTGGGTTGAGGACTTGAGGGTAAGTCCTTGGATCAGCTCTTGACAGAGGGCTTAAGACAGACAAGTAAAAAGGACTGATTTGGGGAGTTGACCATCAAAGGCCAAGTTCTTCCAGAAGCCGACCCCACGCTTGGGTACCAATAATTGATTAAAGAAAGGCTCCCAGGAGAATCTAGTGAGAGAGTGGGGGACGCAGGATGGGAAAGAAGAGAAGCCAAGCAAAGGTACAATTTCAGGTGAAGTCTCAGACCCAGCCTGATGCTACAAGGAGCTCTGGAGTATGAATTATACCTCGGGGTTCGTTCTGCATCAAAGCAAAGAGCTGGGCTTTTGCACACGCTCTCCAAGCACAGGTTGGCTGCCTTGGGCATGGGGAGTCAGAACGCTCTGGTTTCTCCCGGATCTCCTTCTGAAATGCGGTGGCTCCAGTGCGCGAGGGGGATCAGCTGAGGTTACAGGTTCAAGCCGTTCGCAGCAAAGCACAGAGCCCCCAGAAGAGAGGGGGCTGGGGGCATAGATAGTAAAGGGATCTGGGAGCTGGGTAAGACACCAACCACATGCCATGTAAGGACCTGTGATTAGAAACCACACATTTATATTAACACCAGTACTGTGCACACGTGCTGCTCAGTAACTCTGCCTGCCGTGATGCTTCTCCCTCTCTTGGCCTGGGCAACCGCTCTCCATCCTTTGCATCTCAGCTTAAGTGTTGTCTTTTTAACGAATAATTCCCTGACCCACTAGGCTGAGTCCCCTTGTAATACCCTCCCAAGGCACTGACTTCTCTCAGCCTCTGTACCTTGTCATTATTTACTTGTTTATTGTATCACATCTTGCTTCTCTGCGAGACTGTGGGCAAGGCCTGGGTCTGTGTTGGTCCCTGCTGAATGCCCGTGGCTGAGCCATAGGTGGGGTTCACGGTAAGAGGTTAGTACATGTCGGGGGGCTGCCTGCTGGCTTGACAAGCCACCAGCTCTGCTGTGCTCCAGCCCTGCCCAAGTGCAGAGGGTGGGCTGAGGAGCTGATCCTGGACAGTGGCTGCAGTGGGCAGGGCCTGCAGATGTACAGGGAGTGGAGGGAGCCATGGGGACAGGACCTCTGGCGCCAGGGTGGGGTTCAGGCTCGTCAGAAAGATGACGGGGCCCTGAGGGGCCTGGAGGTCTACACAGAGGATGAGATTGCAGGGACGTGGCCTCTGGAAGCTGGAGAGCAGATGTGGCGAAAATGAGGGCGTGGAACTTGAAGCCGTGTCCTTGCGGCAGGTCCTGGTGATCAGACAAGTTGTGTGACGGTGAACAAGTTACCTAACCTCCTGGAGCTTCAGCTTTCTCATGAGTAAATGAAGAAATTATGTCATGAAGGTTCAATAAGAGGTAGAATCTCAGGAAAAGTTCATTCTTCCCTTCAAACTTGTATTTGTCAGCATTTGCTGTGTAAAAAGTACTCAAAAATCTCAATAGTTTACAGCAACAAACATATCATTTTCCTCTCCCGGGGCTGTTGGCTGAACTAGGCTGGGCTCTCCTGGACTCAGCTGGACCGGGCTGGGCTCTCCTGGACTCAGCTGGACCAGGCTGGGCTCCAGGTTTCCAGCCAGATCCGGGTCTGTTCCTCACGTCTTTATCCTTGGCCCATGCCAGAGGGCTGGAGGCTCCCTGGGGCACCTCTTCCCATCAGATCACAGGGGCCCAGGAGGGGCAAGCAGAAACCCGCAATGCCCATTAAGCCCTGGGAACTGGCACTTTGGCCCACATGGCTTTGGTCAAAGCAAGCAGCATGGCCAAGCCCAGCACTGGTGGGACAAAGATGTAAGTTCTCCATACTCTAAAGCAGTGATGGCACTCTAGGTACCATGATGGAGGATATGGCTGCAAAATTCTACAGCAGGGCAGGGCTACTCTGCCGCAGCCCTTCTTCCTCATCATCCAGGCATCTGTTCCTGTGAGCTCTTGGAGAAAGCGTAGAAACCTTTTCCATAGTTAGCTGGCAACCTCTCTGTGATGCTGGGTGTGATTCGGTCTCTAAGCTGTCAGCTGTGATTCTACTGACAAAGGACCCATCCTCTTCCGGGGTCTTCACTGTGGGCCTGAGGTCCCCAGATGAGGGTTCCACTGTTCAAATGCGCAGACCACGTGCTAGCAGAGAGCACTGTCATCCTCTGCCCCCTTACTCTGACTGCGGTGACACCAACCTCAGATGATGCATCTCAGAGCTGTCATTTCAATACAAGCCAGAGATGTAGGCGTCCTAGTCCTCCAGCCTGCAGCTCCTTTGATGTGAGAGGTTCAAAGCATTTTACAGCTGCTCAAGGCTGCCAGAAGAGTGCAGGACTCACTGCCACTACACAGATACCAGAGAGTGAAAGGCAGAGATTCGGGGCCTTATTATCTCAACCTCCCTGTGGGGATCACAGCTCGCAGGAGAAAGAAAGGAGCACGCCTACAGGACCCCTGAGTCTAGGAGCTGACCCAGCGCCCGGGGCCCCCCCGTGGGAGAGTGCCGTGGCGGGCTTTGCCGGGCCACTGGCTCTGTCGGGCCGGTGGCGGGGTTGGGAGCAACCTGGGGGGGAGAGGCTACAGGAAGCAGGGACTGAGAAGTGGGGCGGTGAGTGCTTACGAGCCCAAGGAGGGGGCATGGCTGAGAGATGGGGGCGCCAGCTCTGAAACTCAGGGAGGGACGTGGATTTAGAAATGAGCGTGGAGACTGGCGGGCGAGCGGAGCCCATGCCAAGCCATTCTGGGAAGTCTGCCCAAAACAAGGCAAGAGCAAGGCTGAAGAACCAAGCCTCCGGAAGTGGGGGCTGATTGGAGCAAGGTGGCTGGGAGACCCCAGCCTGCTGGCTGGGCGCCAGACAGAGCCCATCCCCATCAGTGGCAGGCCCTCCAGACCTGGGCAGAAAGGGGCCAGGGCTGCCCGGTGCAAGCTCGGAGCAGAGATGTCCCGTTGGCTACCGCTGGAGGGGGGAGGGGAGGGCGGGGGCTGCGCCGGCCCGGCACTCAGTTTCTCCTTTACTTCCTTTAAGCTTCATGCCTCTTCCCAGAGATGTCACCTCCCTCCCTTCTGCACGGAGGAGACTCAGAACAAGCCTGGTGTTGGCTTTTACCCTCTTCAAAGCCCCAGACAAGTGGCTTTAGGACCCTGTTGTGGGTGGGCAGTGGATGCAGGACTGTGCCCACAGATAGCAAATGCCAGCCTCCCCACTCCTGCCACCACCCATCACCGCACGGAGGGTGCCTGCTGCCACCCAGGATAAGAGCTTCTGCCGCACGCCAGCTTTCGCACCACCCAAGCCGCCCACTGAGCCGCTGGAGGCTGGAGTCTGCCGAGGATCTCCAGCCACCTGGTTGCACCCCGAGCTGGCGGCGCCCTGTGTCTGGTCCCCGCCCTCCCGTCTAGCTATCCGTGCCACCCACCACCTCGCATCCCCTTCCTCATCTTGAAACGTCCTCCCTGGGTACTTCTGACAGTGCCTCTGACCACCAGGCAAGTTGCTCAACCTCCCCGAGACTCAGTTTTCTCATCTATAGGATGGAGAAGTGGCACCCACCTGTGATAGTTGAGAGACTGTAAATTATTATTTTTTAATATGTATTTACTTATTTGGCTGTGTCGGGTCTTAGTTGCAGCACGCGGGATCTTCACTGAGGCATGTGGGATCTTTCGTTGCGGCGCGCAGGTGTCTCTCTAGTTGTGGTGCGCAGGCTCTAGAGTCCGTGGACTTAGTTGCCCCGTGGCATGCGGGGGCTTAGTTCCCCGAACAGGGATCGAACCCCCGTCCCCTGCATTGGAAGGCGGATTCTTAACCACTGGACCACCAGGGAAGTCCCGAGAGACTGTAAATTAGATAACATACGTAACACGCCTCGCCCAGTTCCAGTTTCTTCCTTTTGGGGAGTGGGACCCTCACCTGGGAAGGGCCAGGGAGGTTCCAGGAGACCCGTCAGAGGGCCCCCTCCCCTGCCCCTGACACAGGACATACAGCAGGGAACTGTGTCCTTGTCACCATGACCTATCTTTTGTCCTGAGGGACTGATACCCAGGATTGTCCACAGTTTCAAAGCAAGACCAAGGAAAGGAGGCCTCAGTCCCCCGGACCTGGACCCAGAGAGCTCACCTTCCCCAACCACCATCTCCGCCCTCCAGGTACCCCTCTCACAGCGCACAGCCTGTGAGCTCCCAGGAACCTACAACACCAGACCTCTTACGAGATGTGGCAGCTCCAGGTCCCTGCAGCCTGACTGCCAGGAGGTAGCCCCTTCAAAAGGTCCCATGAGTAGCTCTGAGACATCCTGAAAGACCCTTCAGCGTGCCCTCTGCTGGCTGGCCAGCTGCGGCACTGCACAGGGCATCCTTCCCCTCTGCTGCTTGTGCAGGGCTGTGGCAGCCTAGACACTTGAAGCAGCTGTGCGCTGCCCTGTGCACCACGAGAACACCAGGGTCCCTGTCCCTGCCTGGGGCTCTGCCAGGTGCCAAAGCCCATCTCCCAGCCTGCGAGGCTCTGCTCCTCCAAAGTCCATGCTTCAGTCTCCATCTCTCTCTTGTTCTTCCCAGAAGCTGAGCCAAGCCCACGGGTCCTGGGAGAGAAAGAAGCTATGTCAACATCTACCCCAGCCGCCTGCCCTTCCAGGCTCCTCCCCTCTCCTGGTCACACAACAAAACCTGCCCTGTTCATCAATAGATGGGACCTTTGCAGGAGCCCAGCTCCACTCCCCCACGACCAATTGCCCAGGGCACCTGGATTTCAGCCCCAGCCTGAAAAGTGTGTGTAACTGGAGCAAGCACTACCCCTCCCCACTGGTCAGTCCTGAGAGCAGACCTACCACATGGCTTGTAGGGCTGTGGCCACTGCCTCACCTCCGTCCACTCGTGCTGAGCGACTCTGTGATTGTCTTTTTATTTTTCATACATCAGTACTATTATGGTTGATTGAGCATCAAAGATGTTTCCAAGATGTAGTTTTTGTACAGAGGCTTCCAGATGTATATAGACCAGAAAAGCTTTTGTGCAATTAAAAAAAAAAATCAGACACTTTTAGACAAGATGGATTTTTTAAAAATTGAAGTAGAGTTGATTTACAATGCTGTGTTAATTTCAGGTGTACAGCATAGTGATTCAGTGTTTTTGCACATTATATTCCATTATAGGGTATAATTCTCTGTGCTATATAGTAAGTATATCCTTGTTGCTTATCTATTTTATAAACAGTAGTTCATATCCCATACCCATACCCATACCCCTAATCATACCATATGAACAGTAGTTCATACCCATACCCCTAATCTGTCCCTCTCCTCTTCCCTCTCCAGTTTAGTAACAAGTATGTTTTCTATATCTGTGAGTCTTTTCTGTTTTATATATACATTCATTTGTATTATTTTTTAGATTCCACATATAAGTGATAGCATGTAGTATTTGTCTTTCTCTGTCTGACTTATTTCACTAAGCATAATATTCTCTAGGTCTAACCACATTGCTGCGAATGGCATTATTTCATTCTTTTTTATGGTTGATATTCCATTGTATATGTATACCACATCTTACTAATCCAATCGTCTGTTGATGGGCACTTAGGTTGCTTTCACATCTTGGCTATTGTAAATAGTGCTGCTGTGAACATTGGGGTGCATGTATCTTTTTGAATTAGTATTTTCGCTTTTTCCAGATATATACCCAGGAGTGGAATTGCTAGATCATACTGTGGTTCTATTTTTAGTTTTTTAAGAAACCTCCATACTGTTTTCCATTGTGGCTACACCAATTTACATTTCCACCAACAGTGTATAGGAATTCCTTTTTCTTCACATCCTCACCAACATTTGTTATTTGTAGAGTTTTTGAGGATAGCCATTCTGAAAGGTGTAAGGTGATACTTCATTGTGATTTTGATTTACATTTCTCTAATAATTAGCAACGTTGAGCATCTTTTCATGTGTCTGTTAGCCATCTGTGTGTCTTCTTTGGAAAAATATCTTTTGCAATCAGCCCATTTTTTTATTGGATTTTTTTTAATTGAGTTGTATGTGCTATTTGTACATTGAATATTGACCCCTTGTTGGTCACATCATTTGCAAATATTTTCTCCCCTTCTGTAGGTTGTCTTTTCGTTTTGTTGATGGATTCTTTTGTTGTTCAAAAGCTTTTAAGTTTAATTAGGTCCCATTTGTTTATCTTTGCTTGTATTTCTTTTTCCTTAGGAGACTGATCCAAGGACATATTGCTACAATTTATGTCAAAGAGTGTTCCACCTATGTTCTCTTCTAGGAGTTTCATGGTTTCATGTCTAACATTAGGGCCTTTAAACCATTTTGAGTTTATTTTTGTATATGGTATGAGGGATTGTTCTAATCTCATTATTTTATGTGTGTCTGTCCAGTTTTCCCAACACTATTTGTTGAAAGAGACTGTCTTTTCTCCATTGTATATTCTTGCCTCTTTTCTCATAGATTAATTGATCGTAGGTACAAGGGCTTATTTCTGGATTCTCTATTCTGTTCCATTGATCTGTGTGTCTGTTTTTGTGCCAGTACCACACTGTTTTGATCACTGTAGCTTTGTAGTATAGTCTGAAATCGGGGCGGGTTACACCTCCAGCTTTGTTCTTTTTCCTCAGGACTGCTTTGGCAATTTGTGCTCTTTTGCATTTCCATATAAATTTTAGGATTATTTGTTCTAGTTCTGTGAAAAATCTCCTGGATATTTTGATAGGGATTGGACAAGATGACTTTTAAACCCCTCCCTCTTTGGGTGTGTGTGTGTGGTTTTTTTTTTTGGTTTTTTGAATTTTATTTTATTTTTTTTATACAGCAGGTTCTTATTAGTTATCTATTTTATACATATTAGTGTATATATGTCAATAGTATAGTCTGAAATCGGGGCGGGTTACACCTCCAGCTTTGTTCTTTTTCCTCAGGACTGCTTTGGCAATTTGTGCTCTTTTGCATTTCCATATAAATTTTAGGATTATTTGTTCTAGTTCTGTGAAAAATCTCCTGGATATTTTGATAGGGATTGGACAAGATGACTTTTAAACCCCTCCCTCTTTGGGTGTGTGTGTGTGGTTTTTTTTTTGGTTTTTTGAATTTTATTTTATTTTTTTTATACAGCAGGTTCTTATTAGTTATCTATTTTATACATATTAGTGTATATATGTCAATCCCAATCTCCCAATTCATCACACCACCACCCCTGCCCACCGCTTTCCCCCATTGCTGTCCATACATTTTTTCTCTACATCTGTGTCTCTGTTTCTACCCTGAAAACCAGTTCATCTGTACCATTTTTCTAAATTCCACATATATGCGTTAATATAAAATATTTGTTTTTCTCTTTCTGACTTACTTCACTCTGTATGACAGTCTCT
>NC_041215.1:132049733-132052742 GCF_002837175.3 Physeter macrocephalus | reverse complement strand
TTTTTATGGCTGAGTAATATTCCATTGTATATATGTACCACATCTTCTTTATCCATTTGTTTGTCAATGGACATTTAGGTTCCTTCCATGACCTTGCTATTGTAAATAGTGCTGCAATGTATATTGGGTTGCATGTGTCTTTTTGAATTATGGTTTTCTCTGGGTATATGCCCAGTAGTGGGATTGCTGGGTCATATGGTAATTCTATTTTTAGTTTTTTAAGGAACTTCCATACTGTTGATGTTGAGCAGCTTTTCATGTGCCGCTTAGCCATCTGTATGTCTTCTTTGGAGAAATGTCTATTTAGGTCTTCTGCCCATTTTATGATTGGGTTCTTTATTTTTTTTAATATTGAGCTGCATGAGCTGTTTATATATTTTGGAGATTAATCCTTTGTATGTTGATTCATCTGCAAATATATTCTCCCATTCTGAGGGTTGTCTTTTCGTCTCGTTTGTGGTTTCCTTTGCTGTGCAAAAGCTTTGAAGTTTCATTAGGTCCCATTTGTTTATTTTTGTTTTTCTTTCCATTACTCTAGGAGGTGGATCAAAAAAGATCTTGCTGTGATTTATGTCAAAGAGTGTTCTTCCTATGTTTTCCTCTAAGAGTTTGACAGTGTCCAGTCTTACATTTAGGTCTTGAATCCATTTTGAGTTTAGTTTCCTGTATGGTGTTAGGGACTGTTCTAATTTCATTCTTTTACATGTAGCTGTCCAGTTTTCCCAGCACCACTTATTGAAGAGACTGTCTTTTCTCCATTGTATATCCTTGCCTCCTTTGTCATAGATTAGTTGACCATAGGTGTGTGGGTTTATCTGTGGGCTTTCTATCCTGTTCCATTGATCTATATTTCTGTTTTTGTGCTAGTACCATATTGTCTTGATTACTGTAGCTTTGTAGTATAGTCTGAAGTCAGGAAGTCTGATTCCTCCAGCTCCATTTTTTTCCCTAAAGACTACTTTGGCTCTTCGGGGTCTTTTGTGTCTCCTTACAAATTTTAAGATTTTTGTTGTAGTTCTGTAAAAAATGCCATTGGTAATTTGATGGGGATTGCATTGAATCTGTAGATTGCTTTGGGTAGTTAGTCATTTTCACAATATTGATTATTCCAATCCAAAAATATGGTATATCTCTCCATCTGTGTGTGTCATCTCTGATTTCTTTCATCAGTGTCCTATAGTTTTCTGAGTACAGGTCTTTTGTCTCCCTCGGTAGGTTTATTCCTAGGCATTTTATTCTTTTTGTTGCAGTGGTGAATGGAACTGTTTCCTTAATTTCTCTTTCTGATCTTTCATTGTTAGTGTATAGGAATGCAAGAAATTTCTGTGTGTTAATTTTGTATCCTGCAACTTTACCAGATTCATTGATTAGCTCTAGTAGCTTTTTGGTGGCATCTTTAGGATTCTCTATGTATAGTATCATGTCATCTGCAAACAGTGACAGTTTTACTTCTTTTCCGATTTGTATTCCTCTTATTTCTTTTTCTTCTCTGATTGCCTCACATGGCTATGACTTCCAAAACTATGGTGAATCATTGTGGTGAGAGTGGACATCCTTGTCTTGTTCCTGATCTTAAAGGAAATGCTTTCAGTTTTTCACCATTGAGAATGATGTTTGCTGTGGGTTTGCTGTATATGGCTTTTATTACGTTGAGGCAGGTTCCCTCTATACCCACTTTCTGGAGAGTTCTTATCATAAATGGGTGTCGAAGTTTGTCAAAACCTTTTTCTGCATCTATTGAGATGATCATATGGTTTTTATCCTTCAATTTGTTAATATGGTGTATCACATTGATTGATTTCCCTATATTGAAGAATCCTTGCAACCCTGGGATAAATCCCACTTAATCATGGTGTATAACCCTTTTAATGTGTTGTTGGATTCTGTCTGCTAGTATTTTGTTGAGGACTTTTGCATCTGTATTCATCAGTGATATTGGTCTGTAATTTTCTTTTCTTGTAGTATCTTTTCCTGGTGGAACGGTGGCCTCGTAGAATGAGTTTGGGAATATTCCTTCCTCTGCAAATTTTTGGAAGAGTTTGAGAAGGATGGGTGTTAGCGCTTCTCTAAATGTTTGATAAAATTCACCTGTGAAGCCATCTGGTCCTTTTCTTTGTTGGAAGATTTTTAATCACCGTTTCAATTTCATTACTTTGTGATTGCTCTGTTCATATTTTCTATGTCTTCCTAGTTCAGTCTTGGAAGTTATACCTTTCTAAGAATTTGTCCATTTCTTCCATGTTGTCCATTTTTTTGGCATAGAGTTGCTTGTAGTAGTCTCTTATGATGCTTTGTATTTCTGCGGTGTACGTTGTAACTTCTCCTTTTTCATTTCTAATTCTGTTGATTTGAGTCTTCTCCTTTTTTTTTCTTGATGAGTCTGACTAAAGGTTTATCAATTTCGTTTATCTTCTCAAAGAACCAACTTCCAATTTTATTGATCTTTGCTATTGTTTTCTTTGTTTCTATTTCATTTATTTCTGCTCTGATCTTTACGATTTCTTTCCTTCTACTAACTTTGGATTTTGTTTGTTCTTCTTTCTCTAGTTCCTTTAGGTGAAGGTTAGATTGTTTATTTGAGATTTTTCTGTTTCTTGAGGCAGGCTTGTATTGCTATAAACTTCCCTCTTAGAACTGCTTTTTCTGCATCCCATAGGTTATGGACCATCGTGGTTTTGTTGTCATTTGTTTCTAGGTATTTTTTGATTTCCTCTTTGATTTCTTCAGTGATCTCTTGCTTATTTAGTAACATTTTCTTAAATTTACTGAGGCTTGATTTGTGACCCAAGATGTGATCTATCCTGGAGAATGTTCTGTGTGCACTTGAGAAGAAAGTGTAGTCTGCTGTTTTTGGATGGAATGTCCTATAAATGTCAATTAAATCTATCTAGTCTATTGTATCATGTAAAGCTTGTGTTTCCTTTTTAATTTTCTGTCTGGATGATCTGTCCATTGGTGTAAGTGAGGTGTTAAAGTCCCCCACTATTAATGTGTTACTGTCGATTTCCT